>NC_135237.1:34670047-34976714 GCF_051348905.1 Ranitomeya variabilis
TGATTTTCTTTAAGGGGATCTTTTTTAAGAAGAAGTGCCCATCCCAACAAATGATCTGTAATCTGCAAAGGAACTTAGTGGCACGTGAACCATTTTTCTGCAGCACCCCCGGAGGAGAAATGCAGAATTACACAGAATTTGTTGGTAACAATTAGGCTAGGTTCAGATTGCGTTAGGGCAATCCGTTTAGCGCTAAGCGCTAGCAGATTGCGCTAACGCAATGTCTTTTAAGGGGTCGCATTAAACGTCCCCGATTTGCGAGAGTGGGGAACGGACCTGCAAGCAGCGTCCGAGGCGCGCTACAAAAGACCGGCACATCGCTAGCGCATGCCGAAAATGACACGCACTAGCAATGCGCTTAAACATTGCCGGCAATGGGAGCGCTAACGGATGCGGTGCACGGCATTAATTTCGCTGTCCGTTAGCGCTCACCCATTAACGCAATGGGAACCTAGCCTTAGATCTATGTGTACAGAAAAAAAACTTTCCATTCCACTTAAAGTGATTCTGTCAGCAGTTTTTTGCAATCTGAGAGCAGCATGATGTGGGGGCTTAGAACCTGCTTCCAGAGATGTGTCACTTACTAGGCTGTGTTTTGCTGTTTCAATAAAATCAGTGTTTTATCAGCAGGAGATTATCACTACAGGACTAGGTGTCTCCTGCCTCCTAGTCAAATTCGCCCCCATATCAGCTTTCTCTTAATATACAGTGTACACAGAAAACTGCCAATCAGTGGCGTGAGCGGGTTAGTGGTGGGCTTAGCATTCAGAGCTCTGCTACATCTGCATTAGAAAAATATGGATTGTATCAAAATGACAGCAAACATCCCTTCAAGTGATATATTAAACGTTTTTAAGTGTGCAAAATTTCAAAACTAAAAAAAGTTTCGCCTTTGTATTTTTTTGTTTTGACATTTTGAAACCATTTGATGTGGCATCACAAGGAAAGAAGGAATGTCTCAGCCGAGGATATCATATGTGGGTGCAATCACTGCACGCTTAGTGACATATATAACAAAAAATTAGCAAAGCAGGTGCATAAATAACAGCACGCACGAAAATATATCAACGTTCGTAAATATACTGCACCAATATTGTAAATATACTGTATATTACTTTTTTTAGTTGTGTGCATTTTTATTATTCCTAAGTATAAGTCTATGTCAGTACAAATAAGTGTATAAACTTATAAATTCTAGTTTACTTGAAAGTGGATACACCCCTGCAAATATATATATATATATATATATATATATATATATATATATATATTAATTAGAAGTCTAGAATTGTATTTTTGAGTCTCGAAAAAGTTTTACACTTTCTCTCAAACTTTTTTAGTTTTTTAAAAGTTTTAAGAAGTATTAAAAAGTCTAAGAGGAAACTAAATGTGTCTTGTTTGTCTCTCCCTTCTTCTCCTATTAGTTGAGTTGTGCTGTATGTAGAGGCCACGAAATACAGAATTCATGGAGTGCGGAAGACACTGCCGGATTTAGCATCGCCGGGGGCTAGAACATACAGCTCATATAGGAGCCTGCCATATGCATCCTGCTGACATGTCACAAGGGCGATGCATGAGACGATCTGCAAAGAACAGAATCAGAGATTGTGGCCCGAGCGCGGCTGGAAATGGTTGCCGTAGGATTCGGGCATGAGGCCAGAATTTGCAATTCAGCACAACATGAGTGTGAAACGTCTTGGCATCAATTTTACTTTTACTTTATATTTCCATTTTTGCATATTTGTAACCCTGAGAACCAGTTCCCACTAGCACTTAGGACTAAGATATTAGAATTTCCACAAAATTGCACATGGAATTCGGTCTCGCAGAATGGAACCTTTGTCACAAGTATGTCCTTCTACATAAAAATATGGCACTTTGTGTGATAAAATGGCAATCTGCATCGTAAAATGTAATTTTTGTATCACGCATTGTTTCCTCTTGTCTTAAAGAGTAACCATCATTTCAGTTTTTATTTCATAAATCAATAATACACTTAAAAATAAGTTACTTTGTAATATATCTTATCTGAGAAATTAGCTTTTTTTTTCTCCTCCTGGACTGATCTTTCACTTAATTCCTGAATAAAATCTGTATTCCGTGAAGGCAAACTATTTACATTACTGAGATAGGAGATGACAGTTGGTGCTTTTAAAATTCTATGGAGGGAGGGGAGAGCTAGAAGCTGACAAAGATATTCTGCTGCAAGTTCTCCTGAGCCAACAGTTAGGCCGGGTTCACACTTTGCGGCGTGCTCTGCGGGTTTATCCCGCAGCGGAATTGATAAATCTGCAGGGCAAAACCGCTGCGGTTATCCCTGCAGATTTATCGCGGTTTGTTCCGCGGTTTCCGCTGTGGGTTTTACTCCTATACTATTGATGCTGCATATGCAGCAATATGCAGCATCAATAGTAATGATAAAAATAATAAAAAATGGCTATACTCACCCTCTGACGTCGCGATCTCCTCGGCGCTGCACGCGGCGCTCCGGTTCCAAAGCTGCTGTGCCGAGAAGGACCTTCGTGACATCACGGTCATGTGACCGCGGCGTCATCACGGTCATGTGACCGCGACGTCACCACAGGTCCTGTTCGCACAGCAAACCTGACACCGGACGCCGCAGGCAGCGCTGAGAGGTGAGTATAGCATGATTTTTTATTTTTATTCTTTATTTTTAATTTTATTTTACCCCAAATATGGTTCCCAGGGCCTGGAGGAGAGTCTCCCCTCCTCCACCCCGGGTACCACCCGCACATAACTGCTTACTTCCCGCAACGTGGGCACAGCCCCATGCGGGAAGTAAGCGGTTCAATGCATTCCTATGGGTGCAGAATCGCTGCGATTCTGCACAAAGAATTGACATGCTGCGGGTTTTTAACCGCTGCGTTTCTGCGCGTTTTTTCCCGCAGCATGTGCACAGCGGTTTGCGGTTTCCATAGGTTTACATGTAAGTGTAAACGCAATGGAAACTGCAGCGGACCCGCAGCGGCAAAATCGCTGCGGTTCCGTGGTAAAAACTGCAATGTGTGAACATGGCCTTACACTTCTCCATAGAGCTGTATGAACACCAACTGTCATCTGCTATCTCACTAATGGGGAAAACACTGATTTTAGCAGTGAAATCTAAAAAGATATATTACAAGTGTACTATTAATTTATGAAAAAAACTCTTTAAAGGGATATTCCCATCTCATAGAGTGATGGCAGAGCACTGTTTATCAAACAGGGTTTTGAAGAAGCCCTCCTCTTCCTCCTCCTCTTGCCATCAAAGTCTTTATTCTCTTAATATATTGCAGTCATCACATTATACAGCACCGTTTTCTTGCAATTGCTCATTTTGCTTTTCTACCCAGATAATTCTCTTTTCTCTGCTCTATGTAGAAACAGGAAGTCTCTTCCCCCTGCAAAAATCCTCCCCCTCTTCAACTCCTGACCCAGCTGCGCCTCTCCTCACCCTGCCAAGGACTTTTGCCATGACTCATGACTAGTGTTGAGCATTTCGATACCGCAAGTATCGGGTATCGGCCGATATTTGCGGTATCGGAATTCCGATACCGAGTTACGATATTTTTGCGATATCAGGAATCGGTATCGTGATTTATATTCATGTGTAAAATAAAGAATAAAAAAATAGGGATATACTCACCCCTCCGGAGGCCCCTGGACCTTAGCGCTGTAACCGGCAGCCTCCGTTCCTGAGCGCGTGAAGGGCCTTCGATGAAGTCGCGGCTTGTGATTGGTCGCGTGAGCGGTCACATGAGCACTCCCACGACCAATCACAAGCCGCGACGTCATCGAAGGTCCTTCACGCTCTCATTCTTAGGAACGGAGGCTGCCGGTTACAGCGGTTACAACCAGGGCGCGTCAGAGGGTGAGTATATCCCTATTTTTTATTTTTATTCTTTATTTTACACATGAATATGGATCCCAGGGCCTGAAGGAGAGTTTCCTTTCCTTCAGACCCTGGGAACCATCCAGGATACCTTCCTATATTTGTGTCCCATTGACTTGTATCGGTATCGGCGATATCTGATATTTTTCGGATATCGGCCGATACTATCCGATTCCGATACTTTCAAGTATGGGGGATGGAGGAGAGAAATGATGGTGTTGAATAACTGTTTAGGGTTGTGAGACAGGGAGGATATGAGAGATGAGAAGTAGGTTTTTTTTGCTGCAGCGAGTGAGGCCTTGAAAGTAGTGAGGGACTGTTTGAATGCGATGAAGTACTCATTGGAGTGGGATCTTTTCCATCTCCGCACAGCAGCCCTGGAAGCTCGCCTCAGTTCTTTGGTCAGGCTGGTGTGCCAGGGCTGTCTGTTGATTTTGCGAGCTTTGGTATGTGTGAGAGGGGCAACCGATTCCAAACCTACAGCTATTGTGGTGTTATACAAAGTGGCAATGGCATCCGCATTATGTAGGGAACTTAAGTCTGTAAGAGGGAGAAGGGATTCAGACAGTGAGTGTAGATTGAGGTGTTTAAGATTTCTGCGAGGGTGTGCAAGTTTGTGGGGTGGGGATTGTGGAGAGGAGAGGAAAGGGAATGTGAGTAGGTTGTGGTCAGAAAGAGGGAGAGGTGAGTTAGATAGGGAGCAGAGGCGGATGAAGATGAGGTCCAATGTGTGGCCATCTTTGTGAGTGGCTGCAGAAGACCATTAAGCGAGACCAAAGGAGAAATGAGAGAAAGAAGCTTAGTGGCAGCTGAGAGGGAAGTGTCAACGGGGATGTTCAAGTCAACCATGATGATAGTGGGGATGTCCGCGGAAAGGAAATGAAGTAGCCAGGTGGTGAAGTGGTCAAAAAGGTGGTGGCTGCCCCTGGGGGAGATCTTTTATAATGTTTTGGGGGACAAATTATGTAAAAAAATTAGTTTCTATAAAACAGTTTAAACATTGATTAAAAAGTTACACACCTAAAAAAAAAGCCCAAAATAAAATAAGTAAAATATGATTTTGTCATAATTTATTTTTATTACATACAGTTGTGTGAAAAAGTATTTGCCCCCTTCCTCATTTCCTATTCTTTTGCATGCTTGTCAAACTTAAATGTTTCCGATCACCAAACAAATGTAAATATTACACAAAGATAACACAAGTAATCACAAAATGTAGTTTATAAATGAAGGTCTTAATTATTAAGGGAAAAATAAATCAAAATCAAGAAATCACTTAAATAGGACCTGCCTGACAAAGTGAAGTAGACCACTTTTTTTTACACAACTGTACATATAACAAAAAAACAAAACAAATAAATACATATGGAAATAGAGACTAGAATAAGAAGTTATGAGGTCTTACTAGGCCTTTTAGATAATAGTTGGCCAATTGCAGAGTTTTGGGGCATATATCAGACTGGTGTGCGCAACAAAATCTGTTGTACTTTGCTTCTTTACAGGTTTGGCATAAGAGGAGACGTTCGCTTTAAAAAAGTATCAAATTAAAATAAAAGTTATAGAATAAAAATATGTTTCTGTACAGAAACTTTTATTAAAAATAGTATAAACAAGGCACCACATTCACTTTCAATGCTACCATTCCTATATTACTTTCTTTTATCAGCCACATCCTCATCTTCTGTGAAATCCTAGTGATTATTCCACATATATTACATCTTTGAACATCCAGACCAATCAAAAAAAAAAAAAACCTTATATATGTATCAATATATAAAAAAAATAAATAAAAAAGAAACTGCAAATAAAGGGGCTGACATTCTACGAGGACAGCGGACGACCCAAATCAGGAAGGAAGGAGAAGATGCGCTCGGATTAATACAGGCGAGCAGCATCCTATCATATTAATATTAAATTTGCTTCACCGAGCACCGCAGGCTTTGTGCGAGATTTAATTCTCTCCGTATTGAATCATCACAGAGAAAAAGAAAAGCAATCTGCAAATAACGCCTTGATATCTGGCCTTTCCCACTTCTTTCCGGAATGAAATCGATACACAATGGCTGATTGCCTGACCCCCTCGTGTCACCAACATAAAAAAGTTAGCGCCTCTCTTGTTTATCGAATGCAACCAGAGAGCGGAAGAGGGGGAACGAGCGGGATGGGAACTCGGGAGATATATATATATATATTTTGTAGACCTTTCCTTGGCATTGCCGCAGTCGGAAAGGTCACGTGTCCTGCCCATCACCACTCCTTAATCATCTTACACACTGCACAAAGAAATTTCTCAAATCTGCTTCCGGCTTTATAAAACGTGCACTTTGAATTGGCAGTTCAAAGCCGTGAATAAAAACTCCATATAGGAGGATCAGCTCAATAGGATCCAGACTGCAACTTTCAGTAACTTGATAATAGTACTGTGTGAAAAGGCCGAGGTCGCATTGTGCAGCGATTCCTGCTCTCTTAAATCTTCATTGTAGGGAGATTTACTCTTCATTGCTCATTTTCTCCAGGATATTCTGTCTTATTGAGTTAATATGGAAATATACTGTATATATGTATTATTTAAGTCCAAGGATGTTCCAGGCTGAAAATCTGCAGGAGTCACATCCTAATAAAATATAGAAATATCTTACCACTTCACATCCATGGGTTGATACAATTTTCAGATTGTCCATTGATACGTTTGAGAATTTATCTAAAAATATAATTTGTTATAATATAGCAGGCTATTTTATTTATCTATTTAATGAATTAGTTAATGTATTTAATGAATTAATTTAATGTATTTATTTAATTTATTTATTTAATTAATGTACTTAATTTATTTTATTTTATTTAGTTAACTAATTAAATTATTTTATTTAGTTAATTGTTTATTTATTTAATTACTTTATTTAATTTATTTTATTTATCTAAATAATTTATTTTATTTATTTATTTTATTTAGTTATTTGTCTATTTCATTAATTAATTTTATTAATTTTATTTATTGATTTATTTTTTTCAGTGATTTTCTCAATGCGGCCACTTTCCATTTTTTGCATTTCTGTTTTTTCCTTCTCTTCTCCCCAGTGCCACATAACTCTATTATTTTTCTATCCTCGTAGAAACATATGATGGCTTTTTTAATTTTTTTTGAAGGATTCATTTTACCACATAATATAATAGAAAACCGGACAAAAAAATTCCAAGAAATTGCGAAAAAAAAAAGTAATTTTGATATCCTTGATTTTTTTTTCTCATTTACCAATTGGGTTAATTATTTTTATATTTTGATAGATTTTACTTTTCTGAACATGGCGATACCACATATGTGTATTTTCAATTATTTTAAGATTTTAATGAGGTAAAAGAGGTGTGATTTGAACTTTTCTTTTTTTTTTTCTTTTTTTTTTTTACTTTTCATTGTTTTTTTTTTTAGTCCCCTTAGGGCTTGTTCACACTTTGCGGAATTAGCTGCGGATTTTTCCGCAGCGGATTTGCAAAAACCGCAGTGCAAAACCACGGTGGTTTTCCCTGCGGTTTTTTGTGCGGTTTCTACTGCGGATTCCACTACGGTTTTCCAACTGCACTTTCCTATTGGTGCAGGTGGAAAACCGCTGCGGAATCCGCAGAAAGAATTGACATGCTACTTCTTTTTTTCCCGCAGAAAATCCGCGCGGATTTTCCAGCGGAAAAACGCAAAGTGGGCACAGCGGTTTTTGTTTTCCATAGGGTAACATTGTACTGTACCCTGCATGGAAAACTGCTGCGGATCCGCAGCGGCAAATCCGCTGCGGATCCGCAGCAAAAACCGCAAAGTGTGAACATAGCCTTAGGGGGACTATAGCAGAAATCACAGTATTTTATGAATGCCGACCACAGACTGGGTTTCAAAGGAGCTCTGTAATGACAAGCACGGGGGTCTTCAGCAGGCCCCCGGCTGTCATAGAAACCCATCAGCCACCTGCGATCACGTCATGGGCGTGCCCACGGAATTACACGCCTCGTAAGGGAAAATCAGTCATGTGCACGAGCCCTTATACTGAAGATACCATCAGTGCAGTGGAAACCATAGTGGTTCCTGCACAGTTCAGCGCGGATTCGGCCACTGTGAATAATTTGTCCGTGGAAATCCTGCAGCATTCCCATCCATGTGGATTCACCTTTAGGGTTTGAAATATCTTTAAAATACTCCATAAAATAAAATGTATAGTTTTGCCCACCTTTAACTGTAGTTTATTAGATATATTATTCCCTAATTATAGGGTCACATTGGGGCTGGGGGCTTTTCGGAATAGTTGAGGGAGGGAGGGAGGGAGGTATTTTTTGTTCTAGTTTGTTAGCATTTTTTAAATTTATTCTTTACTTTTTTGGGAGGATTTTATTATTTTATTTAAAAAAAGAGGCAAATTGTATAAAATGATAAAAATACTTCTCCAATCCTCTCAGCATAAAAGCACTAATGTTTCCCCCAAGTCATGGACAGGTGGTGTGGATGCAGCAGGAGGACACAATGGGAACATCAGAAGCTGTAGTGACTGGTCGGCAGCTGGAGGAGCAGAACTGGAACCATGGGTAACGATGAAGCAGATTTGAAGCAATGATAGCAGACATAGCTGGGTGTTAATCCAGAAGGAAATAGGGTAGACTTAGTGATGTAGTTGAGCTGAGTTTGCAGTAGAATCTCAAGCGGAGTTGATATAATGGTATAACAGAGTTGACTGTGGAAGTGCTGAGTTCGTCACAGAGTCCAGGCAGAACTGACACAAGAAAATAGCAGCGTTAACTCGGCAGCAGAGCGGAGTTTGTCTTAGAGTGCAGGCAGAACTGGCACAACGTTATAGCAGTGTTGGCTCTGGGGCAGAGCTGAGTTTGTCATAGAGTCCTTATGCATATCTGAAAGAGCGATATCACAAATCCGTAATTGTAAGGATGTCTGAGCCAGCCCAAATGGTCCAAGAGATTGATGTCCCAGGAGAGCATCGGTTCAGAGCAGCAGAGAGAACTAGTTGGTGCAATGGAGGACGGATCTATTGGTGTTGGATCCGGAAGATCCACTACTGCCATTATTGCTCCCATTGATTAGAAGTCATGCCTATAGTGTTACATATAGCTGTAGAGGCCAATGATTGGCTGCAGTGTGATCATGGCGACTGCTCGTAAACAAACCTAGTGCAAGAGTTGGAGCTTCTGCGCAGGATTGGTAAGATAAGTAGTGGTATTTTTGTTAGTTTTGTTTTTTAACTCTGCTGCTGTTTTTTTATTTTAGGACTTGGATAACCTGAACAATTCTGAGCTACAAATATGCATAACTTACTACATAAATAAAAGTATGAAAAATAGTATACTAAGGTTAAGTCCCCACGATGAGTTATTGGTGAGTTTTTGATGTTGTGTATTTTTACGGCACAAAAAGTGAAGAGTCTTAAAGTTCCAGAAAAGTGACTTACTGCCACGGGGCACAAAGAATTGTCCAAAGAGGAAAAAAAAACCCCTTTAATAGCGGCCATATTGGCTGACACTAACCTCACTGAAACACCAAAGTTTGCCAACATCAGGGCTAAGTGGTGCGAGTCCATGGGCTCTTGTCCATATAAACGATCTCAGTCTTATACGTGACTTTTCGTACGGCAGTAATAATTTATGTTGCTCCGACCTTCCAGACTTAAGAAAAACAGGAATCCGATGAGAGTTATACTTTGAGCCTCTGCATCATTTTTCCATAAACAAAGCTCTTAATGGTTAATTAATGTGTCAGAGGAGGATAATATTATGACGTGTCCGGTAAATATTTGGGGATCTTAACCTCCCCTGATTTAAGGTCTGGTGATGCATTTGGTTTACTTCTCCCTGCTGCAGTCAGATCTCTATCTTCGCTCATTTTTCTCATCCGTTTGGTATGCTGCTTACATTAGCACAAAGCCTCAGGCCGCACCATTGCAGCGTTATATACTAGTTTTACTTTTAGCTTAATTTTATAACTTTTTTTTTTGCATAGCCTGTAACTTCCATCGAAGTGAGTGAAAACCTAGTGCAAAATGCCCATGTGGGCTATCACAAGGATGTTCCTATCTAATAGAATCATACAGGTCATCAATATCAGATCGGTGGGGTCCAACACTAATCAACAGTTTGTAGCTCCCGCTATTATACCAGGAAGGGGACCAGGATGGGGGACAGTATGCCAGGAAGGGGACCAGGATGGGGACATTATACCAGGAAGGTGCCCAGGATGGGGGACATTATACAAGGGAGAGGCCCAGGATGGGGGGGACATTATACCAGAAAGGTGCCCTGGATCGGGGACATTATTCCAGGAAAGGGCCCAAGATTGGGGTCATTTACCAGGAAGGGGACCAGGATGGGGGGACATTATACCAGGAAGGTGATCAGGATTGGGGACATTATAACAGGAAATGACCCAAGATTGGGGTCATTTACCAGGAAGGGGACCAGGATGGGGGGACATTATACCAGGAAGGTGCTCAGGATTGGGGACATTATAACAGGAAATGACCCAAGATAGGGGGCATTATACCAGGAAGGGGACCAGGATGGAGACATTGTTATTGGATGGGGTCCAGGATTAGTGGGGCACTATTACTGGATGGGCTCAGCATAGGGAGCATTATTACTGGATGGGACCAGTATGGGGGACATTATTACTGAAGGGGCCAGAATGGAGGCATTATTACTGGAAAGAGCCAAAGATGGGGGACATTATTGCTGGAAGGCGTCCAGGATAGGTGACATTATTATAGGAAGAGGCCCAGGATGGGGAAGATTATTAAAGGACCCAGGACATGGGACATTATCACGTTGGGGCGAACATGTATGTCTTTATTGGATCTAGAATGCTACAAGGGTCCATACAGCTAACCAACATGTAAGTGAGGGCCAGATCCAGATTTTGCACTGGGGCCCCTCAGACTCTAGTTACGCCACTGTCCCCATTGATCTGATAATGATGATCTTTGTTAAGAATAGGTGATCAATATATTATTAGCAGGCAGTCGTTTTAATCAACCAACAAATTAAAAGTTCTACAACTTTCCATTATGCATTGTCTTTCAATTCTTCATCATTTCAAGATTTTTGCTTGCTGAGAATGATAACATTCATAAACTGTAATCCTGTACACAGCTAAGAAAATCCGTCAGCAGGTTTTTGGTCATTAATCTGACAGCAGCACAATGTTGAGTCTGAGACTCTTATTCCAGTGATGTGCTACTCGCAGGGCTGCTTGCTGTCATTTTGATACAATCACAGTTTTCTCTACTGCGGATATAGCAGAACTCAAATGCTGAGATATGTATAACCACGCCCACTCCACCGATTGGCAGCTTTCCGTGTACACTGTGGTAGGGGCGGGGTTACACAGAGCAGGACTAGGAAGCAAACAAACCCTAGTCCTCTAGTGATAATCTCCTGCTGATAAAACTCTGATTTTCATTAAAGCAACTTATTAAGTGACACATCACTTGAATCAGGGTCTCAGTCCCTACATTGTGCTGCTTTCAGGTTGTATGACAAAAACCTACTGACAGATTCCTTTCTGCCTGTTCTCTTCTGAGAAATGGATACAATTGTATCAGTCTACACAATGCTCTGTGACCTAAACATTCTGGACTCAAGACTGATACATTGTAGCAACTTGCAGAGATTGTCCACTGATGTGTTTAGCTCACCGAGCATTGTGTAGACAGATAACGTTCTCATTCTCGGACACCAAAACTGAAATCTTGAAAACGGTGAAGAATCAAGACACAAAGCAGATGAGAAACTTGCAGACCTTTTCATGTACATCATATAATATCCTTCTTTCCATAAAGCTGGAAACCTCATTTAATCATTGGATTCTCTTGATATCTGTAGATCTGTGGTCTGACTTTCACGATTGTTTATAAGTGATCGGGCATCTGGATTTACACTTATTTCATTCCGAAGGTCTCCCCAATGTATCTACTCCCACATTTCATTATGCAACATGACCACAGCCCATTAACCTTCACCATCCCGTAAGAAAAATTGCCTCTCCTACTCCTCCTAGTTTGTGTCCTTCCAATAACCTACAAATTACCGCTGATTTCCCATCAGAAGTGGAATTTTCCTTAAAAAGAATAAATTAGAAAACAAAGCAAAAAGATACATAATGTATCGCGTCATAAATGATATCACAATGCTTTTCTGGAATGTCAGGCATTGGGGCAGAGCTGTGACAATAGTGACAAAATGGCACAAGAAATATATGAGTAGGGCTGATCCTGTGGGCATTTGATGATCTCCTATCGGGCTGATGAAGATACCCAAGAACTGTATTTGGCTGTTTAATCAGTCCCTTGGAATTGGAATTGAGCAAAACTATGTAAAAGTTATTGCCACCCCTCTTAATGCCTGTTTTCGTGAACGATGGTGGTGCTAGCGGTGGAACCCTCAACATGGCCACCTGCTTCTCAAGATTCCAAACGGGTCCCAACAGAGATCAAGGGGTTCATATACTTTTCTTGCATGGTGGGACCTTTGCTTTCTGTGTCCCCCCTGCTTTCCCAAATGCCCTAGTAGGGAAAATTGACAAACTGAAGGATACATTGTCCAGGACCCCTCTGTAGACCAGCAATGACCAGCACTTGAGATGTAGAAGTAGGTGATTACGAGATTACAATGTTACATATTTTTTTTATCATGTTCTATATTTATTGTCAGGCTTGGTAAGGAACGTTCCTGTAACAAGTATGTTGTATACGTCTTAAGAACTGCTGCACCAACGTAAAGTCATCATCTCATAAATGACCCCCTAATATCACTCATGTCACACCTGCAGTATGTGTATGTTCTCAGATATAAAGCAATAATTATGGGGGTACTATATTTTTATTGGCTTCCCATGACCTCAATGAGTACTACAGTAAAGCCTCTGCTGAGCCTGAAATGGCTGATAACTGAGAACAAGAGACTGGTTACATTGTTATAGGAGAAAATACACAAGAAAATCCTCTTTTAATAGCCTCCCTTTCTGATCGGATGTCTGACCCCTGCCGATCAGACAGTAATGTCCTATCCTAAGGATAAGTCATCAGTGACAAAGTAGTGGACAACCTCTTTCAAACTTAGAAATATATAAAGAAATCTCAGTGTCATTGCTCTATGTCTGGCTGTAGGACAACTGGCTGCAGCAAGAGCCTCCCCATGCCCTGCTTTGCAATAGGACAACAGACTGCTATGCTCACCCCTTTTGGCGGCTCTTGGCCACAAGTCAAAAATGTCAGTGATCAGCAGCAGATTAACTAGCATCAGGGCCGATTTTAAACAAAGTGATCCCCTGGACAAAAGTTTAAAATGGGGCCCAAATGCTCACATATTGCTCCATCACACAGAAACATTTTGGTTATAGTTACAAGGCCATTAAATGGGCGTGATTGACAATATTGAAGTCGTTCGACGCTTGTTTCCCAGCCTCTTTACACCGGCTTAGAAAGAAGGATGGTGACAGAATGATCACTAATAGATCAATCTGTCCCCGTACAGCATCATGTGATCAGCAGTATATCTGCAGTTTTCACCCGATAATGTGCTGTTGAGAACAATAATTTTTATTCCGGCATAAATAATCAAATCACTTGATGGGAAGAATCCACCATTTACCCTGGGGGGCGTCTGCGCGCGGACCTGGTCCTCTGGCAGCGTTTTATTGATGATGTCATTTTTATCTGGTCTGGTGGTTTGGATACTCTTAATACATTTTTAACTGATATTAATAAAAATGAATATTTTTTAAATTTTACTTCAACCACCAGTTCCACCAAAATCAACTTTTTAGACTTAAATATTTTTATCAACAATTCTGAAATTCAAACGTGTACATTCAGGAAACCCACTGACACTAACAGTTTTATCCCTCTTGACAGCTGCCATCTCCCTAGCTGGCTGTTGAATATTCCCAAAAGCCAGTATATGCGGATCCACCGCAATTGTTCGAGACCCCAGGATTTTAACATTGAGGCACAACTACTAACCAAAAAATTTTTGGAGAAAGGATATGACGAAAAAATGTTGGAATGTTCTAAAATAACGGCTCTTAAAAAGTCTAGAGAAGAACTTATTAATAATAATTTTAAAATAAAAGATACAGAAGATTCTATCCCCATCATTATACAATACAATGCCAGTACTAACATTCTTCGTAAAATAGTTAACAGACACTGGCACACACTCAAGAATGATAAAATTTTGGGGGATAAAATAGCCAGTCATCCACGATTTGTATATAAAAAATCCTGTAATTTGGGCAACAGTATTGCACCCACCGTCCAGGATAAACCGGCCTACAAACCATCTACCTTCTTCCATAGGATATTGAAGGGGTTTTACCCATGTAACAGATGCAACATGTGCAAACAAATTAGAATGCATAAACAAACTGACATCGAAAAGGATAATAAAAAATTTACAATTAAAGACTTTATTACATGCTCCACCAAAGGGGTTATATATACTATTAGGTGCCCCTGTGGTAAAAGGTATGTAGGAAGAACAAAACGTTCAATGAAAACTAGGATCAACGAACATATCCGAAATATTAAAACTAATTTCATGGGCCACCCACTCTCAAAACACTTCATAGACCATCATGGGGGACAAGTTAAAGACATGGAAGTTACTGGTATTGCGGTGGTACAGAAACATTGGAGAGGTGGCAATTTTATTAAAGCTATGTCCAGAGTTGAGACTAAGTGGATATTTCTACTGGACACTATCGCACCGAGAGGTCTTAACGTTGGAGCTGAACTGTTTGGGTTCCAGTAATGGAATCGATTATGGGAGGCGGTATAAATAGATCATTAGTGGGGTAAGGACCATTCCTGAAGAAGGAGACAGGATAGAGGTCCTTACCGCACTCCGTACACACATCACCGGGCAGTAGCGGCGGTCACGTGAGTGCTACGTCATACAGGTCCTGTAGCTTAGCCGTACGCACCGCTCGGATCACACGCGGCGCCGGCACAGCTGGACCCCGCTTCCTCCTGCCATCAGGTGAACAGTGGCTGCTACCGGCCGGGGCAGCCACTACTTTCTTCGTATTAATGGACTTCTTCTCACTGGATTAACCTCCACGAAAGAATCTTCCGGACGGACATCTACCACCACCTGCCAGGACCACCAGGCATTCTATGCTATCTACACAAGGCGGGTGAGCTTATAGTATTTTCTTTTATGCTGGCTAACAGCCCTGTGTCTGGAATAATTGAATATTTCTGTCCTATATCTGAACCAATATGTCTCCACATCTTTTATACTTTGACCTTTCCAGCGCGAACCTATACACGCTCCGTACGTGTATATATTATCTGCAACTTGATGAATAGGCAGCATTTTGCTCATTTAGTATAATACACCCCATAGTCCTCCACATAATATAATGCACCCCATAGTCCTTCATATTGTATAATGCACACTCCATAGTCTCCATATAGTATAATACACACCCCATAGTCCTCCATATGGTATAATGTGCCCCATAGTCCTTCATATTGTATAATGCACACTCCATAGTCCTCCATATAGTATAATACACACCCCATAGCCCTCCATACAGTATAATGCACCCCATAGTCCTTCATATTGTATAATGCACACTCCATAGTCCTCCATATAGTATAATACACACCCCATAGTCCTCCTTCATATTGTATAATGCACACTCCATAGTCCTCCATATAGTATAATACACACCCCATAGTCCTCCTTCATATTGTATAATTCACACGCCATAGTCCTTCATATAGTATAATACATACCCCATAGTCCTCCATATGGTATAATGTGCCCCATAGTCTTTCATATTGTATAATGCACACTCCATAGTCCTCCGTATAGTATAATACACACCCCATAGTCCTCCATATAGTATAATGCACCCCATAGTTCTTCATATTGTATAATGCACACTCCATAGTCCTCCATATAGTATAATACACACCCCATAGTCCTCCATATGATATAATGTGCCCCATAGTTCTCCGTGTAGCATAATGTGCCCCATAGTCCTACAATGCTGCTACAGTTGAATGCCCGATGCCTGGCACCGCCCCCCCCACTCACAGGCCCCATTGCGTCCATGTGGTCTCCCGCTATTAGAAGCATGCCAGTGGCTCCAGGTTCCTGGTGGAGTGGGGTCCTGGGCAAATGCCTAGTTTGCCCTGCCCTAATGTTGGTCTTGACTGTCATGTTTTCTGCAGGATTTCTACAGGACCGACTCTTAGGTAAAAACAACATTTTACGCATGATGCTGAAACAAACAGCTATATTTCTTGATTTATTTATGCATTCATTTATAGGTTTAGTTTTCCTCTAAGCTTGATGGTTTAATGTCCTTTTAAAACAGGTTATTGACTTTAACACTACCCTGAAATATATTTCTGCAGATGCTTGCCTCCTACTTGTTTCTACTGGCCGGTCCTTAATTCTTTGACACAGCCCAGGCATCTGGAGATAAGATTATTCCATTCCTCTACCTCTCCAATGTTTCATTATTTGTCTCCTTGGCTCAGATGTTTGACCCCAGATCTTCTCCAGCTTCCTCTACAAATGCTGCAGGAGTCCTGGTGGCCAGAACATGCCCTTTGAGTAATCTTCCAGTAGTTGCAAAGCTCAAGGATCCAACATCCCTCATCCTATTGTTTTCCAAAAGCAAAATATTAATTGAGCAATAAAATAGAAATGAGCAGAATATTATGATATCCATACATCATAATTTGATAATAGCTGATTCGGAATGGGACCTACTTTCTTCCAAAATTTCTAAGCCATAACAAAGGCTACCATCAGTAACACACTACGCCGCCAGGAACTCAGATCCTGCAGTGCCAGATGTGTCCCCCTGCATAAGCCAGTACATGTTCGTCGTGTTTGGAGGAGACAGAGTGCTGAGTTGCATCCAAAGAACACCATACCTACTGTGAAGCATGGGGGTGGCAACATCATACTTTGGGGCTGTTTCTCTGCAAAGGGACCAGGACAACAGATCCGTGTACATGAAAGAATGAATGGGGCCATGTATCGTGAGATTTTGAGTGGAAACCTTCTTCTATTCCTTAGCTGATGTAAAAAAGCCATAAATCTATGTGACACATTAATTCCTGCACTGAATGTGTCACAGGTCGCCATAAATTTGTATTTCCACATTCTTCTGTCTCTCTGGGATGTGAAGGTTCCTTTCAATACCACAATTTCATGTCTATCATCCAGGTTTGGATTGTAGGAGGGTAGGGTCTTTGTCTTAGTGTCCAATTCATTATTTGCACTTTTTTAAATAACTTTTATTTATTTGTTTTGGGGTCTTTGTGTATGCGATTCATGAATTTTGTGCAAAATAAAAAATGCTGTTTAGTTTTCTCTTTAATTTTTTTTTTATAACTTCTTGGCACAAAAAGTTGCATGTTCCCCTGAAATGTTGCAAAATTTGCTGAAAAATGTCAGACATACATAAAATCACTCCTGGTGGGGGATTTTCCTACATTTGCAACAAAAATGTGCAAGTGACAATTATCAAAAATATCTGGAAACCCCAAACTTCACTCACAACATAAAAACAACAGGTGAGCACATAGAAAATAGACATAAAAAGGAATAAACTAAAAAAAATAAGGTGCAAATGAAAAACAGGCGAAAAGCACTAAAAACTTGAAAAAAAAGGTGCAATTACAGTAATGAATCAGATCGTTTGTTTTTCCCAAGTAAGAGTAAAAACTATTACCCAGAAGATCAGAACAAAAAAAAGATTGGTACTGCCGCACTGACACGTTGTGACAAATTGCAGCAATATTTCAGTTCATGATCTTAGCTCCCTATTCAGAAAAAAACAAGCCCTGATACAGCTCCCTCAACAGAAAAATAAAAAAGTTACCGATCTCAGAAAATAAAGTTGTTTTTTTCCAAAAATATGATTTTTTTTAACCATTAAAATATAAAAACAGTATAAAAGTTTGTTATCGTCACTGAATGATCTTAAAACAAAATCTAAAAGATACAATAATGGAATTTTTTTTCACTGTTTCAATGCACTTGGATTTTTGTTCCAGTTTTTCATTACATTATAAGAAAAGTTTAATGGTGTTATTCCAAACCTCCTGCAAAAAAAGAGTCCTCAAACAGCGATGTCACCGAATAAAAAAGTTGTGTGCCTCTTGGACAAAGAGAAGGAAAAAAATAAGGCAGAAAAATGAAACTTGGGAAGGGGTTAATCAGTGTGTTGAGACATTTTACTGTATACTTGCAAGACTAAATTTTGTGTCATTCTTATTTTTTTTGCTTCTTGATGAAATCTCATAGTTTAGCCCTAAGTCATAGTTACTATAAATGTTACTCATCATGGCCGGATCAGACCTTGTTTTTGTCTGGAATCTTCTCAGGATTGTAACACTCTTGTCACTTTCACTGTCAGACTCTTTCTTGTGGTATGGTGGAATATTCTTCCAGTCTAATGTGCGTTCTGTTCAGATAAACAGGAAATCGCAGAACTTTCTAATGACTTTTGTACAACGCAGATGCTATCGCTTGGTATTCATTCTTGATCCTCTTGACCTTTTCCAGTAATGTCTTGGACCCTCCCGAAACATGAAGAACACAACAGATGGGGGGATGGAAACTTTCTCCAACTTTTTCCAACTTTTAGAGAACATACAGTATTACTCACTGGGATCGGCAAGGACTATGTAGACAATGTGCTAAGTAGTTCATTAGGTGTGATCCATAAGTTCATCTGGAGATCAGGAAATAGGCCGGAGGCAGTGTTAGACTGTTGTTCTTTGGGTGCACCAGATGATTCTGAGGATAACCCTTTCTCTACAAATCATTTACAATTCTAATGTCACAGTCATCTTTGTTTTACTCATTGAAGACTCTAAGATCTAACATGTTATAATTAGATCATCCCATGAGAAATAAACCCTGGTGGTATGCGATTGTCACAAAAATAATCTCCAAATAAAGTTGTCTTTTGCACTTTTGGTGCCTATTTTTATGTTGGCGCCTTGGCACATTGGAGGATCGTTTGATACTCTTTGAGCAGCTCTGCTGTTTCCTCCCTCCTGTCTTCTTTCTTCTTGTGCTTCCTGAGCTTTAGTTCCTCCTACACTTGACCCCACACCATAACATGATGATATGCATCAGCACTGCACGTGGCGTTGTGGGGTGGAACATGACACAAGGAACACAGGAGACAAAGGAGCTGATCGGAGGACTGTCGGGAGAGGTGTGGGGAGGGATGAGGAGAGTTGAGTATAAGAATTATTTTTTAACCCATCTCTTCAATTTATTATTAACCTCTGATGTCTTCCCTTCTACTTTCAAACATTCAATAATCATACCTATCCTGAAGAACCTTTGGCTCAACCATCGCCCCATATTTCTATTCCCTTTCACCTCAAAACTTGAAAAGCACTTTCACATTGAACTTTCTTCCCTCCTATCATCCAACAAACGGTTCGACAACCTACAATCAGGCTACTGTCCATACCACTCCACTGAAACTGCCCTAACCAACATTACCATCGACTTACTAACCATCAAAGATAATAAACAATATTCTATACTTCTCCTTCTAGACCTGTCTTCTGCCTTCTACACAATTGACCACTCAACTCCTACTACAGATCCTCTCTTCCCTTGAGATCAAAGATGTTGCCCTCTCATGGATCTCCTCATATGTCACTAAGAGCACATCTAGCGTCTCCCGTGCCCACACTACCTCCTCATTTTACCCTCTCTCTGTTGGAGTCTCTCAAGTGTCTGTCTTCAGACCCCTACTCTTCTCCATCTATACCATTGGTCTGGGACTACTCACAAAGTCTCATGACTTCCAGTATCACCTATACGCTGATGACACTCATATATACCTTTCTAGCCCAGATGTCACCTCTCTGCTGTCCAAAATCCCAGAGTGTCTCTCAGCCATATCCAGCCATATCCTCCTTCTTCTTATCGTGCTTTCTAACACTCAAAGTGGACAAAATCACACTCATCATCTTTCCTGCATTTCAATCAACCCCTTACCCAATTTATCTGTATCGGTAAATGACATCACCCTTTCCTCTGTCTCACAAATTCATCAAATTTCCGATGTTTTCACAAATAAACACGTCATATCGATCAAATTTTACTACTATCATGAAGTACAATATGTTAGTCAGAATCGGTGGGATCCGTTGATGCGTTCCAGAATTATTAAGTTATAAAGTGACACTGGTCAGAATTTTAAAAATTAGCTTGGTCAGCAAAGTGAAAAAAGGCTTCGGAGTGAAGGGGTTAAAGGACAGTTTTGCCAGGGGCCACCGCGGTGAGCTTACCATAAATGTATGTATCCTTGGAAACAATATCCAAATTCTATAATAATTATGAATATTCCAGAGACAACCCAAAGCTGGAGAACAAGCAGCTTATTCAATTATTTTCCATTTCGTATCCCCAAGATAATGTCATGACATTCCTTCTTTCCTCTCGTTGAGCATCTGTTGGACGAGTTTCAATATCAGATAAGACAAAAATGATTGCACAAACCATAACACATGACAATCTCACCGCCAAGAAAGATAGAATTTAATAAATGAAATCAAACTTGAGTGTTGCAGCGTAATCTTTCTTCGCACATTCCTTAAGTCAAGTTCCAGTCTGCGTGATTGGACCGGCTGATAGTTAAATGCTGCAGGCAATCTTCAAAAAGAGAAAGAGTGGAAATGTTTTTTTGCTGAGTAAAGTCATTATTTTATACCACTCATGACAATTGATATAAATCATTAGCACTTAAGTACGTTAAAGCTGAGGCGTGCAGAACAATGCGGGGACCATGCTTAACAGAAAAGTGCGCTTATCGAGAAGAACCACAAAATTACAAAGTTTTGTAAAAAGTAAAATAACTTACACTTTTCTTTTTGCATTGTCGACAGCCAAGCGAAAGGACAATAATGAAAAACTATATGTTTATACAGTGTGTACATTAGTAGCCAAAATCTTCCACGTGTGGTCTATTAGTATGGTGATGGGAGTATGTTTTTGGAAGCATCTCATAATCATATTCGGCTTTGTAGCAGCTGCCTGGCATTGGGTGATACTAGAGATGAACGATTCGATTTGCACTACCAGTCCAATGTTCAGTCTGGTGCTTTGTGGCAGCGGTCCTTTACTTCTGCACCCCCCGGCACTCCCAACCTGAAATCCTGTGTGTTTCATTACTAGGTCCTTGACATCACGACATTGTGAGGGGACTAGTAAATAGAACTCAACCAGTGTCAACCAGTTCACATGATGTGCATCTTCTTTTTTGTTTTTCGGTCATCTCTTAGTTCAATGCCCCCAGGACTAGAACTGAGGAGTGGGGTCAATTTAGGTTATTTAGGGTCACTAAGGCATTTTGCTTTAGCATTGAGGTCCAAGCTCTACCAGTGGTGGAACGGAAAACATTTAATAACATAGCCTTGTATCCCTGAGGCAGGGAACACATTGTGTTTGCAGCCAGTGTCGGGGGCATACGCTTGGGAGGAATGTGCCTGATGGTGGCCACTGTCAGGATGGATGCCAAGGCATCCTTCCACCATTTGGACCCACTGTAAAGAAACATATACCGCATGGCAATCTGCTGCACTCCTCTGTCTTTAATTTTTATTTTAACGGCCTTCGGCACGGCCTCTAGTTATGGAGATTTGATAGATAAACGATATGTAGGGTAATTGGTCTTGTGCAAACCTAGATAGATCCACCAGGGTCTTCTCTGCCATTACGTTGATAGTATCAAGGTACCCATAAGTCCCTTGTATAAGGCCAGGTTCACATTGTGTTTATGACTCAGTCGGAGCTTATGTCTGAAGCCCTGGAAACCTGGATTTGGACATAGGTGCAGACAGGGCCATTTACCTTAATGATGCAGACCGTGTCACTGTGCTCTTATCGGACATCATATTCAGTCTGGCACCAAAATACAGTTGATGCAGTCTCTGTGCCCACCTAACAGAGGTGGATTCAAAGCTTATCCCATGGCTAAGGGATAATGTGATTTCACTGGACAACCCGCTTAACTATCATGCTGAAGAGAATTGGTCACAGAGATTAGCAGGACCCACGTCCGTGGGCACAAGACCCAACCCTGTGATGATCTATCACACCATATCTACCAGAATCTTCATTCGATTTCACCACGTCATCTTTGCAGCTTGCACGGCTGGCTAATCAAATTCCATAGCAAGGGATTTTGGCAGGTAGGTGTTGTGGGAGGCTGTAGTCTGGTGGCCATGGTCTGTCAAAGTAACCATTGGGATGGAGCTCTGCAAATTTTTTTGAACAACTCTAGTGCTCAGAGACAGAAAGCACCGGTATAATATTACATCTCTAATTGGATCATCACTACAAAGGGGAAAAGTAGTTGTATAGCCTGCAGCGAGGATCTCCTAAGAGCCCGTACTATCAAGTCACTACTTTACCAGTACTAGCTACTAGGAGTCCATACAATACATTGTGTTGGCTATAGGTAGGAGCTCTTACAATAAGGGCCTACTAGGATTCCAGGGATTTACCAGGAGCTCATACAATTAGGACCTAATCGGAATCTGAGGACCTACCAGGAACTCATACCATAAGGGCCTACTAGGGGCTCATACAATAAGGACCTCTCAGGAGTCCAAGGACCTACCAGGAACCCATACCATAAGGGCCTACTAGGAGTTTGGGGACCGACTAGGAGCTCATACAAAAAGGACCTTTCAGGAGTCCAAGGACCGACCAGGAACTCTTATAATAAGGACCTACAAGGAATCCAGGGACCTACCAGGAACTCATACAATAAGGACTTACTAGGAGTCCGAGGACCTACCAAGAGCTCTTCTAATAAGGACCTACTAGGAGTCTGATAACCTACCAGGAGCTCATACAATAAGGACCTACTAGGAGTCCAGGGATGATGAGCACAGCAGCACATGCCGACTACATCAGCAGAGTCGCTGAGCTCAGTGATTGGCTGCAGCGCTGTAAAAATTACATCACCACTGGAACCTATACACAATCGCTGGAGTGTTTGGAGTATGTTCACAATACTTTTTTTTTCCAAAATTTTTTTTAATGGGTCCGTTCTCACAGAGTGTATATTACACACCTTTAGGGCAGGTACACATAACTGTAGATCATCTCATCCGAGACAATCGGGTCAATTATGCAAATGACGTTGATCAAACTCCATGTTAGCGTCGTGCGTCCGATCCTCTCAGATGAGGAGAAGATGGAGAAAAAAATGTCTCCATCTTCTGCATCGTGTCAGTGCGCGGAAATAAGACTGCACTCAGATGTCATCCGACTGCAGTCTGAAGTGGGTGTCATGAGGTTCTGCAGCAGCTGAGGTATGTGTTATGAGGTGCTGCAGCAGCTGAAGTGTGTGCTATGTAGTCCTGCAGCAGCAGAGATGTAATATGAGGTTCTGCAGCAGCTGAGGTGTATTATGAGGTTATTCAATTGCTGAGGTGTATTATGAGGTTCTGCAGCAGCTGAGGTGTATGATGAGGTTCTGCAGCAGCTGAGCTGTATTATGAGGTTCTGCAGCAGCTGAGGTGTATTAAATGCTTAGGAAGTCTTTGCAGGGGTTTTGTTAATTACTCTGTTTTACTGAGATAATGACTTTTGGGTTTTCATTGGCTGTAAGCCATAATCATCAACATTAACAGAAATAAACACTTGAAATAAATCACTCTGTTGGTAATGACTCTATATACTTTATGAGTTTCACTTTTTGTATTGAAGAACTGAAATACATTAGCTTTTTGATGATATTCTAATTTTGTGAAAAGCACCTGTACCTTAGATGGGAGAATATTCCAGACTACAGAACAGGAGAAGGACTTGGGGATTCTCATTACAAGTAATTTGAGTAGCAGTGCTCAATGTCAGGCAGCAGCAAACAAGACTTTAGGATGTATAAACAGAGAGATAAAATCCTGCGATCCCAACGTATTGTTACCCCTTTATGAATCACTGGTGAGGCCACATCTAGAATATGGGATCCAGTTTTGGGCTTCAGATTATAAAAAGGATATTCAGAAGTTAGAGTCAGTTCAAAGGCGGCAACTAGATTATTACAAGGGATGGAGGCCTCTAGTATATTACAAGGGATGAGGCCTCTCGTATATTACAAGGGATGGAGGCCTCTCGTATATTACAAAGGATGGAGGCCTCTGGTATATTACAAGGGATGGAGGCCTCTCGTATATTACAAAGGATGGAGGCCTCTCGTATATTACAATGGATGGAGGCCTCTGGTATATTACAAGGGATGGAGGCCTCTAGTATATTACAAGGGATGGAGGCCTCACGTATATTACACGGGATGGAGGCCTCTCGTATATTACAAGGGATGGAGGCTTCTCGTATATTACAAGGGATGGGGCCTCTCGTATATTACACGGGATGGAGGCCTCTCGTATATTACAAGGGATGGAGGCCTCACGTATATTACAAGGGATGGGGCCTCTCGTATATTACACGGGATGGAGGCCTCTCGTATATTACAAGGGATGGAGGCCTCTCATATATTACAAGGGATGGAGGCCTCTCATATATTACAAGGGATGGAGGCCTCACGTATATTACAAGGGATGGAGGCCTCACGTATATTACAAGGGATGGGGCCTCTCGTATATTACAAGGGATGGAGGCCTCACGTATATTACAAGGGATGGAGGCCTCTAGTATATTACAAGGGATGGAGGCCTCTTGTATATTACAAGGGATGGAGGCCTCACGTATATTACAAGGGATGGAGGCCTCTCATATGATGAGAGGGTGTAAAAGTTGGACTTGTTTAGCTTAGAAAAAAGATGCCTAAGAGGAGAGCTTATTTGCATGTATAAATATGTGTGGTCAGTACAGAGGACGGGAACATGATTTATTCTTTCCAAGGACCATACTAAGGACCAGGGGGCACTCATTACAGGTGGAAGAAAGGTGATTCCGGCAGCTAAATAAGAAAGGGTTCTTTACAGTTAGAGCAGTGAGACTGTGGAAAGCCGATGACACAGGAGGTAGTATTGGCACATGTGTCATGATCCACATCGGGTTTTGAGTCCTGTCTTCCCTTTTCTCGGTCTGATCATGTCAGGGGTTAACTTTTCTCAGCCTCAGCCTCAATCTGGTCTCAGGTTTTCTATTTAGCCCCGCTGTGTTCTGCAGATCATGTCAGTTATCCTTTCTGCCAATGGATTTCGGATGGATCCCGGGAAGGTACAGGCCATTGTTGATTGGGTGCAACCCAGAGACCTCAAGGGTCTGCAGTGTTTTCTGGGTTTCTCCAATTATTATCGAAAATTCATCAAGGGGTTTTCTCAGGTGGTCAAGCCACTTACCGATCTCACTCGCAAGGAGGCTGATCTCAAAGTCTGGTCACCCTTGGTGGTTGAAGCATTTTCTACATTAAAGAAGTGCTTTTTGTCTGCTCCTATATTCGTTCAACCCAATCCATCAGAACCATTAATTGTAGAGATGGACGCATCGGAGGTGGGAGTGGGGGCGGTGTTGTCTCAGGAACCTGTTACTTTGACCAATTTAAGACCATGTGCCTTTTTTCCAGGAAGTATTCTTCTGCTGAAAGGAATTATGATGTTGGTAACCGGGAGTTATTGGCCATAAAATTGGCTTTTGAAGAATGAGGCACCTTTTGGAGGGGGCGGTTCATCGGATCACGGTGATTATGGACCACAAGAACCTGTCTTACATTGAGTCTGCCAAGCGGTTAACTCCTAGGCAGGCGAGGTGGTCGCTTTTTCTGTTTTCATTTTTCTATCACCTTTCGGCCTGGTTCCAAGAAAGTCAAGGCGGATGCCTTATCTCGCAGTTTTGATCCGATATCACCCCCCAAACTTCCTTCCTCCATTCTTCAGCACAGGGTGGTTGTTTCTGGGGTATCCTCTGAATTGGAGCGTGAAATTCGGGAGGCTCAGTCTCTTGCTCCTCCCTCTTTGCCTGATAATAAGCTCTTTGTCCCGGTTTAGTACCGGTTGAGGGTTCTCCGGGAGTTCCTGCCCTCAGTGGACACCTGGGGATCTCAGCCACCTGGAAAGCCATTACTAGGCTGATTTGGTGGTCTTCCATGACCTCTGATGTCACTGTGTTTGTGTCTGCTGTTATGACCTGGTGGTTAAGAGGCCACACTGATAAGACCTGGTGGCTAAAACGCAACTTGGGACGAGCTCTGAGAAGGTGGTATCTCTACTGACCGCAGTCCCTAATCCTAACAACAACACTAGTAATAGCCGTGGGATGTTCCCGACTCTCCCTAGACACCTCTTCACAGCCTAAGAACTAACTACCCCTAAAGAAGGAAATAGAAAGCTATCTTGCCTCAGAGAAAACCCCAAAAGGAAAGATAGCCCCCCACAAATATTGACTGTGAGTGGAGAGGGAAATGACGTACACAGAAATGAAATCAGATTTTAGCAAAGGAGGCCAATACTAAACTTGATAGACAGAGAGAAAAGGATACTGTGCGGTCAGTATTAAAAACTACAAAATCCACGCAGAGTTTACAAGAATGAACTCCACACCGACTCACGGTGTGGAGGGGCAAATCTGCTTCCCAGAGCTTCCAGCTAGCCTGAATATGACATAGTGACAAGCTGGACAAAAAGATAAATATTTGCAGAGCAATAGAGTCCAAAACAAATGGACAAACAAGGACTAGCAAGAACTTATCTTTTGCTGACAAGGACAGGCCATATGAGAATCCAAGGAGAGAACCAAATCCAACCAAGAACATTGACAGCTGGCATGAACTAAAGCCCAGAGCAGGTTTAAATAACAAACCCAGGCAAGGCGATCAGTGAAGGCAGCTGCTACAGCTACCTAAAGGAGCAGCAGTTCCACTCGAAACCACCAGAGGGAGCCCAAGGGCAGAACTCACAAAAATACCATTAGCAACCACAGGAGGGAGCTCCAGAACGGAATTCACAACAGTACCCCCCCCTTGAGGAGGGGTCACCGAACCCTCACCAGAGCTCCCAGGCCGATCAGGACGAGCCAAATGGAAAGCACGAACCAAATTGGCAGCATGAACATTGGAGGCAACAACCCAAGAATTATCCTCCTGGCCATAACCCTTCCACTTGACCAGATACTGAAGCTTCCGCCTCGAAAAACAAGAATCCAAAATCTTCTCCACCACATATTCCAATTCCCCCTCAACCAACACCGGAGCAGGAGGATCAACGGAGGGAACCATAGGTACCACATATCTCCGCAACAAGGATCTATGGAACACATTATGAATGGAAAAAGAAGCTGGAAGGGCCAAACGAAAAGACACCGGATTGATAATTTCAGAAATCTTATAAGGCCCAATAAAGCGAGGCTTGAACTTAGGGGAAGAAACCTTCATAGGAACATGACGAGAAGACAACCAGACCAAATCCCCAACATGAAGCCGGGGACCAACACACCGACGACGGTTAGCAAAACGTTGAGCCTTTTCCTGAGACAACGTCAAATTGTCCACCACATGAGTCCAAATTTGCTGCAACCTGTCCACCACAGAATCCACACCATGACAGTCAGAAGGCTCAAGCTGCCCCGAAGAAAAACGAGGATGAAAACCAAAGTTACAAAAAAAAAGGCGAAACCAAGGTAGCCGAACTAGCCCGATTATTAAGGGCAAACTCGGCCAACGGCAAAAAGGTCACCCAATCATCCTGATCAGCAGACACGAAGTATCTCAAATAGGTTTCCAAGGTCTGATTGGTTCGCTCCGTTTGGCCATTTGTCTGATGATGGAATGCTGAAGAAAAAGACAAATCAATGCCCATTCTAGCACAAAAGGACCGCCAAAACCTAGAAATGAACTGGGAACCTCTGTCAGACACAATATTCTCCGGAATACCATGCAAACGAACCACATGCTGAAAAAATAATGGAACCAAATCAGAGGAGGAAGGCAACTTAGGCAACGGTACCAAATGGACCATCTTAGAAAACCGGTCACAAACCACCCAGATGACAGACATCTTCTGAGAAACAGGAAGATCAGAAATAAAATCCATGGAAATATGCGTCCAGGGCCTCTCAGGAATAGGCAAAGGCAAAAGCAACCCACTGGCATGAGAACAGCAAGGCTTAGCCCGAACACAAATCCCACAGGACTGCACGAAAGAACGCACATCCCGCGACAAGGAAGGCCACCAAAAGGACCTAGCCACCAAATCTCTAGTACCAAAAATCCCAGGGTGACCAGCCAACACCGAACAATGAACCTCAGAAATTACCCTGCTAGTCCATCTATCAGGAACAAACAGTTTCCCCACTGGACAGCGGTCAGGTTTATCAGCCTGAAACTCCTGAAGTACCCGCCGCAAATCAGGGGAGATGGCAGAAAGAATCACCCCCTCCTTGAGGATCCCAGCCGGCTCAAGAACTCCCGGAGAATCAGGCAAAAAACTCCTAGAAAGGGCATCAGCCTTCACATTCTTAGATCCCGGAATATACGAGACCACAAAATCAAAACGGGAGAAAAACAGAGACCACCGAGCTTGTCTAGGATTCAACCGCTTAGCAGACTCGAGGTAAATCAGATTCTTATGATCAGTCAAGACCACCACGCGATGCTAGGCTCCCTCAAGCCAATGTCGCCACTCCTCAAATACCCACTTCATAGCCAACAACTCCCGATTGCCGACATCATAATTACGCTCAGCAGGCAAAAACTTTCTGGAGAAGAAAGCACATGGTTTCATCAAAGAGCCGTCAGAATTTCTCTGAGACAAAACGGCCCCTGCCCCAATCTCAGAAGCATCAACCTCAACCTGAAAAGGGAGAGAAACACCTGGCTGACGCAACACAGGGGCCGAAGTAAAACGACATTTAAGCTCCTGAAAGGCCTCAACAGCCGCAGAGGACCAATTCATCACATCAGCGCCCTTCCTCGTCAAATCGGTCAGAGGCTTCACCACACTAGAAAAATTAGCAATAAAGCGGCGATAAAAATTAGCAAAGCCCAAAAATTTCTGAAGGCTCTTTACAGATGTAGGTTGAGTCCAATCATGAATGGCCTGGACTTTAACAGGGTCCATTTCAATGGCTGAGGGAGAAAAAATGAAACCCAAAAAAGAAACCTTCTGAACTCCAAAGAGGCACTTAGACCCCTTCACAAACAACGCATTAGCACGAAGGACCTGAAATACCATCCTAACCTGCTTCACATGAGACTCCCAATCATCGGAAAAAACCAAAATATCATCCAAATACACAATCATGAATTTATCCAGATAATTCCGGAAGATATCATGCATAAAGGACTGAAATACCGATGGAGCATTAGAGAGCCCGAATGGCATCACAAGATATTCAAAATGGCCTTCGGGCATATTAAATGCTGTTTTCCATTCATCACCTTGTTTAATACGCACGAGATTATACGCCCCTCGAAGGTCGATTTTAGTAAACCAACTGGCACCCTTAATCCGAGCAAACAAATCAGAAAGTAAAGGTAAAGGGTACTGTAATTTGACCGTGATCTTATTGAGAAGGCGATAATCTATACAGGGTCTCAAGGAGCCATTCTTCTTGGCAACAAAAAAAAAATCCCGCTCCCAACGGTGACGAAGACGGGCGAATATGCCCCTTCTCCAAGGACTCCTTTACATAACTCCGCATAGCGGCATGCTCTGGCACAGACAGATTGAAAAGTCGGCCCTTAGGGAACTTACAGCCAGGAATCAAATTAATGGCACAATCGCAGTCCCTATGAGGAGGCAGGGAACTGGACTTGGGCTCATCAAATACATCCTGGAAATCCGACAAAAACTCAGAAACTTCAGAAGAAGGGGACGAGGAAATGGACATCAAAGGAATATCACTATGTATCCCCTGACAACCCCAACCAGTTACAGACATAGATCTCCAATCCAGCACTGGATTATGTACCTGTAACCATGGAAAACCCAGCACAACAACATCATGCAAATTATGCAACACCAAAAAGCGAATATTTTCCTGATGTGCTGGAGCCATGTACATGGTTAACTGTGTCCAGTACTGAGGTTTATTCTTGGCCAATGGCGTAGCATCAATCCCCCTTAAGGGAATAGGGCTCTGCAAAGGCTCCAAGGAAAAACCACAGCGCTTGGCAAATTCTAAGTCCATTAAGTTCAGGGCAGCGCCAGAATCCACAAATGCCATAACAGAAAAGGACGACAATGAGCAAATCAGGGTAACAGACAAGAGAAATTTAGGCTGTACAGTACTAATGGTAACAGACCTAGGGACCCTCTTAGTACGCTTAGTGCAATCAGAAATAGCATGAGCAGAATCACCACAGTAAAAACACAGGCCATTCTGACGTCTGAATTTCTGCCTTTCTTCCCTAGTCAAAATCCTATCACATTGCATAGGCTCAGGACTCTGCTCAGAGGACACTGCCATATGGTGCACCACCTTGCGCTCGCGCAGGCGCCGATCAATCTGAATGGCCAAAGACATTGACTCATTCAGACCAGCAGGCGTGTGAAACCCCACCATAACATCTTTAAGGGCTTCAGAAAGACCCTTTCTGAAAATTGCTGCCAGGGCATACTCATTCCATTTTGTGAGCACAGACCACTTTCTAAATTTCTGGCAGTATACTGCTGCTTCCTGACCCTGACACAGAGCCAGCAGTTTTTTCTGCCTGATCCACAGAATTAGGCTCGTCATACAGCAATCCGAGCGCTTGAAAAAATGCGTCAATATTGAGCAATGCAGGATTTCCTGGCTCAAGGGAGAATGCCCAGTCCAGCGGGTCGCCACGCAGCAAAGAAATAACAATCTTCACCTGCTGAATGGGGTCACCAGAGGAACGGGGTCTCAGAGCAAAAAACAATCTGCAATTATTTTTAAAGTTCAAAAATTTAGATCTATCCCCAGAAAATAAATCAGGAATAGGAATTCTAGGCTCTAATACCGGAGTCTAGACAACATAATCTTGGATACTCTGTACCCTTGCAGCGAGTTGATCCACGCACAAGGACAGACCCTGAACCTCCATATCAGCACCAAAATCCTGAACCACCCAGAGATTAAGGGGAAAAAAAAGACAAAACAAGCTACAAAGGAAAAAAAAATGACTCAGAACTTTCTTTTCCCTCTTTTGAGATGCATTTAACACATTGTAGGCCAGCTGTACTGTTATGACCTGGTGGTTAAGAGGCCACACTGATAAGACCTGGTGGCTAAAACGCAACATGGGACGAGCTCTGAGAAGGTGGTATCTCTACTGACCGCAGTCCCTAATCCTAACAACAACACTAGTAATAGCCGTGGGATGTTCCTGACTCTCCCTAGACACCTCTTCACAGCCTAAGAACTAACTAACCCTAAAGAAGGAAATAGAAAGCTATCTTGCCTCAGAGAAAACCCCAAAAGGAAAGATAGCCCCCCGCAAATATTGACTGTGAGTGGAGAGGGAAATGACGTACACAGAAATGAAATCAGATTTTAGCAAAGGAGGCCAATACTAAACTTGATAGACAGAGAGAAAAGGATACTGTGCGGTCAGTATTAAAAACTACAAAATCCACGCAGAGTTTACAAAAATGAACTCCACACCGACTCACGGTGTGGAGGGGCAAATCTGCTTCCCAGAGCTTCCAGCTAGCCTGAATATGACATAGTGACAAGCTGGACAAAAAGAGAAATATTTGCAGAGCAATAGAGTCCAAAACAAATGGACAAACAAGGACTAGCAAGAACTTATCTTTTGCTGACAAGGACAGGCCATATGAGAAATCCAAGGAGAGAACCAAATCCAACCAAGAACATTGACAGCTGGCATGAACTAAAGCCCAGAGCAGGTTTAAATAACAAACCCAGGCAAGGCGATCAGTGAAGGCAGCTGCTACAGCTACCTAAAGGAGCAGCAGTTCCACTCGAAACCACCAGAGGGAGCCCAAGGGCAGAACTCACAAAAATACCATTAGCAACCACAGGAGGGAGCTCCAGAACGGAATTCACAACAGTCTGCTTGTGATTCCTGTGCCCGTGTTAAGAGCTCCCATAACCGTCTGGCCAGGGAATTGGTGTCATTGCCAATTCCGGATAGACCTTGGACTCATTTGTCCATGGATTTTATCACTGATCTCCCTCCTTCCAAAGGCAAGACTGTAATCTGGGTAGTGGTTGACAGATTCAGTAAACAGGTGCATTTTGTACCTGTGGCAGGATTGCATAATGCAGACACACTATCTAAGTTGTTTGTTGAGCACATTGTGCTGTAGCATGGCGTGCCTTTGAGTGTGGTTTCTGATAGAGGGGTACAATTGTGTCCAAATTTTGGAGGTCATTTTGTAAAAAATTTGGTATTTGCTTGACTTTCTCCTCTGCTTACCATCCTGAGACCAGCGGTCAGACGGAGAGGACCAATCATTCACTTGAATAGATTTTGCGGTGTCTTGCTACGTCTCAGCAGGATGATTGGTGTTCTTCATTGCCAGTGGCTGAGTTTGCATTTCATAATCGGATTAACCAGTCCACTGGCACCTTTCCGTTCTTTTGTAATTATGGCTTTCACCCCCATTTTGGCGAATTTTCCAGGCTGGATTCAGGATGTCCAGGGGCTGATGCGGCAGTTCAACGGTTGGGGGAGGTGTGGAGGGAGGTCCAGAAGAACATTAGGGAGGGTAAGGGCAAACATAAAGATTTTGCTGACAAGTGACGGTCGGTAGGACCTATATTCCTGTTAGGAGATAAAGTGTGGTTGTCTACCAAGAACATTCGTCTGAAAGCTCCTTTTACTAAGCTAGGGCCCAGGTTTATTGGTCCTTACACGATCATTGAGGTTGTCAATCCAGTTGCCTTTCGCTTACGCCTACCTCCGTTGCTTCGGATCCCCAATGTGTTCCATAAGTCCCTTCTTAAGACATTTGTACCTTCCTCTGCTGGGTCTCCATCCCCTCCACCTACTGTCTCTGTGGGTGGCCAGACTGAGTATGAAGTTGAACGTATTATGGATTCTTGCATGATCCGCAATTCACTTCGGTATTTGGTCCATTGAAGGGGTTACGGTGCTGAGGATCGATCTTGGGTCCCGGTGCCATCTGTCCATGCTGATCAATTGGTTCGGGCGTTTCATATACGTTATTCTGGGAAACCTGGGGGTCCGTGGCCCCTTCTTGAGAGGAGAGTACCATCATGATCCAGACCGGGTTTTGAGTCCTGCCTACCCTTTTCCCAGGCTGAACATGTCAAGGATTAACTTTTTTCAGCCTCAGTCTGGTCTCAGGTTTACTGTTATGACCCCAATGGCGAGGGTCTCAGAGAAACAAGTAAGTCTGCGACGTACAAAAATCCAGCTCATAGGGCAGTGGTAACTGGGTTGACCATATATCTACTCCTAACGCCAACACTAGCAGTAGCCGGGGAACATGCCTACGTTGGTCGCTAGATGTCTCGCGCCAGCCGGAGGACTAACTACCCCTAGAAGAGGAAAACAAAGACCTCTCTTGCCTCCAGAGAATAGACGCCAAAAGTAGGATAGTAGCCCCCCACAAATAATAACGGTGAGGTAAGAGGAAATGACAAACACAGAGATGAACTAGATTTTAGCAAAGAGAGGCCCACTTTACTAATAGCAGAATGTAGTAAGATAACTTATATGGTCAACAAAAACCCTATCAAAATCCATGCTGGAGATTCAAGAACCCCCGAACCGTCTAACGGCCCGGGGGGAGAACACCAGCCACCCTAGAGCTTCCAGCAAGGACAGGAAACAGATAATATACAAGCTGGACAAAAATGCAAACAAAAACAAATAGCAAAAAGCAAGAAAGCAGACTTAGCTTAATCAAGCAGGAACCAGGATCAGAAGACCAGAGCACTACAGATTAGCTCTGATATCAACGTTGCCAGGCATAGAACTGAAGGTCCAGGGAGCTTATATAGCAACACCCCTGACCTAACGACCCAGGTGAGCATACAAGGGATGAATGACATACCCAGAGTAAAATCACTAGTAGCCACTAGAGGGAGCCAAAAGGTAAATTCACAACAGTACCCCCCCCTTAGTGAGGGGTCACCGAACCCTCACCAAGACCACCAGGGCGATCAGGATGAGCGGCGTGAAAGGCATGAACTAAATCGGCCGCATGCACATCAGAGGCGACCACCCAGGAATTATCCTCCTGACCATAGCCCTTCCACTTGACCAGGTACTGAAGCCTCCGCCTGGAGAGACGAGAATCTAAGATCTTCTCCACCACGTACTCCAACTCGCCCTCAACCAACACCGGAGCAGGAGGCTCAGCAGAAGGAACCACAGGCACAACGTACCGCCGCAACAAGGACCTATGAAATACGTTGTGGATGGCAAACGACACCGGAAGATCCAGGCGAAAGTATACAGGATTAATGATTTCCAATATCTTGTAAGGACCAATGAAGCGAGGCTTAAATTTGGGAGAGGAGACCTTCATAGGAACAAATCGAGAAGACAGCCATACCAAATCCCCAACGCGAAGTCGGGGACCCACACCGCGGCGGCGGTTGGCAAAACGCTGAGCCTTCTCCTGTGACAACTTCAAGTTGTCCACCACATGCCCCCAGATCCGCTGCAACCTATCCACCACGGAATCCACCCCAGGACAGTCAGAAGGCTCCACATGTCCCGAGGAAAAACGAGGATGGAAACCAGAGTTGCAGAAAAATGGCGAAACCAAGGTGGTGGAACTAGCCCGATTATTAAGGGCAAATTCAGCCAACGGCAAGAAGGTCACCCAATCATCCTGATCAGAAGAGACAAAACACCTCAAATAAGCCTCCAGAGTCTGATTAGTTCGCTCCGTTTGTCCGTTAGTCTGGGGATGGAAAGCGGATGAAAACGACAACTCAATGCCCATCCTACCACAAAAGGATCGCCAGAACCTGGAAACAAACTGGGATCCTCTGTCCGACACAATATTCTCAGGAATGCCGTGCAAACGAACCACGTTCTGGAAGAACACAGGAACCAGATCAGAAGAAGAGGGCAGCTTAGGCAAAGGAACCAAATGGACCATCTTGGAGAAACGATCACATATCACCCAGATGACAGACATGCCCTGAGACACCGGAAGATCAGAAATGAAATCCATAGAGATGTGTGTCCAAGGTCTCTTCGGGACAGGCAAGGGCAAGAGCAACCCGCTGGCACGAGAGCAGCAAGGCTTAGCTCGAGCACAAGTACCACAGGACTGTACAAATGACCGCACATCCCTTGACAAGGAAGGCCACCAAAAGGACCTGGCCACCAGATCTCTGGTGCCAAAAATTCCCAAGTGCCCTGCCAACACCGAGGAATGAACCTCGGAAATGACTCTGCTGGTCCATCTAGCAGGCACAAACAATCTGTCAGGTGGACAAGAGTCAGGCCTACCAGCCTGAAATCTCTGCAACACACGTCGCAGATCTGGAGAAATAGCAGACACGATAACTCCTTCCTTAAGAATACCCACAGGTTCAGCGACTCCAGGAGCATCAGGCACAAAGCTCCTAGACAGAGCGTCGGCCTTCACATTCTTAGACCCTGGTAAATACGAGACCACAAAGTCAAAACGGGAGAAAAACAATGACCAGCGGGCCTGTCTAGGATTCAGGCGTTTAGCAGACTCGAGATACATCAGATTTTTGTGATCAGTCAAGACCACCACACGATGCTTAGCACCCTCGAGCCAATGACGCCACTCCTCAAATGCCCACTTCATGGCCAACAACTCCCGATTGCCCACATCATAATTTCGCTCTGCCGGCGAAAACTTCCTAGAGAAAAAGGCACAAGGTCTCATAGTAGAGCAACCAGGGCCTCTCTGTGACAAAACGGCCCCTGCCCCAATCTCCGAAGCATCCACCTCAACCTGAAAAGGAAGTGAGATGTCAGGCTGGCACAAAACAGGCGCCGAAGTAAACCGGCGTTTTAACTCCTGGAAAGCCTCCACGGCAGCAGGAGCCCAGTTAGCTACATCAGAGCCTTTCTTGGTCATATCCGTCAGCGGTTTAACAACGCTAGAGAAATTTGCGATAAAACGACGGTAGAAGTTAGCAAAACCCAAGAACTTCTGAAGACTCTTAACTGACGAGGGTTGAGTCCAATCATGAATAGCTCGGACCTTGACTGGATCCATCTCCACAGCAGAAGGGGAAAAAATGAACCCCAAAAAGGGAACCTTCTGTACACCAAAGAGACACTTTGAGCCTTTTACAAACAAAGAATTTTCACGCAGAATCTCAAAAACCATCCTGACCTGCTCCACATGCGAGTCCCAATCATCAGAAAAAAACAGAATATCATCCAGATAAACAATCAAAAATTTATCCAGATACTTCCGGAAAATGTCATGCATGAAGGACTGAAAAACTGAAGGTGCATTAGAGAGACCGAATGGCATCACCAAGTACTCAAAATGACCTTCGGGCGTATTGAATGCGGTTTTCCATTCATCGCCCTGCCTAATGCGCACAAGGTTGTACGCACCACGAAGGTCTATCTTGGTGAACCACTTGGCACCTTTAATCCAGGCAAACAAATCTGACAACAGCGGCAAAGGATACTGAAATTTAACAGTGATCTTATTTAAAAGCCGATAGTCAATACAAGGTCTCAAAGATCCGTCCTTTTTGGCCACAAAAAAGAATCCCGCACCAAGAGGGGAAGAAGAAGGACGGATATGCCCCTTCTCAAGAGACTCCTTGATATATGAACGCATCGCGGTATGTTCAGGTACCGACAGATTAAACAGTCTCCCCTTAGGAAACTTACTGCCAGGAATCAAATCTATTGCACAGTCACATTCCCTATGAGGAGGCAGTGCACTGGACTCAGACTCACTGAAGACATCCTGATAATCAGACAAATACGCCGGAACTTCCGAAGGCGTAGAAGAAGCAATAGACAAGGGCAGGGAATCTCCATGAATTCCATGGCAGCCCCAACTTGACACTGACATAGCCTTCCAGTCCAAGACTGGATTATGGGTCTGTAACCATGGCAAACCCAAAACAACCAAATCATGCATTTTATGCAGAACAAGAAAACGTATTACCTCCCGATGTTCGGGAGTCATGCACATGGTAACCTGTGTCCAAAACTGCGGTTTATTTTTTGCCAATGGCGTAGAATCAATACCCCTAAGAGGGATAGGATTTTCCAATGGCTCAAGAACAAATCCGCAGCGCTTGGCAAATGACAGATCCATAAGGCTCAGAGCAGCACCCGAGTCCACAAACGCCATGACAGGATACGATGACAGTGAGCAAATCAAAGTTACAGATAGAATAAATTTAGGTTGCAAATTACCAATGGCGACCGGACTAACAACCTTAGTAAGACGTTTAGAGCATGCTGAGATAACATGTGTAGAATCACCACAGTAGTAACACAAGCCATTCTGGCGTCTATGAATTTTCCGCTCATTTCTAGTCAGGATTCTATCACATTGCATTAAATCAGGTGTCTGTTCAGACAACACCATGAGGGAATTAGCGGTTTTGCGCTCCCGCAACCGCCGGTCGATTTGAATAGCCAGGGCCATAGAATCATTCAGACCTGTGGGAATGGGAAAACCCACCATCACATTCTTAATGGCTTCAGAAAGGCCATTTCTAAAATTAGCAGCCAATGCACACTCGTTCCACTGGGTCAGCACGGACCATTTCCGAAATTTTTGGCAATACACTTCAGCCTCGTCCTGGCCCTGAGACATAGCCAGCAAGGCCTTTTCTGCCTGAATCTCAAGATTGGGTTCCTCATAAAGCAAACCGAGCGCCAGAAAAAACGCATCAATGTCAGCCAATGCCGGATCTCCTGGCGCCAGCGAGAAGGCCCAATCCTGAGGGTCGCCCCGTAAAAAAGAAATAACAATTTTTACTTGCTGAGCGGAGTCTCCAGATGAACAGGGTTTCAGGGACAAAAACAATTTACAATTATTCCTGAAATTTCTAAATTTAAATCGGTCTCCGGAAAACGGTTCAGGAATCGGTATCTTAGGTTCTGACATAGGACTTCTGATAACATAATCTTGTATGCCCTGCACACGAGCAGCAAGCTGGTCCACACTTGTAATCAAGGTCTGGACATTCATGTCTGCAGCAAACACAAGCCACTCAGAGGTAAAGGGGAAAAGAAAAAAAAATGAGAGAGAGAAAAAAAAACTCAGAACTTTCTTTCTTATAATCCTGCTTCTGCAATGCATTTAACATTTAATTTAGGCCTGGCAAACTATTATGACCCCAATGGCGAGGGTCTCAGAGAAACAAGTAAGTCTGCGACGTACAAAAATCCAGCTCATAGGGCAGTGGTAACTGGGTTGACCATATATCTACTCCTAACGCCAACACTAGCAGTAGCCGGGGAACATGCCTACGTTGGTCGCTAGATGTCTCGCGCCAGCCGGAGGACTAACTACCCCTAGAAGAGGAAAACAAAGACCTCTCTTGCCTCCAGAGAATAGACCCCAAAAGTAGGATAGTAGCCCCCCACAAATAATAACGGTGAGGTAAGAGGAAATGACAAACACAGAGATGAACTAGATTTTAGCAAAGAGAGGCCCACTTTGCTAATAGCAGAATGTAGTAAGATAACTTATATGGTCAACAAAAACCCTATCAAAATCCACGCTGGAGATTCAAGAACCCCCGAACCGTCTAATGGCCCGGGGGGAGAACACCAGCCACCCTAGAGCTTCCAGCAAGGACAGGAAACAGATAATATACAAGCTGGACAAAAATGCAAACAAAAACAAATAGCAAAAAGCAAGAAAGCAGACTTAGCTTAATCAAGCAGGAACCAGGATCAGATGACCAGAGCACTACAGATTAGCTCTGATATCAACGTTGCCAGGCATAGAACTGAAGGTCCAGGGAGCTTATATAGCAACACCCCTGACCTAACGACCCAGGTGAGCATACAAGGGATGAATGACATACCCAGAGTAAAATCACTAGTAGCCACTAGAGGGAGCCAAAAGGTAAATTCACAACAGTTTACTATTTAGCCCTGCTGTGTCCTGCAGATCATGTCGGTTCTAGTTTCTGCCTAGTGCTGCTGTAGCTGACTTTGATTGCTCCGATTTTCCCTGCTGCGCTTGCTGTCTGAACCCGTGTCTCTGTTTTCCCCTGCTGCCGTCTGGACTCAGTGTTTCCCTTTAGTGTGCAGACTCCCTGGTTTGACTTGGCATGTATCCTGATCTGTTTCTGCCCTTTGTCTTTTGGCTTATCCGATCCTGACCGTTACTGACCCCCTGGCTTGTCTCTGACTGTGAGTTTGCTTATTCCTTTGGTACTGCGCTACAGTCTAGGATTTGACCCGGCTTGTTTTGACTATTCTGCTGCTACCTGTAGTAGCCTCACTGTTGCACTGCAGGTTAGCTCTGTTAGGTGCAGACCTGCTTCCTCTCTACTGCCATCTAGTGAAGCCTGCAAGTGCAGCGCCCCAGTGTCCTGGTCGTTGCAGTACTGTGGCTCCGCCACTAAGGGGAGCCATGGTACGTCTGATGGCACTGAAGGAGTTCATCTGACCAGGTATCACAGACACCAATACATTTCAAAGCCGGGCCTCCAGGGGGAGCTAAGGGTTCTATTCATTAGGCCACTCCTCACATACTGGTAAAACTGGGGGTCAGGCAGGAAGTTAGAGAGAAAGCCGACTGGATGGGAACCAGGCAACACCTTGTGGCAGAGGGTGTTGCAGGGGAAGATTCGGTAGGGTCCCTGTCAGGGGTGGGATCCTGACAGAGACTTGGCAACTTGAGCGAACGTAACGGGGCCGTGCCTGCTCAGCATAGCGGCGGTGCCCAAGGAGGGATTGGAAGCGGGATAGATTGTGCTGAGTGAGAAACGAGATCAAAGCAAGAAGGAGAATACCAGTAGGAGTCGTGCTGTAAGACCGAGGCAACATCCTACTGAGGCGCATAACCGGCGGCCGGAACGACGAGGGAGTATTACAATATTTAGCTTCAAGCAATACTCTAAACCAACGGCAGGACAGTCAGTCAAAGGCGGGCTGTCTCATCTAAATCACCTATGCAGTCTTGGGGGGCAACTTGTGGAGAGGGGCGACTCTAGGGTCCCGGAAGAGCTCCGAGCCTACCCGTCATACGGGTGCCGTCCTAACCGTAACATCAGGGAGGGACGGAGGATTAGCAGAACATCATCTAATCGAGTTGTGAGGGAACTTAAGAAACGGACACAACAGTTGTGGGGACTTTCCGTAAGCACAGCAGGGAAGGACCACAACACATAGCGCTAGCAGGTAGGCACAGATTTCCACCTGCAAAGAGAACTCTGGAGGTGCCATCGGACCGGCCGGACTTGCGCAGCCTGGTTATCCGGAATCCGGACTGAGGACCCGGAGATCTTCAGTAAAGAGGTAAAGAGACTGCAACCTGGTGTCCTCGTTATTTACTGCACCGCAACACGCACTACCACCATCCACTTCTATCATTCACTGTACGTCGCCTCCCCACCAGCAGGGTCACGGACCGGGCCTAGCCACCGTGACAACCCCAGAGCAGAGACTCAGAGGCCCGGTACCAGGTACCCCTCGGCCCTGCGGCAGTGGGGGGGCGCTACAATTTTGGCGTCACGAACAGGATCTACTTAAGCCTGAAGAATCAGGTCATGTGTGCCTTGGAACTGTGATTTACTGTGCTTGGACTGTACTTTATTGCAAAGACTGTGGATTGTCACTTGCCGCCAAAAGTTCGCGCCAAAACCGCCGCCATTACAGCGCTGAGGAGAAGCGCAGGAGAAGAAGGGCGTGGAAGTGGGCGTATACAAGCTGGAGAGCGCGAAAGACAATGGCCGCTCAGTCTAAATATTTCTGCACCGTGAGGACGTGTCCGTCAGCAGCAGAGATCCGCCTCCTGATCCTCAATGGAGGGCGGAGACCGAGAAAACGACACCGCCCACTAAGGAGAGAGCGGGAAAAGGACCAGGAAGAAGAATTCAGCGACATGGAGGACGCCATAGCCAGCCGCCCGGAGCCGGAGCGTGGGGTCGGAGCCGAGGACTCCCCCAGCTACCCGGAGAGGCACCGCAGCCAGACCTCCATAGCTGACGCTGACCTCCTGCAGATCAGAGCGAACGAGCTGATCCACCAACTCCCGCAGACGCAGCTGAGCACTGAGGCCGGGTGGAAGAAGACCATCATCGGGAGCCTCACCAGACATCTGTCGGCAGCCTCGTCTGGTCCGGAGCAAGAAAGAAGTTCCAGCGCTCCGAAGCCACAAAGCAAGGCCCTGCCGGAAAAAGAGATGCTGCAAGCAGAGATGACAACGTCGCAGCACGAGGCCCTACAGCCAGCATTCCAGACCCCAGCGGAGGCAGAGCAGACCGGCACCGGAGGGACCGCATCTGAAGCAGGTATGAAAGACGACCCTGCCCTGACGACCGACATCACTCCAGCGACTGCTAGTGCCACAGCTGCTGACTCCGTTCCAGTGACTGATCTTGCAGCAGCCGCTACCTCTGCTGCAGCAAATGCCCCTGCTCAAGCTGCGCAGACCTCCATCGCTGCGCCCGATTTAACCATACATGCAAGACAGATTAACGGCGTTTGTCCAGCACTGGGTGTAACCCTGGACCTCACCTTTCCCAGGCCAAGAAGGGTTAAGTGCCAGGTGCAGCCCTGGAAGCCGTTCAACTAAACCTCGGAAACCTGAAACTGTACATAGTTAACTGTTTGTTTCCCTGCTTTTTGCTACTAATACCCGACCTGGGTTATTCTTAAAGGGATCCCTTTGTTGACCCGGGATCCCTATTGCTCTTTGGTTATTTTCTATCTGCTCTTTGGTTATTTTCTATCTTTTCTATGTTATCAAGAACTGCCGCAATCATGAACAGTGCATGATACAAACTGCTTGTAAATAGTTTGCACCTTCTTAAAGGTGCTCCCTACTGGTTTTACTTAAAGAAGGACTCTTTGCGAAGATACCGCACCGGAGCCTTTGCTGATTATGGACTGGTAGCTTGAGAAGATGCGCTACCTCATAAAGACTTGGTCCCCTCTTAAAGGGGATGTTCACCTGTGTACCTACGAGTAATACTGCCTTAAAACAGTAAAGTGCTAATGATGTCTTAAAAGAGAAAGTAATGATGCTGATGTGAAGAAGTTATATGTAATCAACGAGTTAATTGTAAGAAATGTTTAATGAGGTTGATAGAAAGATGAGGACAGGAAGTGAACCCGTACGGGGTTAGTCAGTGAGTCCTCTTAGGAGCCATACAGGGATGGCTCAGTGATTTCAAACTGAAAGTAATGTTATGTTCTATACTGTGTATAGTAGTTGAAAAGGCAGTAGGCCCGGGCTGAAAGGGGCGGTCCTGTAAAGAAAGGAGAGGCAGCAGGCCTGGAGCAGTTAGGACAGGCGGTCCTGCAGACGTAAAGTAGGAGAATGTAGCACAGTTGCTCAAGCCTTATAATGTGTTATAAGAAGGTCTTTAGTGGATTTAGAGTGTACATCCTTAAAGGCAATGTTAAATTATTGTTCAACAATTTTGCACTAAGTAGAATACCCGGTTGGGTAACAGGAGTTGTTTATAGCCTGTAATTTATAATATTTAACCATGTTTGTAACGTTCAAGTGTCCTCACCTCCCATAAAGGGAGGCTCTGTTCAAATATGCTTATTGTTATTGCACTCAACAAAAATTGTATGTCTTTTTGCTAACCTGTATTGTTGTTTTCTTCCCAGTCCAGGAGTACTGGATTTAACCGGGGGGGAGTGCAGCGCCCCGGAGTCCTGGTCGTTGCAGTACTGTGGCTCCACCACTAAGGGGAGCCATGGTACGTCTGATGGCACTGAAGGAGTTCATCTGACCAGGTATCACATACACCAATACATTTCACAGCCGGGCCTCCAGGGGGAGCTAAGGGTTCTATTCATTAGGCCACTCCTCACATACTGGTAAAACTGGGGGTCAGGCAGGAAGTTAGAGAGAAAGCCGACTGGATGGGAACCAGGCAACACCTTGTGGCAGAGGGTGTTGCAGGGGAAGATTCGGTAGGGTCCCTGTCAGGGGTGGGATCCTGACAGAGACTTGGCAACTTGAGCGAACGTAACGGGGCCGTGCCTGCTCAGCATAGCGGCGGTGCCCAAGGAGGGATTGGAAGCGAGATAGATTGTGCTGAGTGAGAAACGAGATCAAAGCAAGAAGGAGAATACCAGTAGGAGTCGTGCTGTAAGACCGAGGCAACATCCTACTGAGGCGCATAACCGGCGGCCGGAACGACGAGGGAGTATTACAATATTTAGCTTCAAGCAATACTCTAAACCAACGGCAGGACAGTCAGTCAAAGGCGGGCTGTCTCATCTAAATCACCTATGCAGTCTTGGGGGGCAACTTGTGGAGAGGGGCGACTCTAGGGTCCCGGAAGAGCTCCGAGCCTACCCGTCATACGGGTGCCGTCCTAACCGTAACATCAGGGAGGGACGGAGGATTAGCAGAACATCATCTAATCAAGTTGTGAGGGAACTTAAGAAACGGACACAACAGTTGTGGGGACTTTCCGTAAGCACAGCAGGGAAGGACCACAACACATAGCGCTAGCAGGTAGGCACAGATTTCCACCTGCAAAGAGAACTCTGGAGGTGCCATCGGACCGGCCGGACTTGCGCAGCCTGGTTATCCGGAATCCGGACTGAGGACCCGGAGATCTTCAGTAAAGAGGTAAAGAGACTGCAACCTGGTGTCCTCGTTATTTACTGCACCGCAACACGCACTACCACCATCCACTTCTATCATTCACTGTACGTCGCCTCCCCACCAGCAGGGTCACGGACCGGGCCTAGCCACCGTGACAACCCCAGAGCAGAGACTCAGAGGCCCGGTACCGGGTACCCCTCGGCCCTGCGGCAGTGGGGGGGGGGCGCTACACACTTACTGTACTTGCATTGCAGCAGCATGACAACATGGTATTTGTCATATCCTTCTCCAGCACCACATTTTGGCCTCCGTCTGGTGAATTGGGGTCTTGGGCAATGTTACAGTTTACTTGGGAAAAAGCTCCTTTCTTATCCTACAGGCTAAGTGGACAGACACAGTGGCACCTAGCATTGGGTATATCTAATGGTTGACAACATTATGTTTTTTACAGGTTGGAGGTAGCAGCATAGAGTAGGTGACATGAAAGGCTAGACAGTGCAAATGCAGTTTACTTTGTAATATTACTCAGCCCACACTGTAAACACTCGGTAGCACATCTTGTCTTCATACATTTTCCGTGTTGTCGTAGGCTTGGCAGCGTTTTCATTCATTTATTTTCATAATTCGTAGTTTCTCAAATGAGACATTGTTTTGTGCCACCATAAGTCTATAGGTCACAAGTCTTCTGTTCTGTATCTAATAGAATAGTTTATTAATGCCCACGTCCAAATCCGTGACTTAATTTGGTGCCCATGGGGATACGGGTCCTGTAACGTCTCTACCATCTGGCCCATCTTCAAGCATGAAAGTGAGGAGGAAAGATATAGAGATGGAAACTGTATTTGTGAAGGGGCAATGGCATAAATAGAGGATATAATTGGCAGCGCTAGTAGATCACTTCTTGGTAACTTTAATAAATCCTCAAACTTTTGGGATAAAAAGTCTGGGGAAAACTAGACAAGGAGTCTCTCGTCATTCCTTACCACTGCCGGCTTCCAAAGCTCAAAAACTATATAACGCCTACTATAAAATTAATGGAATGAAATCTATGATATTAAATCCCCTAAAATAACGTTATTCAAGAACATAGAGACACAGTATATAGGTATATATGCAAGTGTTATCAGTTATTGTACGGGAGGAGGAGCAGGTGAGCTGTGATATCACTTATTGTGAATGGTGGATCCGGTGTTATCTACTGTATATAGAGGTGTTATCAGTCATTGTACAGGAGGAGGAGGTGAGCTGTGACATCACCTATTGTAAATGGTGGATTCTGTGTTATCTACTGTATATAGAGGTCTTATCAGTCATTGTACAGGAATAGGAGGTGAGCTGTGACATCACCTATTGTGAATGGTGGATTCTGTGTTATCTACTGTATATAGAGGTGTTATCAGTCATTGTACAGGAGGAGGTGAGCTGTAACATCATCTATTGTGAATGGTGGATCCTGTGTTATCTACTGTATATAGAGGTGTTATCAGTCATTGTACAGGAGGAGGAGGTGAGATATGACATCATCTATTGTGAATGGTGGATCCTGTGTTATCTACTGTATATAGAGGTGTTATCAGTCATTGTACAGGAGGAGGAGGTGAGCTGTGATATCATCTATTATGAATGGTGGATCCTGTGTTATCTACTGTATATAGAGGTGCTATCAGTCATTGTACAGGAGGAGGAGGTGAGCTGTGACATCACCTATTGTGAATGGTGGATCCTGTGTTATCTACTGTATATAGAGGTGTTATCAGTCATTGTACAGGAGGAGGAGGTGAGCTGTGACATCACCTATTGTGAATGGTGGATCCTGTGTTATCTACTGTATATAGAGTAGTTATCAGTCATTGTACAGGAGGAGGAGGTGAGCTGTGACATCACCTATTGTGAATGATGGATCCTGTGTTATCTACTGTATATAGAGGTGTTATCAGTCATTGTACAGGAGGAGGAGGAAGTGAGCTGTGACAACTATTGTGAATGGTGGATCCTGTGTTATCTATTCTGTACAAAGGTGTTACCTATCATTGAAATTGTTCATGTAATGGTAATGAGATTGTTGAAAAGTCTTCTATGAAAATCAGGATATGTAAGTCTCTCTCTCTCTATATATACATATATAGATAGATATTAGTGATGAGCGAGTGTACTCATTGCTCGGGTGGTCTCCGAGTATTTGTTAGTGTTCGGAGATTTAGTTATCATCACCTCAGCAGCCTGATTTACAGCTATTAGCCAGCTTGATTACATGTGGGGATTCCATAGCAACCAGGCAACACCCTAATGTACTTAGCCTGGCTAGTAGCTGTAAATCATTCAGCTGAGGCGATGAAACCTAAATCTCCGAACACTAACAAATACTTGGAGACCACCCGAGCAACGAGTATACTCGCTGATCACTAATAGTTATGAAAAATTGAAAAAAAAATGTAAGATAATCTCTTGTTTAAATCTATTTTTATTTTCAGATGACATATTCCCTTTAGAAACAGGATCACCCTCTACATTACAAAAAAATCACAGAAACAGATGTACTCTTTTATTAGCTGGGATGCGCCACAGCATTTATAAAATAAATACCCGATGACACAGGATGGTCCAGTTCTACCAAAACCATCATTAGAAATATTTGCACCTCTACAGAGACCTCCGAACCCTAAAGGTACCTTCACATTAAGCGACGCTGCAGCGATAGCGACAACGATGCCGATCGCTGCAGCGTCGCTGTTTGATCGCTGGAGAGCTGTCACACAGACCGCTCTCCATCGACCAACGATGCCAAGGTCCCTGGGTAACCAGGGTAAACATCGGGTTACTAAGCGCAGGGCCGCGCTTAGTAACCCGATGTTTACCCTTGTTACCAGCGTAAAATGTAAAAAAAACAAACACTACATACTTACATTCGCGTCCCCCGGCGTCCGCTTCCTGCAGTGACTGAGCGCCGGCCCTAACAGCAGAGCGGTGATGTCACCGCAGTGCTGTACTTTCACTTTCACTTTACGGCGCTCAGTCAGTGTGGGAAGCGGACGCCGGGGGACGCGAAGGTGAGTATGTACTGTTTGTTTTTTTTTACATTTTACACTGGTAACCAGGGTAAACATCGGGTTACTAAGCGCGGCCCTGCGCTTAGTAACCCGATGTTTACCCTGGTTACCAGTGTAAAACATCGCTGGTATCGTTGCTTTTGCTGTCAAACACAACGATACATGGCGATCGGACGACCAAATAAAGTTCTGGATTTTGTTCAAAGACCAGCGATATCACAGCAGGATCCTGATCGCTGCTGCGTGTCAAACTAAACGATATCGCTAGCCAGGACGCTGCAACGTCACGGATCGCTAGTGATATCGTTTAGTGTGAAGGTACCTTAACCTGAGTGAATAAAGCCTGCACTATTCCATCTTAGGGTACTGTCACACTAAACGATTTACCAACGATCACGACCAGCGATATGACCTGGCCGTGATCGTTGGTAAGTGGTTGTGTGGTCGCTGGGGAGCTGTCACACAGTCAGCTCTCCAGCGACCAACGATGCTGAGGTCCCGGGCAACCAGGGTAAACATCGGGTTACTAAGCGCAGGGCCGCGCTTAGTAACCTGATGTTTACCGTGGTTACCAGCGTAAAAGTAAAAAAAACCAAACAGTACATACTCACATTCCGGTGTCTGTCCCCCGGCGCAGTGCTTCTCTCCACTGTGTCTGCGCCAGCCGGAAGCACAGCGGTGACGTCACCGCCGTGCTCGCTTTCCGGCCGGCGCTCACAGTGCAGAGAAGCAGAACGCCGGGGGACAGACACCGGAATGTAAGTATGTACTGTTTGTTTTTTTTTACTTTTACGCTGGTAACCACGGTAAACATCGGGTTACTAAGCGCGGCCCTGCGCTTAGTAACCCGATGTTTACCCTGGTTACAAGCGAACGCATCGCTGGATCGGTGTCACACACACCGATCCAGCGATGATAGCGGGAGATCCAGCGACGAAAGAAAGTTCCAAACGATCTGCTACGACGTACGATTCTCAGCGGGGTCCCTGATCGCTGCTGCGTTTCAGACACAGCGATATCGTATGGATATTGCTGGAACATCACGGATCGTACCGTCGTAGCGACAAAAGTGCCACTGTGTGACAGTACCCTTAGAGGCTGGACAAGAAAATGTTGATTCTTATGTCATTAATCTCATTAAGGTGTACCATGTCTGGGTGTATCAGGTGAATGTGATTGCCCTCCAACCATTGGTGGTGACCTACTACCTCCGCAGCCCCTATCTAACCAGAATGTGTATTGATAATACACTTTGTCCTGTCAACAGACTCAACATCCTGGGTGGACTTGTAAAGGGATCCTATGCATCACTAGTGATCCTCTATGGTCCTCCACTTGGTTCTCACGAAGTCAATATATCATGTATTGTCCAGGAGTCCAAGGCACCATGGTTTTTCTTAGAAATAACTTGGCTTTTATTTCATGGATGTTGAAGAAGGTCTCTCTGAATCATTCGGCGGAACCATAGTGTGACAGTTGCAGTTTTCATGATCCCCAGACAGATCCTCCCTGGGAACAAGACTGGACAGGACTTAAGGCCCCGTCTCACATAGCGAGATCGCTAGCGAGATCGCTGCTGAGTCACAAGTTTTGTGACGCAACAGCGACCTCAGTAGCGATCTCGCTATGTTTGACACGTACCAGCGACCCGGCCCCTGCTGTGAGATCGCTGGTCGTGTCGGAATGGCCTGGACCTTTTTTTGGTCGTTGAGGTCCCGCTGACATCGCTGAATCGGTGTGTGTGACACGGATTCAGCGATGTCTTCACTGGTAACCAGGGTAAATATCAGGTTACTAAGCGCAGGGCCGCGCTTAGTAACCCGATGTTTACCCTGGTTACCATCGTAAATGTAAAAAAAACCAAACCGTACATACTCACATTCCGGTGTCCGTCAGGTCCCTTGCCGTCTGCTTCCCGCACTGACTGAGATCCGGCCGTAAAGTGAAAGTACAGCACAGCGGTGACGTCACCGCTCTGCTGTTAGGGCCGGCGTTCAGTCAGTGCAGGAAGCGGACGCCGGGGGACGCGAAGGTGAGTATGTACTGTTTGTTTTTTTTACTTTTACGCTGGTAACCAGGGTAAACATCGGGTTACTAAGCGCGGCCCTGCGCTTAGCAACCCGATGTTTACCCTGGTTACCCGGGGACCTCGGCATCCTTGGTCGCTGGAGAGCGGTCTGTGTGACAGCTCCCCAGCGACCACACAGCGACTAAACAGCGACGCTGCAGCGATCGGCATCGTTGTCTGTATCGCTGCAGCGTCGCTAAGTGTGACGGGGCCTTAAGGTGTGGAGCCTCATATCTTCACAGAGATAAGGGACCCTACAACATATCATGACTCGCAGGTTGTGGTCCTCAGGACAACATCTCATAGGAGGAAGCTGTGGCCAGCTGCTATGAAAAAGCTTCCCAAAGTGGTTGTAGAAGAAGCTAAGAGTTAGGGTACTGTCACACTGTGCAATTTTCGTCGCTATGACGGCACGATCCGTGACGTTGCAGCGTCGTATGAGTATCGCTCCAGCGTCGTAGACTGCGGTCACACTTTGCAATCACGGCGCTGGAGCGATGCCGAGGTTCGCTGGTAACCAGGGTAAACATCGGGTTACTAAGCGCAGGGCCGCGCTTAGTAACCCGATGTTTACCGTGGTTACCAGCGTAAAAGTGAAAAAAAACAAACCGTACATACTCACCATGTGATGTCCGTCAGGTCCCTTGCAGTCTGCTTCCCGCTCTGACTGAGTGCTGCCGTACAGTGAGAGCGCAGCACAGCAGTGACGTCACCGCTGTGATCTGCTCTCACTTTCCGGCCGGCAGACAGTCAGAGCGGGAAGCAGACTGCAAGGGACCTGACGGACATCACATGGTGAGTATGTACGGTTTTTTTTTTTTTACTTTTACGCTGGTAACCACGGTAAACATCGGGTTACTAAGCGCGGCCCTGCGCTTAGTAACCCGATGTTTACCCTGGTTACAAGCGAACGCATCGCTGGATCGCTGTCACACACAACGATCCAGCGATGACAGCGGGAGATCCAGCGACGAAAGAAAGTTTCAAACGATCTGCTACGACGTACGATTCTCAGCAGGGTGTCTGATCGCTGCTGCGTGTCAGACACTGCGATATCGTAACGATATCGCTAGAACGTCACGAATCGTACCGTCGTAGCGATCGTAATTGCACTGTGTGACAGTACCCTTAGAGGGAACCTAAGATCTGAGTTGAGCTTTTCAGTAGTGGTTGGAAATAAGGGTGGGGAACTGGCCTAATGTTCATGGAAATGGCAAACACTTGGTTTTTCTGTCCACCTCCAGTAAAACCTGACAACATAATGGGGGCCCATTTTGATCTTTGCTGTGGACATCCATCTTTTTTTTTGTTAATCACTGACTTCAATAGACAAGTTTTAGTAACTAAGATGTAATGTTAGTCTGATACACAGTGTGGCCTACATGACTTGCATTTTTCTGAAATCCTATAAATCACGCTATCTCATAAATGAGTGTCAGTAGAAATATTTCTACAATTTTAAAAATGACAGGGCAAGAGAGTTTTTTCCATATATCAATCAGTGCATCCAACTTGGGTTGAAGGCCAGCTACAATACAGTATAGACCCCCAGACTGCGATGTGGACCACACATCGTGCATTACTGGGTGGTTGTGACATGTTCTTCAGGATAAAGAGGACGTTGATCACTATTCTATTTTTTTCAAGTAGCTCATATTTTTAGTTTTTTTTGTACATATTTTATAAGAAAGCTTTTATCTAGTTATGATTTTTCTGAGAATCTTGTGAAAGTCTACATTCATCTGCAAAATTTCACATGACACCATATACAGTGAAGGAAATAAGTATTTGATCCCTTGCTGATTTTCTAAGTTTGCCCACTGACAAAGACATAAACAGTCTATAATTTAAAGGGTAGGTTAATTTTAACATTGAGAGATAAAATATCGAAAATAAAATCCAGAAAATCACATTGTATAGAGATAAAATATCGAAAATAAAATCCAGAAAATCACATTGTATAAATTGTATAAATTTCTTTGCATTTTGCAGTGAGAAATAAGTATTTGATCCCCGACTAGTTAGACGCTCCTAATCAACTCGTTACCTGCATTAAAGACCGCTGTCTTACATAGTCACCTTTATAAAAGACTCCTGTCCACAGACTCAGTCAGTCAAACTCTAACCTCTACAACATGGGCAAGACCAAAGAGCTTTATAAGGATGTCAGGGACAAGATCCTGCTCTGCCCTTATTTGCATTGAGGTTGGCTGACACAAGATAAGGTTTTACTGTTCAAAATGGGATAGGACCATCCCGATTGGGGTACACCTTGTTGTGGTGGGATGGCTTTTATACTTTTTTCATCAAAATAGTGTTAACTAAGTACTCCATGTTTTTACATGTACTATTGCTGTTTACTTATTTACTTACTATAGGGTATATGCCCATTTTATTTTTGTCTTGGTTTTTGGGCGGGCCCATGGTGGGGCTTTGAAGAAGAAGCTAACTACAGAAATTCTTCTGGTTTTTATTGAAGGAGTACTATCATATTCTGATGACGATGGCTACCACCGCCAGTGACAGACATATAAATTATAGGTATGTAGTGTATGTATTTTGGGGTATTTTTAGAATTGTGCATGGGGCAGAGGCTTGTGGACATGGGGTTAAGCCTTAGCTAATAATTACACATTTATAAATTTATATTATGTATTCATCTTTATTGACTTGTTTTACTGTCTCTTACATACCTTTCTGTTGAGTAATGTGATACACAGCCATGTTTCGCCTTGTATTATCTGATAATCTGAAGTTTTGATGACAACTACTGCAGTTACCTGTTGATGTCTTTCAAAGTGGGTGGTGCCGTTCAGAATGTATTGACAGCAATGACGCACCCCCATAGTAATAGACACACAAGCAGAAACATCATGATTCTCATGTGACATGGGCAGATTTTCGATTCACTTTATTTCCTCAGTTTCCTGGCATGAAGATGTAAGGGTGTGGACTGTCTTGCCCTGTTCCCGTCCCTGAAGACAACAATCACAAAGTGTGAATAGTGTCATGCGTGTCTATGCGTCTAGTGTATAATATGGTATGGTGCAGTATAAATACTAATATGGTAATGTGAAGTGTAATATCTATCTATGATGTGTAGCCATGTATAATGTTGGTAGTGCACAGCATAAAATAAGGACAATTTGTTTAGTACATACTGATATAGGATAAAATGTGGTTAATGTTTGGGACTTGCCCACAGTGGGAGGAGGTCAGTGAGATTAGAAAAGGGACTCACTTCCTGGTAGTTGTTAGACAGGGAAGTACAGCAACAAGGTCATGTTCAAGTGCAGTGAAAGCTAGGACCAGCATGTACCAATCCTTCAAGGCAGTGGAAGACCCTACTGATATCTCATGCAAACATTCTGGCAACATCAAGAGTCCAAGGCCCCGCATGGGGCCTGATGGACGCATTGTGTCCTATAGCTCACAGTGGAACATAAAAGCATAACCGTGTGAAGGGCAGGTGGACGACCCTGGATGCACTGCGGAAGTGGACAGGAAATTCCTGGGGATGACAGAGTCAGTGTTCTTAGGGATAGTCCAGGAGAAACGAGTGGTATGGTTGAAGATGTGTAGAGCTAAGGAAGCAAGGAAAATGTTGTGCTCTATCCCACATGTTACAACCTGATGAACTTGAACTGACCAGTAAATGGTTGCTAGTTGCAATGAACTTGGTGTTCCCTGAACTCTGTGTGGCGGCTCCTGAGGATGGAAGCCTGGAGGCAGCGGGGGCCTGAGTGAGTGTGATGGACCCCACACCTGACAGCACACTGGGACTGGGACACAGTTTTCCTGCGTAAGGCAGGGGACGGAATGCAACTCACAGGAGGCAGAAAAAGTCAATGAATGTTTTAATTCTTTCAAATGCAGCGGGGATTTACAGTAGTTAAGAAACAATTAATGACATAAAACAACGTAAATCAACAAAAGACCATGCAACAATATGATTGTGATAACAGGGAAAGCTTCTCATTCTGTTATGCTAATGTTCTTCTTGCAAGGGTGGTATGCCCATTCATGGGAGCTACTACGTTAGTTCTTCCTGAAATCCTAACCCTAGCGGGGGTCACTGGCTTTTCCCGCTAGGCTGCAAGTTCTAACGAAGTCTATCAGAGAACATTTAGCCTCCCGTGCACCAAGCAGCCTCCTCCCCAACTGTTGTCCAACCCGTGTGCGGTACGTTGTACCTGGTTGGTGTAGACCTGCTCACTCAAGCTCTTCCTCTGTAACCATAGGCATGCTCCTCTGATCATCATCTCTGAATTTTCGGTGCTTGCCTATCGGCGTGTGTCACCTAGGCATAGGGCGTAAAAGACTGACTGGGTCCCGACTCTTGACGGTTGACGTCTGGCCATTGGGACTTGACTGGCATAAGGTGACAGTTCAGGTCTTGACCGGCGCAGTCTGGACTCTGGGTCTTGACCGGTGTAGTTGGGTCTCACTGAGCATTGTCAGGACCTTGCCTGATGATGACCCGAACCTTCGTGGCGTACGCTTTCCACTGCAGCCTTTCTGGCTGGCCTCAACACGTCTCTGGTCCGCATCTGCCCTGCTCTTTTCCTTAGCGCCAAATCTCCCGGTCATTCGGCGCTCAGGGCTTTTATATCCAGGAACTCTGTCATGCAAGGCACCTGATCAGGTCCAGCACACGAACTCGCTCCACCTGCAACTCTATTGGTACCGAATGGTTCTGCTTGATTTTGTCCAGCCTGCAGATGGCAGTCTTTCCTCACTAATGCCACACCATGCACAGGCTCTTCAGGGGTACCATTGCTTCCTCTTACACTGTAGAGTGCCAGAGTGTATCGGACAGCAGCTTGGTCATGACTACTGCTCCCGGTAGGAGGATAGAAATAGAATGATGTGAGAGGTAAGGAATTTGGTGGAGATTTCGCTCAAAACACTAATGACATACGGGCTGCTCAGGAAACAGGAGGGTGCACGCAAAGCGGTGTAAGTGTCCATTAAAGCTGCGTTGTAGTGAGGACAAAAGGAGCTGTGTCTAATGGCCAGGACCACTCGGATTCCACATGATCCAGAACTCTTTTTTTGGCAGTTCCAATTCTCCATTGACGTTCCTGCTTATTGCAGAAAACTCATTGTCAAGCTTTTTTATTTAGTTCTAATTTCTATGGTTTTTATTAAGGGGGCATGGCTCACAGGATCCTCTGGGGCGTGTCTTTAGACTGCTCTGCCTTATTACCCTTTGAACCATGCCCCCTTAGTAAAAACTATAAAAAAGTATCACAAAATAAAAAGGTCCATATCTCTGGAACTGTATGACAGATTTAAAAAGAACAAAAATCAGAATACTAAGGAGAGCAACGGGAATAAGAGCAAAAACTGGACATCTTTGATGGGTGTTCTTTAAAGAGGTTGTCCAAGGAAGTTTATTTTTTACATGAAACAGCACTCCTCTTGTTTACAGGCTGTGCCTGGTATTGCACCTTAGAACCTTTCACTGCAATGGTATTAAGCTGCAATACCAGACACAATCCAAAGACAAGAGTGGCGCTTTTTCTGGATAAAACGGCACATTGTGGAATACTGTTACCAGAGGTCCCAGGGCTTGGGTATGGCTGAATGTACAGTATACTGCCGTTTAATAGTTAAATTCTTGGGTTATGTAATCATTGCTCCTCCACTATTATCAAGAGAAAATATTTTCCTGTGTTATAAAAATATCAGTTTCCCAGTGGTCTTATACAAAAGTAAAGATAGGAATGTTAAAATATCACATTACCCAGAATGTTTTTATACTAATGAAATGTTTGGTGGGAAAGTAAATCAGCAAATATTTGTGTTTAAATGACGACTAATTGATTTTTCAGGATGATTAAAAGACTTAAAATTGTCTGAGAAATGTGCACACATATACATTGTGAAAACGCACGCAAGCATACGTATATAACACACACATATATATAGTGCAAACATGTGCACAAGCATACGTATATAGCATACATATACACATAGTGCAAACAAACACACAAGCATACGTATATAACAAACACATATACATAGTGCAAACATATGCACAAGCATACATATATAGCACACACATATACATAGTGCAAACAAACACACAAGCATATATATATATAACACACATATACATAGTGCAAGCATGCGCACAAGCATACGTATATAACACATACACATACATGTCAGGCTTCTGGCCACTCCCGCCCTCACTCCCCTGGCCAACATGCTTTTTTAATACAAGTAAAGAGCTGAATTTCTACAAAAGATCGGTGAGAGCTATCTGCTTTTCTTTGGAGGATTTATGACGCATATACATAGTGTAAACATACGCACAAGCATACGTATATAACAAACATATATATAGTGCAAACATGTGCACAAGCATACGTATATAACACACACATATACATAGTGTAAACATGCGCACAAGCATACGTATATAACAAACACATATACATAGTGAAAACATACGCACAAGCATACGTATATAACACACACATAGTGCAAACATGTGCACAAGCATACGTATACTGTATAACACACACATACACATAGTGCAAACATGCGCACAAGCATACGTATATAACACACACACATTCAGCACAATCACATCTTCATCATGCACTTGTTCAGATGACCACACAACTTTTTTTTTGTTCTTCATTCATAGTTGTAGCAGTCATAACATTTTTATTTTTGTGTAATCTTCACTATGTGAGCCCTGGTTTCTTAGAAGGTGAACCGTGTTTTTTCTTTCAAGTGCCATTTTGTAAAAGTTACTTTTCAATTAACTTTTTTATGAGTTTAATGCCTTTACGACCTTTGATGTACTTGTACGACAATAAATGTTGTGTCCCTGCCTTTGATGCGGGCTCGCACGATAAGCCCGAATCTTACCCGGCACATGATAGTTGATTTAATCAGTCATCATGTGCCTTTAATTGCAGTTGGAGCAGAGCGCCGCCTGTGGCCGTTAACCTGTTAAATATCCCCGTCAATCTCTGACAGCGGCATTTAACCTGCACTGGCAGGGGCTATTTCATTCCACGCTCCCATCGGCGTGCTCATGACGTGACCTAGGTGCGCCGATGAGTTGCCATGACAGTCGGAGGTCTACTGAAGATCCCCATGCCATCATCATTATCCTGCTGTGAAAGCCAACCCGTGACCGGCGTTAAGAGCAGAACGTGATTTTTGCTATTCATAGCAGGGCTGACAAACTGCTACTGTATTTATATAGTACAAGCAATCAGCAGCATCAAATCTTCTAAGGGGACTATTAAATACAGTAAAAAGTGAAAAAAAGTTTAAAAATATAAAATGAAAGCAAAAACAAATCCCTTTGACCCACTAAAATAAAGCATTTAAAAAAAAATAAAATAAAAAATACATAATCGGTATTGCTGCGTTCAGAAATGTTAAAATATAAAATAAATTCAATTAATCTGATCGGTAAATAGTATAACAAGAACCACTTTCACCACTTAAAAAAACCCTATACATGTTTAGTATCTGTGTCCCCGTACTGACCTGGAGAATCATTTTGCCATGTCAGTTTTACCATATAGGGACTATGACAAATATAAAACCCAAAAAACAATGATGTCATTCACAAGTAGAATAAAAAAAAAAAAATGTTTTGACTCTTGGAAGAAGAGGAGAAAAAAAGGAAAAAAAAACCCCGTAAAATGACAAGTGAATACTCACTTTGCGTAATCTGTGCACTGTGCGATTTACATACATCCCGCCACATTCCGACTAGCTGTATCTGACCTTGCACAATACACTTACACTGATCGAGTGAGTGTAGAGTAACCTAAGGCCAGACAATCCCTTTAAAATACAGAAACTATGATCGAGGACTTTTACTTAAAATGACCCTCTGGTCCCCCCTGACTAGATAGCCATGGGAACGGTGTGTAGTTATAAGTCGAGCTGTGTACATTACATTCACTTCAATAGCATCAGTAACATTTTGCGCTCCCACAGGATGGAATGGGGGTTCATTTTTGGGCACAATTCATCACTATCTCTACTCATTTTGAAGAAAAGTCATCAGGACCTTTAGACCTAACATCTTAACTAAATTGATGAATGTCTTACAAGAAATGTCTACCTCTCGGGGGAGATATATATGTGTGTATATATATATATATATATATATATATATATATATATATATATATATAAAAATATATATATATATATTCACTGCTCAAAAACATAAAGGGAACACTTAAACAACAGAATCTAACTCCAAGTAAATCAAACTTCTGTGAAATCAAACTGTCCACTTAGGAAGCAACACTGTTTGACAATCAATTTCACATGCTGTTGTGCAAATGGAATAGACAACAGATGGAAATTATTGGCAATGATCGAGACACCCTCAATAAAGGAGTGGTTCTGCAGGTGGGGACCACAGACCACATCTCAGTACCAATGCTTTCTGGCTGATGTTTTGGTCACTTTTGAATGTTGGCTGTGCTTTCACACTCGTGGTAGCATGAGATGGACTCTACAACCCACACAAGTGGCTCAGGTAGTGCAGCTCATCCAGGATGGCACATCAATGCGAGCTGTGGCAAGAAGGTTTGCTGTGTCTGTCAGAATACTGTCCAGAGGCTGGAGGCGCTACCAGGAGACAGGCCAGTACACCAGGAGACGTGGAGGGGCCGTAGGAGGGCAACAACCCAGCAGCAGGACCGCTACCTCAGCCTTTGTGCAAGGAGGAACAGGAGGAGCACTGCCAGAGCCCTGCAAAATGACCTCCAGCAGGCCACAAATGTGCATGTGTCTGCACAAACGGTTAGAAACCGACACAGTGCAGGACGCTTGGCATTTGTCATAGAACACCAGGATTGACAAATTCGCCACTGGCGCCCTGTGCTCTTCACAGATGAAAGCAGGTTCACACTGAGCACATGTGACAGATGTGACAGAGTCTGGAGACGCCGTGGAGAGCGATCTGCTGCCTGCAACATCCTTCAGCATGACCGGTTTGGCAGTGGGTCAGTAATGGTGTGGGGGGCATTTCATTAAAGGGCCGCACAGCCCTCCATGTGCTCGCCAGAGGTAGCCTGACTGCCATTAGGTACCGAGATGAGATCCTCAGACCCCTTGTGAGACCATATGCTGGTGCAGATGGCCCTGGGTTCCTCCTGATGCAGGACAATGCCAGACCTCAGGTGGCTGGAGTGTGTCAGCAGTTCTTGCAAGATGAAGGTATTGAAGCTATGGACTGGCCCGCCTGTTCCCCAGACCTGAATCCGATTGAACACATCTGGGACATCATGTCTCGCACCATGCACCAACGTCACGTTACACCACAGACTGTCCAGGAGTTGGCGGATGCTTTAGTCCAGGTCTGGGAGGAGATCCCTCAGGAGACCATCAGCCGCCTCATCAGGAGCATGCCCAGGCATTGTAGGGAGGTCATACAGGCACGTGGAGGCCACACACACTACTGAGCATCTTTTCCTTGTCTTGAGGCATTTCCACTGAAGTTGAATCAGCCTGTAACTTCATTTTCCACTTTGATTTTGAGCATCATTCCAACTCCAGACCTCCGTGGGATATTAGTTGTGATTAAGGTTGATAATTTTTAGGTTTTATTGTTCTCAACACATTCCACTATGTAATGAATAAAGATTTACAACTGGAATATTTCATTCAGTGATATCTAGGATGTGGGATTTTAGTGTTCCATTAATTTTTTTGAGCAGTGTGTATGTATGTATGTATATATATATATATATATATATATATATATATATATATATATAATTTTTTTTTTATTTAAATACATGTAGGTTGGGCCTAAAACAAAAATAATTTTTGCACATAGGTTTCATTAAAAATGTTGCACCGCTTACCTTTTACAAGCTTTTTTTCTTCTCTGCACATTCAACTTTGATGTGCTCCATAGTCATAAATCAGCTGAGAGGAGCTCAGGAAAACAGATAAAAGAGTCGCAAACTTCATGTCACACTGAGATAGCGGGCTCACTGATGGTTTCTTAGTTGACTCACCAATAGACAGAGGCTATAGAAGGCACAAATTAAGCCCCAAACACATGCATATAACTAAAAAAAAGTCTCCAAAGGCAGAAACCCCCTTTTTAATTATTTGCCACCAATTACTTGGAGTGGACCAATTTTTGATGCTAAACTTTTGGTATGGAAGGATTTTTTGCAATTTACCATCTTTGCAGAGTCTATGCATGCGGAGACAGAACGTACAACCATGTGATCCTTATATACTCCTACCTGAAGAGGAAATGTAGCATGTACGCTCCGTGTCCAAGGTCCCTCTAAATTTAGCTTTTTTTCCATGGATTTGGGGTGGCGCGATCATTTTTGGAAATGCGTTGAAGTGACTTCATACTGTGTAATGGAACATAAATGTTTATTATGCTATAAGTCTGTTTATACAGCAGTTAACATAACACAGAATTTACTGTTTAACTTTCCCACCGTTAACTGATCTCTTTGTGAGCGCTTGCCAATTTTGGGTAGGCATTTTGGCGTAAAAAGAAGTTGATCTAGCTCGCACACTTCACAGCGCGCTCATATTAAAAGGAACCCATCTTGGTCTCGGTCCAGAGCATCCGAGACGGTTCCAAGTAACAAACTTTTCGGCAGCTCCCTTGTTTTTTTTTTTTTTACTTCTGGTGCTTACTATATAATTAAAGTTTTATTAAACAATGTGATAAATCAGAACTATAAGAAAAACATTACAATGACAGCAGTAATCTATCAGCATCTACAAAATGGGAGATGGTAGGTGACAGGGCCCTGCTATGGTGTACGGTAAGGGGGCCAAGCCATCCAATCAGAGTGTCCAAACATAATATTGTGCTCATATAATACCGTATAATCATTTAGTGCACAATAATACAATCTTATAGTGAACAAATACTATGAACATATAGTGCTTAAATTATATCGCTATGTAATGTCCACATAATACAATAATATATTGCCAAATAACAGTAAAAATAGATCAGACAGTGCCCGCATAATACTATAAAGTAACCCCCAATAATACAATCGCATAGGACCAAATAATGGCACTATATAATGGCCACTTAATACAATGAAATACACTGTGTGCAGAATTATTGGGCAAGTTGTATTTTGATCACATGATACTTTTTATACTTGTTGTCCTACTCCAAGCTGTTCAGGCTTGAGAGCCAACTACCAATTAAGTAAATCAGGTGATGTGCATCTCTGTAATGAGGAGGGGTGTTGTCTAATGACATCAGAACCCTATATAAGGTGTGCGGAATTACTAGGCAACTTCCTTTCCTTTGGCAAAATGGGTCACGAGAGATTTGACGGGCTCTGAAAAGTCCAAAATTGTGAGATGTCTTGCAGAGGGATGCAGCAGTCTTGAAATAGCCAAACATTTGAAGCGTGATCACCGAACAATCAAGCGTTTCATGGCAAATAGTCAACAGGGTCGCAAGATGCGTGTTGGGCAAAAAAGGCGCAAAATAACTGCCCATGAATTGAGGAAAATCAAGCGTGAAGCTGCCAAGATGCTATTTGCCACCAGTTTTGCCATATTTCAGAGCTGCAACGTTACTGGAGTATCAAAAAGCACAAGGTGTGCGATACTCAGGGACATGGCCAAGGTAAGGAAGGCTGAAAAACGACCACCTTTGTGCAAGGAACATAAGATAATACATCAAGACTGGGCCAAGAAATATCAGAAGACTGACTTTTCAAAGGTTTTATGGACTGATGAAATGAGAGTGACTCTTGATGGGCCGGATGGATGGGCCAGAGGTTGGATCAGTAAAGGGCACAGAGCTCCACTCCGACTCAGACGCCAGCAAGGTGGAGGTGGGGGACTGGTATGGGCTGGTATCATCAAAGATGAACTTGTGGGACCTTTTCCGGTTGAGGATGGAGTGAAGCTCAACTCCCAGACCTACTGCCAGTTTCTGGAAGACAACTTCTTCAAGCAGTGGTACAGGAAGAAGTCGGTATCGTTCAAGAAAAACATGATTTTCATGCAGGACAATGCTCCATCACATGCCTCCAACTACACCACAGCGTGGCTGACCAGTAAAGGTCTCAAAGAAGAAAAAATAATGACATGGCCCCCTTGTTCACCTGATCTGAACCCCATAGAGGACCTGGGTCCCTCATAAAATGTGAGATCTACTGGGAGGGAAAACAGTACACCTCTCGGAACAGTGTCTGGAGGCTGTGGAGGCTGCTGCACGCAATGTTCATCGTAAACAGAATCTATGGATGGAGGCTGGTGAGTGTCATCATAAAGAAAGGTGGTTATATTGGTCACTAATTTTTTGGAGTTTTGTTTTTGCATGTTAGAAATGTTTATTTCAAAATTTTGTGCAGTTATATTGGTTTACCTGCTGAAAATAAACAAGTGAGATGAGAATATATTTGGTTTTTATTAAGTTGCCTAATAATTCTGCACAGTAATAGTTACCTGCACAAACAGATATCCTCCTAAGAGAGCCAAATCTAAAAAAGAACCCACTCCAACTTCCAAAAATATCCAGCTTTGATATTTCTGAGTCTTTTGGGTTGATTGAGAACATAGTTGTTGATCAATAATAAAAATAATCCTCTAAAATACAACTTACCTAATAATTCTGCACACAGTGTAGTCTCCATACAATACCATCATTTAGCAGCATTTAATACCATTACATAGAGTGAGAAGAACAACACAATCACATAATTTCCAAATAATGCACACATATTGTGCCCGCATTATACCATTATATATTGCCAAATAATAATTTCCCCTGGGATCAATAAAGTGTATCGTATCATAAATAATACAATCATATAATGCCCAAATAATACAATAATATTTTGCTACTTTATATCATTATATAGCACCCACATGATGCAGTATATTGCCAGATAATAATCATATAGTGCTGAATTTAGATCATTATATAGTGCCCACATGATATATTGCCAAATAATACAACCATGTAATGCCCAAATAACGCTATTGTGTAATGCTAGAGTAATACAATCATATAGTGCCCAAATAACACTATTAAATGAAGCCAGAATAATATAATCTTATAGTACCCATATAATATCATCACTTAGCAGTTAGCACCCAAAAATATAATCAAATAGTGCCCAAATAATGCCACTATATAATGGCCACATAATACAATGAAATAGTGGCCATATAATACCATACTTTAGCACCATAATACAGTCTTAGGCTGCCGTCACACTAGCAGTATTTGGTCAGTATTTTACCTCAGTATTTGTAAGCCAAAACCAGGAGTGGGTGATAAATGCAGAAGTGGTGCATATGTTTCTATTATACTTTTCCTCTAATTGTTCCACTTCTGTAGTGCCCAAATAACACCATTATATAGTGCCCAAATAACAGCATTATATAGTGTCCAAATAACACCATTATATAGTGTCCAAATAACAGCATTATATAGTGTCCAAATAACACCATTATATAGTGTCCAAATAACACCATTATATAGTGCCCAAATAACTTCGTTTTATAGTGCCGAAATAACACCATTATATAGTGCCCAAATAACAGCATTATATAGTGTCCAAATAACACCATTATATAGTGCCCAAATAACAGCATTATATAGTGTCCAAATAAAACCATTATATAGTGCCCAAATAACAGCATTATAGAGTGTCCAAATAAAACCATTATATAGTGCCCAAATAACAGCATTATATAGTGTCCAAATAACACCATTATACCATGTCAATGTCATTGACTGATAGGATTGCTACTTCCAATAGGTGACACTAGAGTTCTAGTCCTCTTCCTCACTGAAGAGACAATTTGCATATTTCCCAGTGGAACATTGCAGCTTTAAGTCTCCTCATCTCGACATGCTTAACATGTCACTCTCTGCAAGGAGAAACGATACTTCTTGGATCCCGGACAGATGCCTCTCACTCAGCCAAACCAGATCTCCACTTTGCACTGACGAGGGGCAGTACCCCGAAACACAGTGTCTGCAAATTGAGATTCTGGTTTGGTTTTTATCCTAAGTCATGTGACAAGGCTCGTTAAAGGGTCGTTAGGTTTGCTACTTCCAATAGGTGGCACTAGAGTTCTAGTCCTCTTCCTCTCTGAAGAGATAATTTGCATCCTAAGGTACTGAAAGAGTTAGCAGAGGAAATTGTAGAGCCATTAGCCAGAATCTTTGAAAAATCCTGGAGAACAGGAGAATTCCCAGAAGATTATTGAATGGCAAATGTTGTCCCTATCTTCAAAAAAGGAAAGAAGATGGAGCCAGGAAATTACAGGCCAGTGAATCTTACTTTTATACCAGCAAAGATCTTTGAACAAATTATTAAACAGCATGTATATAAATACTTGGATAAGAATACAGTAGTTAACCAGAGCCAGCATGGGTTTGTAGCAAACAAGTAATGCCATACTAATCTAATTTCCTTCTATGAGGGAATCACTGACTGGGTGGATCAGGGAAATGTGGTAGATATAGTGTATCTCGACTTCAGCAAAGCATTTGATAAAGTATCTCATACTATCCTTATTGAAAAAATAATGGAATGACAGTGCTACGGTTAGGTGGATTCATAACTGGCTCAGTAATTGTACTCAAAGAGTGATAGTAAATGGTTGCACATCCAATTGGAAGAGTGTTTTAAGTGGAGTACCACAAGGCTCTGTCCTGGCCTCAGTGTGGTTGAACATTTTTTATAAATGATCTAAATAACCGACTTGAAGGTAAACTAATCAAATTAGCAGATGATGCAAATCTAGGAGGAATAGCTAACACTAGAGAAGACAGAGAAAGAAGATTCAGAAGGATCTAGATAAGCTTGAATGATGGGCAGCGACTAATAGAATGGTATTTAACAGGTAGAAAGGCAAGATTTTACATCTGGGCAAGAAAAATGAAACTTACATCTACAGAATGGGAGGAATAGAACTAAGCAACAGCACAAGTGAAAAAGACTTGGGTATACTAATAAATCACCAACTGCACAGGAGTCAACAGTGTGATGCAGCAGCAAAACAGGCAAGCACAGTTCTGGGATGTATTATTAAGAGTAGCATAGAGTCTAGATCATGTGAAGTAATTAATCCCCTTTACTTCTCCTTGGTCAGACCACATCTGGAATATTTTTTACAGTTCTGGGCACAACACTTTAAAAAACAAATAGAAAAACTAGAGCAAGTTCAGAGAAGAGCTACCAGTGATGGTGAGCAGATTGCAAGGTATGTCCTACGAGGAATGGTTAAAGGATCTGGGAATGTTTAGCTTATGAAAAATAAGGCTAAGAGGAGACTTTATAGCTGTCTACAAATATCTGAAGGGATGTCACAGAGCAGAGGGATCATCATTATTCTCATTTGCACATGGAAATACGAGAAGCAATGGAATGAAACTGAAAGGGGGACGATACAGATTAGATATTGGAAAAAACTTTTTGACAGTGAGGGTGATCAATGAGTGGAACAGGGTGCCATGAGAGGTGGTGAGTAGTGATGAGCGAGTATACTCATTGCTCGGGTTTTCCCGAGCACGCTCAGGTGGTCTCCGAGCATTTATGACTGCTCTGAGATGTAGTTTTCCTTGCTGCAGCTGAATCATTTGTGGCTACTAGACAGCTTGATTACATGTGGGGATTCCCTAGCAACCAGGCAACCCCCACATGTACTCAGGCTGGCTAGTAGCTGTAAATCATTCAGCTGCCGGAGATGAAAACTAAATCTCCGAACACTAACAAATACTCGGAGACCACCCGAGCGTGCTCGGAAAAACCTGAGCAACTAGTACACTCGCTCATCACTAGTGGTGGTGAGTTCTCCTTCATTAGAAGTCTTCAAACAGAGGCTGGACAGACATCTGTCTGAGATTGTGAAAGATGACACCAGAGAGATCACGTAGAATTCCTCTGCTGCCACCACATGTGATGAACCTGCACCTCGCCACTTCGCTTGACATCAGTATTACATCACCAAGATCACGTGGTATGGTCTCCTCACTTGTACCAACGTGACATTCCTCACCCCCTGGAGACATGTAAGGTCAGCTTGGTGCAGTTTTACACACACACCCCCTGTCCACACGGATCCAGGGAGGCACAGGGAGTCAGAGCATGTGGCCCACGCAGTCACTGACATGTCACCACACTCACAATCCTGACAGGCTGAGAGGCCCCTTTCACCAACACCAGTGAAACAGAGAGCTGCCAGCCCAGAAGGACTGCCACAAGTTCATCGTTAGATATAAGCCCGGTCTATTATCAGGATTATATTGGGGCAGAAATCAGTCCCGGTAGCATGAGAAGTTAATCAGAGAAATAGAAGTGTGGATTGAGATAAAAGAGCAGCCCAAGGTTAAATTATTTATTTAATTGCCTGAAGGGCATGCAAGATAATACACATATACAATAGTCACATATGGAAATACAGATAGAAGTAGGACAAAAGATATAAGCAGTGGTGATGTTAGATCATGGGTGCACTGGGCCACAGGGGGCATGGTCTGCCAGCTGTCTCCTGGGTCCTTTCTCTGCCCGTTACTCAACCCGCCCCTCAATTCCAAAGTGAACCGCATGCATCACAGAGAGAGGGACCACATGGCCTTACACTAGCCTTAATTCCCTTTGTGTCACTCCCCTCCTGCCCTCTGGGCTGAACCTAAATCCCCTCCCCTTGCCTCGGGCAGCTAAAAACACCAAAAACTAATATGAGACATACTTCACAGATATCATTTAGTGAATCCTATATGGAGCAGGGGGTTGGACACGATTATTCTAGAGGTCCCTTCCAACTTTAATGTTCTATGATTCTTTGATTCTATGATTTTACTTGTTTGTGCTGCAATAGTATTGCTCATCCGGCAAAGGGCTTCAAGGATCCAACTCTCTGAGTGAGACATAAAATATACACACATTATTATAGGATTTTCATACAATCATGAACACTCTTGTCATCAGCGGTCCTCACGGTACCCATTACCGATGAAGCTTGTTGACCAGGGATAATTACCATTGTGGTAGCACAGATGGTTTGTTTACACATGGTTTATATACAGTAAAACCACAGGTCAAATATTAGGTAAAACCGCTTTGTATCACCAAACAGCTCTGACCCATCGAAGCATGGACTTCGTAAAACCTTGGAAGGTTTCCTCACTAAGAAACTAGAAGCAGATCCTGAGTGTCCTGTAAGTTGCCAGTTGCGGCATCTGTAAGTTGGACTTGTTTTTCCAGAAAATTTCACAGATGATTGATCAGATTCAAATCTGGAGAATTTGAAGACAAGTCATCACCTTGAACTCTTTGTCATGTTTCTCAAACCATTCCTGAACATTTTTTTCAGTGTGGTAGGGGCGATATTGTGAGACCACAGCTATTAAGTAATCTAACTGATAGGTAGGTGATACATGTCATATCCACGTGATGTCAGGATGTAAGATTTCCCAGCAGAACATTGCTCCATCACACTGACCCCGGCCAGCTCGTCTTCTTCCGATTGTGCATCCTGGTGCCACCTATTCCCCAGGTAAGTGACACACCTGACTATACACATGATGTAAAACGAGATTAATCTGACCAGGCTGCTTTATTCATTACTTCATCGTCCAGTTTGGTAGAAGTAAACCCATATATCTCCTCTATAACATCCAGAAATTGGCCGCTTAAAGATGGAGTGGCCCATCAGCTCCAGTGATTTCTGGGTCTTCCTTATCCTAATTATCCCCTGGCCAACAATGAATCCATCACTGTTACAGTCCCCCCATGTTTGCAACCACTTGTGTATATACAGAAGAAGCTTAGTTGAAAATTTCTTTTTTTTATTCTTCCGTGAAATTGACAAGTTCACAATCAGCCTAAATTATTTTTCAGACATGTTGTTCCTCTATAAACACTGAACTTTTCGACAACTGTTAAATGCGCATTCATTTATGAAGCTGCTATGAGAAACAGAGTGTATTGGAAAGACCAATGACTCCAAGAATGCGAGAAAAATATACAGTTACTCAAAATATCAAAAATAATTTGGGTTTTGGAACTTGACAAAAATGTGCAGAATGTGTGTGGTATGGAAACCATGGTGGAAGGAAAAAATCAAGACGGCTTAATTTTAACTCCCTAAAAGAAATGCAATAAAGCATTAAATCATTTCTATGTACAATAAATCTATTTATCCAAAGAACGCCCTCTTAAATCATCTCCGACTTCTAATTCCATGTTATTTTTGGACAATTGTGCTTCCTCTGTGTGTTCAATAATATACTGAGGAGGACTTAGTGGAACGGAATTTGTACAATAAAGTCTAAAAACCAGCTTGTACGGAAATACTGAGCCAGGAGTGTTACATGTGACCATGGGGCCCCATAGCCGAACTTGGAATAAATGGCTATTCCTCCATGGCCATTACATTCTCCTCTGTCTGGCTTCTCAACGCTCTACAAGTTATTAACCAATGTCAACGCAACCACCAACCTAAATCCAGCAAAAGTAAGTCATGACAAATAGCGCTGCTCTAAAGGTGCCCATACAGATAAGATGGATACCTTTTTGTCATGATGTGACTTGACCCAAAGGGGGTCGGTCAGCGGATGGCGCAACACAGACACAACAGGATGGAAATGGGGAGAAGAAGGCCCTACTGATAGGGAAATGGGGGATGGTCACCACCTGAGCTCAAACCTGAGCCTGTCTCTGCACTTCCCTAATGCCCTAAGTGGGTCCTTCCCCCCACTGCTGTCAGGAACCTCATTCCTCACTGTCACCTAGCACTGCCTTGGATAGTGCACTGGCTGGCAAGGGGCACTTGCCTCACCACTGCAGATAGTATCACACAGGGGACAATGACAAACACGAAAGGAATGAGGATAAAACACCACACTTAGCTGCCAAGCTCCACATCGCAGATGACACAGAAGCCAGACTCCAAACTCCAGAGAGCTGTGACTGCAAGGCTGGTCTCCATAGAGAAACTCTATTACCAACAGTCAGCTGAAGCATCAGGTGGCCATTTAAAGGATGGTGGGAGTGGTCACCACCCACATCAGCTGACCTATCAACTCTGCAGTTACAACAGATTGCCAGCGGGGGGGAAACTGACATTAACCCCCGCTGGTCCTGAAAGGAAAAAAGCTTCATTTAAAAAATAGTGGAACCAGAGCTGCCACTAATCCAAAAATGGATCGTGACACTTTTATGACTCTCATGACTTTCATGAAGTCTCAGCTTGGCCCAGGGTTCATGTATGCCTCCCAGCTTTGAAAAATAAGAAGAGGACACATACTGCAGCGCACATAATGCTCAGCAAGACTTTTTATTTAATGCTAAGCCAGTACCCTAACCTCAACCAGTCCTTTATAAATACCCACACAGAAATATCACTCCTAGTGAGGACCATTGATGTTCGCATACGGTATGGTACCCTTCATGTCACCCTCCATAGTAAAATGATTCCCACAGTATAATGCCCCTACAATCCATTCCCTCCACACAGTATGACGTCCTCACAGCAACCGAGCACACAGTAGGAGGCATCACATACACAGTGTGATGCCTGACAGCCACCCATACACAGAATGATGACCCCCACAGTTGCCCCCGCACAGTATGATGCCCCCACAGTCCTCCAAAACATATTGCCTCCCACAGCACATTTCTCCACAGTGTATGATGCACCAATAGTCCCCATCATACTGTATGATGCTCAGACACAGCATGTTGCCTCCACAGAAGCTTTTTACTGGCCCATGTGCCCTGCTCTAATGGCTGAGTTCATTTCCACTGCTAGTTACGTGACCTGAGAATGTCACACAGTCTGAAGGTCCTTCCAGATCTGATGGCTCCTTACTCCACTACTGTAGTCAACCGTATCGTAGTCAGTTGTATCTGTGCCTTATGAGCACAATTACAATAGAAGTCGGAGCATACCCTGCCCTCCCCTGATAGCGGGACAACTCCAAAAATAACGGACAGACAACATTTTTTTGAGGACACCCTAAAAAAAGCAATAAATCACTAACTTTTCAATTGATATATATGCGGCGCCCCAGGGTCATGGTCGTCGCAGTGGTATTGCTTTCCTCTCGGGGAGAGTGATGCTACGTTTGGAGGAAAAGAAGGATAACTGCATCCAGGTATCACAAACATGCAACACATTTCACACTCCAGACCACCAGGGGGAGCTTTTGCTCCTATTTATTAGGTCACTCCCCATATATATATAACTGGTAGTCTGTAGGGAGAGTTAGAATGTTCCAGACCAGAGTCTGAGGTGGACAGAGGGTCCAAGGAGCTGTGCATGCCCTCAGAGCTGCAGCTCCCAGATGGAGACATTCAGAAGGCAGAACTGTATTGCAGCGAGCGTGAAGGAAGTCATAGCAAAGGAGAGGATACCAGAGGGGGACAAGCCCCGAATAGGCTGCCTCCCTCTGAGGCGCAGAATCCCGGTGGCCGGAACACCGAGGGAGTAAGGACCTTTATGCTTTGCTCCAGAGTCCGGCAGGACAGCTAATTGCAAGTTACCTGTCCGCCCTACACTCAGGAGGCACGGTGGCACCCCTCGGAGGCCGGGGCGTGCTAGAGTCCCTATAAACAGCCTCAAGCCAACAGTCATACGGGTTTGTCCTATCCTATATGGGGGACAGAGAGAGACACCACATCTGTGAGACCCTTATGTGAAGCCATAGGCAGTAATAGACTACACCACTGCAGCGCAAGGGAAGGCTACTGATTTCCACCTGGATAAGGGGACTCTGGACTTGCCTCCAAACCGGCCGGACTCTGCCTGCCCTGTGATCTGGTGCCCTGGACTGTGGATGCTGAAGTCTTCAGTAAAGGTAAAGAGACTGCAACCCTGTGTCCTCGTTCTTCTCTGCGCCTCTCACCATACCACCATCTACACACCGGGAAGCCCTGGGGACATACTTCACCTGTGGGAAGGTATACCATCTAGCTGCCATAACATCACCCCAGTGGACCCCTTAAAGCAGCGTCGGTCATCCTGACCGAATACCACAGGTGGCGTCACGAACACAAACTATATCCCTTTAAAGACCTTTCCTTTTACACGGACGTCCCAGGGCCACAGATCGGTTCAGCCACCGTGACATCCCCCTGTGAACCGCAGGACCTGGTACCGAGTACCCCATGGCCCCATGGGGGCGATCCATATGTGATATATGTTTATAGCCCTTTTTCCTAATATGAAGACACTATCTGCATTTACTGTGATGCATCATTTTTTTTATTTTAATGAACAGGGAAAACATTTGATTGATTATTACGGACTGTCCAGGAATCTCTGGAAGGGTGACAACTCTGATCCCGACTCTCCCCTGGGAGATGGTATCAGGCGACAGAAGACTCAGGCAGATTGAATTTCAATGGACGATCCTTTGTTTTTGCACATAAACTGCTACCAGCTGGAACGTCAGCCGAGCCAGGAGAGATGGATGTCAGCTAAATGATCGTTTGGCCGACAGTAATCTAACATGTATGGCCAGTTTTAGGCTTCTCAAAAGTGTAATCTGATGAAGACAGCCCCTTCTGAAAATTAAATCCATCTAGATACCCCCTGCGATCAGCTGTCATTGTGAGCTGGAGGCAGTGACACCCACAACTTTTATAGCATTATCCACCATTTATGTGTGTGGCCAACTGAGTAACACAAGGCCGTTTCCACCAGAGGAAAGTATGAGATCTGGTTTGGCTAGGTGAGAAGCTTAAGACTGGGATCTCGAGAGTGACGTTTCTCCTTGTGGAGAGTGACAAGCCAAGCCTGACATGTCAGAGTGAGGAGACTTATATGCTAGGGTGAGGGCGGGACAATACCCCAAAGCATTCTGTCTGCAAATTGAGATTATGGTTTGGCTTTTATCCTAAATCATGTGGCAAGACTCATTAAAGGGTCGATATTTACTTTTAAGATCGCTGCTTCCAATAGATGGCACTAGAGTTTTGGTCCTCTTTTTCTATAAAGAGGTAATTTGCATATTTACTTTCCCCGAGGAGCATGCATGACTTATAAGTCTCCTCACTCTGACATGCCAGGCCTGACATCACTCTCCATAAGGAGAAATGTTATCCTTTAGACTTCAGAGGAAAAACAAGGGCAACTCGTAAGGAGGACTGTCTTCTATCCAAACATGCCTGTTCTGGCAAAAACTTGTAGTCCCCATGACTGGGCATAACAAGTCCTTAGTCAGGAGGGCGTGGCCATAGACAGTATGGCAACCCTGATAACACAGTATCAGAGTGTATTGGAGACAGATCCATTACCAATGGAAATGGTAATGCCCACTTGTTAATGTATTCGTACATTTTCAAGACCCTTGTTCTAGTGATTGGGGGAAATACCAGAGAATAGACATTTGTCGGCAATAAATGATGATCTTGGAAAAATATCTTTAAGGGCTTCACAGTGCATTGAAATAATTATTTAGTATTTAAAGGGGTTGGACTACTCGGACAACCCCATCTCAGTTACAATATTTCCCCGTGTAGAATAAAAACACATTAAACTCATGTCCGGTGCTGGCGCCATTCTTGACACATCGGTGTCGAGTGTTACGGGACTCGTGTGACATTACTATCTCACGTGAGCCCTGCAAAGGATACTAATGGGCTGCTTCACTCTCCCTTTCTTCAAACAAAACAGACACTCCGATTGTGAGTTTCATCTGAAGAAATTTAGAGCGAAGCGGCCCATTGGCGGCTGCTGATTGGCTGCAGGGCTCACATGACCTAACAACATCACACGAGCCTCAGGAGACTGGTGCCAACAATGCTGAAACGGCATCGGAAGTAGGATTAAGATGTTTTTATTCTACATTCCAACTAGTAGACTTCCCTATCTAATTGTAGTGAGATATCTCTGCTCATCCTGCCTCAGTCTATACAGTAAAGTTATTAAGTCAGCTATAGGACTCTAGTGGCCAATATCATCTAATATCAGTTTTGCAAAAGCCTGTTTATATTAAGTCCTTTTTTATTCTAGGGGGAAATAATTCTTAATATATCGAAGAATTTAAGTGTAAAAAATTGATAACACCGCTCCGAGCTCTTCTCACGCTGTCAACCGCAGTCTGAGAGTCACATTTATCTCTGCTGCATTTATTTATGCCGGATACATAATTGAGAGCAGAGATAAGCGGGCGAGTGCTGAGTGACGCGGGCGTGCATAGGGTTACTGAGGTAATGTGTATGTATCAGTCAACACGGCAAAATATTACCGAACACCGCACGGCCTTCCGATGGGTTCATTTTGTGGTGCAAAGACTATAGGAGACTGGTTTTATATAGATTACTGGTGTTAAAAGCTTACAAGGCACCAGCTGTGAATCATCATCAGACACAATGCGGCTCATCACATACAGGACGTTTCTCCCTGAGAAACCGGGCCCCACATGCTCAATGGCTTCATATCTCTGACAGCAAGTTACATTGGTCTCGGCACTTATTTAAAGAGGAAGTGAAGGCAAAATGGTCCATTCGACCACTGAGGTGGATTCTCTAAGCCCTTCAGGATGAGCAGTTATTATGAAGCACGGACAGGTGACGCTGATGCAGCAGGGACATCCAGATGGAACAATGGAAACTTCAGTGGCAAAACAGCAACCGGAAATCACAGGAACCGATGTAACAGTGCATCCAGATGCGAGCAGAGCTCAGTTGCATAATAATATGGTAGAGAGGACTCGGTGATAAAGTAGAGCTGAGTTTGCCACAGAGTCCAATACAGTGATAGCTGTGGTAGGGCAGAGATTACTCAGAAATATAGCAGAACTGAGTTCAACATGTAGTCCAATACCTAGCAGGTAGGGGTATGGCAGGGTTGACTCAGCGATATAGCACAGCTGAGTTTGTCACATAGTCCAAATGCAGAGTTACTGCAGAGTTAGCTTAACAATGTATCAGAAATGAGTTTCTTACAAGGTCCAAGGCAAGGTCCAGGACCATAGCAGAGTTATAAAGTGTTGTAGCAGAGCAAGGTTTCTCAGGAGGTTCATGCACAGCTCATATAAGGAAGTTGTCCACAGGAAGAGCATGGATACCAACTACCCAAAAACTCAGGTGTTGTTCTTCCACCTGAGCCAGCCTATATGGCCAGGTAACGGGAAGTCGCATAAAAAAGCGTAAGCAGGAGGAAGACAGAGAGCCCAGTTCTGGATCCACTAGAGGTGAGTATTGAGCAGTACTACTCCTTATAGCGCTGGAAGAAAGTGATAAAGTGCTCTAAGTAAAACGTTTGGCAGTGCCCTTTATTTTTAGAATAAAAAGTTAATTTACTTTAATGCAGAATTATTTGGACCTGATTAGTGTCATATACAGCAGTTTGAATGATCAATTAGCCATATATACATATCTTGAGATAATTAGCATTAACAAAAATAAAATATTTTGTGATACTCAGTGGGGAGAGGTTTATGTTATATGTGTCTATGTGCGGCCTCCCAGTGGTCATAATGTGAATTGCAGTCTATCATGGGACTTTCTAGTATGTCATGCTATGTCTTTAATTTGTTTCATAAGAAATCGTAGTCTTTGATGAAATTCACTGAAAAGTAATAATAAAGACATCAGTGGTTCAATATATTCATATACATAATATATACTGTATATAAAACTTAGAAGCGCATGCAATATATAAATAAAATGTTTTCTTCTATTAATTGTAACTTTTGAGCCATTACTCTAGTGTCAAGATGTTGGAAACAAATGACATGAGAGTTTCTAGATAATTAAGGGTCAGATTTTAGGAATTTCACTGAACTACATAAAGCTCACATACTACCATGTAGTACTTAGTGCCATACAGTGAACACGTTACAGTGCCAGACAGTTCTCTAATGAGCTACATAAGTTCAACAATCTGAAAATGAGGACCCAGTTTTATTACTAATTGGTTGCATTTTTATTGATTTTTCTATCAGCATTTCATTTGATTACATAGGTAGGAATCTTTCTTCTATTAACTCATATTAAAGGTTATTCCCAACAATAAAAGTTAGTAGTTATTCATGGGATAGGTGATAACTTACTCGGTGTTGGTGGTCCGACCACTGGGACTCTCACTGGGAATAGATCTTTGAAATGATGCATACACGTTTTTATGGGACTACCAGTGATAGCTAAAAAACGCATTACACGTATGCACAACTACTGCTCCATTCTGACAGTGATTTTTCACTGCTACCAATTAGAAAGTTATTATCTATTCTGTGAATTATGGAAAAAAAAACTTTAGTTACCAAGATTATCATCATAATGGTGGACTGACTCCTGGCACCACCGCCAATCAGCTGTGACACTCCAGCAAGTGTACTACAAGTACATATTAAATATTACAAATATTTAATTTGCCTTGTATGCAGCATAAAGACTAGGAGCAGCTTTGACATGGGAAAAAAAGTATTTTTGCATAGTTAATGATTACCTTTAGTTAACAACATTTCACTGACTTTCATTCAGCAATTTTTAAGTCTTTAGTCATTTTCAGACCCACAGAAATGCAGTTATCGAGGGAGTGACTCTTTCTGTAATACAGGCTGGATGTGAGTTCTGTATCCAGTATATCCTGGTGCTGAGGTCTTCATTTACTTTTGTGTGTTAGCCAAGCTCCATTACTGCCCTTATCTCCTCTCCATGTGCTTTCCTTCTTGTCTACACCTTGTTTTCTCTGCCCTCCCTGAGACGGTAGATACTCTTTTTTCTTCAGATCTGTATACAAGCTCCTCCCTTTCCCTGCTGCTATCGCTAACACTGAGAGAAGGGATCGGGGAAAGCAGAGGGAGCCATCGGATCCTGGAGCAGGAGTTCTGATGGATTTGTTACTTTTTCTGCAAAAGAACTCAGCTAGATAAAGGACTTATACAAACAATGAAATAATAATTAAGGACTATTTCAAAAATTGGTTTAGTTTGAATTTAGAGGGCAAATAAACTATAAAACATTCTGTGCTAAGGTGTACATTGCTGTCTTATTCAAATCAATGGGACAGAGCTGTAATAGCAAGTCAAGGCACTACTAAAAGTACGGAGCTGTGCCTGGTAAACAATGAAAGCTTCATGGCCCCATCAACCAGCTTTCTAGCAGGGGTACTGCACTGATATTAATAATGTCTATTTTATAACAATAAAAAATAGGGATTTATTATCTCAGAATTAACGATATACTTTAAATTTTAATAGCTATCCACAGGATAGACGATAATTTTCTGGGTGGTGATGGTCCGACCACTGGGACCACCAGTGATCCCGAGAATGGGTCCTTGAAAATCCGGTGCATACACATCTTTATGTGACTACCAGAGATAGCCAAGTGCAACATGGCACACAGGTGTGACTTCTGCTCCATTCTGACTGTGATTCTTCAGATCCCCGTTCTTTGGAACGGTAGGCGTTAAATTTGGTCAGACTCCCACCAATGAGAAAGCAGAGCTATGCATGTTAACCAATGATGGGAATGTGGCCCTGAGCTGACTGACGGGGATCTCAAGAATTGTAAACCCACTTCTTAGATATTAATAACCTATTCTCGAAATAGACCATGTATTTTGTAGCCCTAGAAAATCCCTTTAATCCTTAATACCAAATGACGGGTATAGTACGTCATGAGCACATTTCAGTTCCCGCATCATGACGTGCTATACCGGTCATGTCTTCACGCTGTCACAATGACAGCTCCGTGCCAACAGACAGCTAAAGACGCGGTTCCTGCTCTCTGATCACTGTGATCGGTCAGTCAATCCGACGAACCGATCACGGCATCACAGCATGCACAATCACCGCCCGGAGCTTGGCTCAGCTGCCAGACAAGTTGACCTGTGACCGCACCGCTCCTTGTTGATTAACCCTCCAGATGCCACGATCAAATGTGATGTGGTCCCCCAAAAAATTGGTTTTATAAATTTTGTTGGAAAAATGAAAAATTGCTGGCAAACTTTTAGCCTTTTAACCTAAAACAAAATGATGTTTCAAAATGTATGCTAATGTAAAGCAGACATATGGGAAATGTTTTTTTTATTAACTATTTTGTATAACTATTTGATTTAAGGGCATAAAAATTTAAAGTTTGAAAATGGCAACATTTTATAACTTTTTGGCAATTTTTTTTATATTTTTATAAATAAACACAAATCGTATTAACTAAAATTTCGCTCTACCATGAAGTACAACATGTCACGAAAAAACAAACTCAGAATTACTGTGATGTGATGAAACGTTCCAGAGTTATTACCACATAAAGTGATGCTGGTTATATTTTAAAAATGAGGCTCAGTCATTATTGTATAAAGTGGCTCGGTCCTTAAGCGGTTACATTTTCTTCTGCTTTATTTCTGCTCTATTTCACTGTGTTTTTCTATCATTCCCTTGCTCTCGCTATTAGTAGAAGCTGACAATTCTGATCCTTTTGATTTTCAAAGTTTTGTTTGAAAGTTCTTAAACTTTTACTTGCTGATAGAGTTGTTGCGAATTGATTTGAAGGACCAAGTTCATCGGTAACCTGAGGAACCTGTGGTGACTGGAGGGGAGTCCTGAGAACTGTCTCCTACCTACTGCCATCTGCTGCTCTGCTGTCGATTAGCCGGCTTGGCATAATGTCATCGTTGCGGAGTGATGCACATATAATGCTGCGCCAGACCAGATAATCAAAAGAAGAGCCTTGATGCCAAGAGGTAGGAGGTGGTTCTCAAGTCTCCAGATAAGATCACGTATGTGGCCAATGGACCAGGTCCTGCAAATCGATTCACACCAACATTATAGAGCATAAACGTAAGTTGTGTTATGGAATTTTACTGTTCCAACTACAACTTGGTCCCTATTATAACAGGATAGGTCGTATTGTGAGGCAGCAAGAGGCTCCTGTAGATAAAGACGTTGACAAGAGATTTGGGCTGAGTGACAAATACCTGTCTCTATCCATTTACAAAATGATTGCTGCACCTCTCTATCTGACTAGTCGGCACTGGTCTTTTGGAATACGTCTTCCCTACAGACCCATTGTGTAATCCCTTTCAACACTTGCTCAGTTATTTTAATGGATTAATGTTTAATGCACCGGTAATTCGTGGGATCATATTTGTTTTGGGAATTGACACAGACAGACGGGCTTAGTGACAACCAACTCTATCAGCAAGTGTATCGCTACTAGTTTCACCTGTCACTGTTCACTGTAGAGAAAGGATTTAATGGGGAATTCTGCCAGTAGAGTTGAGCCAAAATGATTAGCAGCAGTCTGGTCGGCAGCCGGTCAGTATTCTGTGGCCACTCGACAAGAGCCCTATGAACCACCTCCCATCTGATGTCACACCACGATGGTTCATTATTATACGTACCGCCAGCAATGTGCTACTATTAGGTAGTGTTTGGTCCACCTCATAACTACTTAATAGTAGCACGTTGCTGGTGGTGCGCCTAATAATGAGACAAGTGTAGAGATGGGCGGACACCTGGATGTTTGGGTTCGGCCGAACAGTTACAAAAAATTCAGGTTTGGTTTATCGCTTCTGATCGGCGGTAAAATCATCACTGCTGGTCAGACAGCCGTGGTTCCTACGCTGTCAAAAGACAGCATGAGTGCGCAGCTATAATCGGAGGTATAAAGTTTACCTCCTGTCACTTGTGTCTGCTGATGGGATTACTGCTCCCATCAGCTGCCGCCTGCTGCCGCTAAGAACAGTGCGAGCAGGAGCAGCTAAGGAGAGTATTCATCAGCCGGCGCCCTCGCTGTAAATAAATAATTAAAAAAAAAAATGGCATGGGTTCCCCTGTATTTTTGATAACCAGCCAGACAAAAGTCACAGCCAAAAAATACCAGCCCTCAGCTGTCTGCTTTAGCTTGGCTGGTTGTCAAAAATTGTGGGGAGACCCCAAGCAGTTTTTTAAAAATTATTTATTTAAATCATTAAAACAATTGGAGTGGGGACCCCTCTTTTCCTGACAACCAGCCTTGCTGAAGCTGACAACTGAAGGTTGCAGCTCCAGCTGTCAGTTTTGCCTGGCTGGTTATCAAAAATACAATGGAACCCACACCATTTTTTTTAAATTGTTTATTTATAGCACAGGCAATGGCTGATGAATACTCACATCAGCCACTTCTGCTCGCACTCCTATTAATGGCAGCAGGTGTCGGCTGATGGGAGCAGTAGTTCCTTCAGCCAACACCAATGACTGGTAATAAACTTTCCAGGTGAAGTCCGTGTTCGGTGTCCCTACCCGAACAGTAGATGTTCGGTACTGACACCAAACTTTACTGTTCAGGTTTGCCCATGTCTAGCCAGGACTAAACAAATGTTTTAAAACAAAATGAAAAGAGGGAATAGAGGTTTTCTAAAACCAGAAAACCCCTATTACGTTATGTTGGTGGTTAGGTGACCTTAAAAGTTCATATTAATATTAGAAATTAATATTTATATAGAAATTTTGAACTATCAGTTGTTAAATTAAATTAATTTTACTTTTATATCAATCTTATCAATAATAGAAAAAAGAAACAATAGTAATATATCACAATAGTTACAGAATTTTTCCTGCGTAACACGAGTTAGTAATACAGGAGTTATTAAGCTTTACTTAGATATTACAAAATTCCGTCCATATTTTATTTTCCGACTTAGTTACTTTTACGGTTTCAAATGCCCTTGTGTTATAGCAGAAAGAACAACATCAAAAGTAGCTTTCAACTTTCCAATTCTTTCTAAATTTCTTTAAACTTATAGGCCATATTGCTGACTCCAGGACTTCAAAGGTGGATTAGGATCAGGCTCAACAAAAAAAATCTTACGATTTCATAAAATATGCATGTGGATTTTGTGCCCATTACAGTAATTATTCATGTTTTAATTATTTCAAAATTCAATTTTCAGGTTACTTTTATGCAGGTGAAAACGGACAGATTTTTGTGAGTGCCATCTATGAGGAAGAACAAGGAAGACGCTAATAGGTTCTTCGATGAAGATGGGAAACCAGGCCTGGTCCTGACTGTTTAGGAAATGATACAAGAATTACCGTATCTAAAAAAAAAATCTCACTGGGTTTGAGAAAATATACATTTTTGAGATTAGGAAACATAGGTATGGATTTATCACAAAAGCTCGTGTGGATAAATTGGTCAGATTTTGGGGGCAATTTTAGTGCACTCTGTTGCGTTTCAGGTTGTTAAGTAGAGATGGTGCAAATCAATTTGGAGGACCTGGTCCAGTAGCCCTGTCAGTGATCGGTTACCACCGAATGGAAGCCTTGTGAAGCACCTCTTACCTGATGGCATCGGCCACTTTTGGGTTGACTGGCCGGCCTGGCGTGATATCATTGTTGCAGCTTGAAACTCTTGAGATATCATGCCCGGTTGACTAAACTTCTAGTTCTAATTACAGTTTTGATCATTATTATGAATTCAATCAATTTGTAGCTATAATAGTCCACTGTTTTTCTGGGAAGGATTTTGACAACATTTTGGGGGGATTTGTGGGAATTTTTACCCTTTGATCCAGAAGAACATTTGTGAGGTCAGACCCTGATGTTGGGGAGATGTCAGGCTCACAATCTCTGTTCTAGTTCATCCTAAAGGTGTTGGATGTGAGTCGCCCTGGCAGGGCCGCGCGATACTCGGTACCGGGTCCAGTGTTTCACAGGGGGATGTCACGGTGGCGACCCGGTCCATGGCCCTGGGCGCTCATGTAAAAGGGGAAGGTCTATAAAGGGAATAAAGTTTATGTTCGTGACGCCACCTGTGGTATTCGGTCAGTGGGGACCGACGCTGCTTTAAGGGGTCCGCTGGGGTGATGTTATGGCAGCTAGTTGGTATAACTTCCCACAGGTGAAGTATATCCCCAGGGCTCCCGGTGTGTAGATGGAAGATGGTGAATGGCATGGTAAAGAACGAGGACACAGGTTTGCAGTCTCTTTACCTTGTTTACTGAAGTCTTCAGGCAGCCACAGTCCAGGGCACCAGATCACAGGGCAGGCAGGGTCCGGCCAGCTTGGAGGCAAGTTAGGAGTCCCCTTACCCAGGTGGAAATCAAAGCCTTCCTCTAGCGCCGTGGTGTTGTAGTCCCTTACTGCCTAGGGCTTCAAGTAAGGTCCTCACAGTTGTTCTATTGTTCTCTCTGCCCCCCATATAGGATAGGACACGACCCATATGACTGGTGACTTGAGGCGGTTTATAGGGACTCTAGCATGCCCCAGGCTCTAAGGGTGTCGCCGTGCCTTTGGAGCGCCCCCACACCACCGCAGGGCCGAGGGGTACCCGGAGCCGGGCCTCTGGGATCTCAGTCCTGGGGTTGTCACGGTGGCTAGACCCGGTCCGTGGCCCTGTCTGTCAGTGGGGGACGTCCGTTGCAAATAGGTGCTGTTAACGGTGGTATAGCGGTGCAGTTGTGGGGTGCAGGTCGCGGTAAATAACGAGGACACCAGGTTGCAGTCTCTTTACCTCTTTACTGGAGATCTCTCGGTCCTCAGTCCAGAATCCGGTCCACCAGGCTGCGCAAGTCCGGCCGGTCCAATGGCACTTCCAGAGTTCTCCTCACAGGTGGAAATCAGTGCCTTCCTTCTTAGCGCTTTGTGTTGTAGTCCTTCCCTGCTGTGCTTACGGAAAGTACCCCACAACTGTTGTGTCTGTTTCTTAAGTTCCCTCACAACTCGATTAACTGATCTTCTGCTAATCTTCCGTCCCTTCCTGATGTTACAGTAAGAACGGCACCCGTTTGTCAGGTAGGCCTGGAGTTCTTCCGGGACCCTAGAGACGCCCCTCTCCCGCAATTGCCCCCCAAGACTTCATAGGTGATATGTGGTAGACAGCCCGCCTGAGACTGACTGTCCTGCCGCTGTTTGGAGTATGGCTTAAAGCTGTATATTATTCCACTCCCTCGGCGTTCCGGCCACCGGTAATGCGCCTCAGCAAGGTGCTGCCTCTTTCAACAAAACCCCTGCTGGTATTCTCCTTCTGCTTGATTTCGTTTCTCACTCAGCACAATCTATCTCGCTTCTAATCCTTTCTTAGGGCACCGCCGCTATTCTGAGCAGGCACGGTCCCGTTACGTTCTTTCAATGCCAAGCCTCTGCCAGGATCCCACCCCTGGCAGAGACCCTACTGTCTCTTCCTCCACAACCCCCTCTCTCACTAGGTGTTGCTTCGTTCGATCCAGTCAGCTTTCTCAACTAACTTCCTGCCTGACCCCCAGTTTACCCACTATGGTGGGGAGTGGCCTAATGAATAGCACCCTTAGCTCCCCCCGGAGGCCCAGCTGTGAAACATATTGGTGTCTGTGATACCTGATTGGAGGAACTCCTTCAGTGCCATCGAACGCACCATGGCTCCCCTTAGTGGCGGAGCCACAGTACTGCAACGACCAGGACTCTGGGGCGCTGCACTCCCCCCTGGTTAAACACAGTACTCCGGGACTGGGAAGAAAACAACAATACAGGTTAGCAAAAAGACATACAAATTTGTTGAGTGCAAAACAATAAGCATACTTGAACAGGCTTCCCTTTATGGGAGGTGAGGACACTTTAACGTTACAAAACATAATCAAATATCATAGCAACAGGCTACAATTAACTCTCATTACCCAACCGGGTATTCTACTAAGTGCAAATGCTGGAACAATAAATTAACATTGCCTTTAGGGAACATACACTCTTAGTTTACCAAAGGCCTTCCTATAATCACATTACAGGGCAAGGTAACTTCACATTCTCCTACTTTGAACCTGCAGGACCGCCTGTCCCTATGGCACCAGACCTACTGCCTCTCCTTTCTTTTACAGGACCGCCCCGTTCAGCCAGGGCCTACTGCCTTTCTCTACTATACATAGTATAGACATAACATTCCTTTCCATTTGAGAGCATGGAGCCCACTCTGCTTGGCTCCTATAAGGACTCACTCACTAACCCCTACGGGTCTACTTTCTGTCCTTAGTAACGAACTAACTTTCTATGGGGACGCAGGGTTTACCTTCTATCCTCACCTTCGTTATTACTTCTTTACTTTCAGTTAAACGGAACTCTACATCTACCCCTACGGGCTTTCTACATCTTTCTCTTCAAAGAACATTATCTAGGTTTCACATTTTAAACAAATTAAACACACATAACTTTTCCATGAAAAACAGTTACATTTCCTTCAAAGCATTATCTTGACATTACTGTTCTAAAACAGTATCACTTTCAAGTTCAATTCTAACCTCCCCTTTAAGAGGAGATCAAGTCTTTCTGAGGTAGCTCTTCTTCTCAGCCTACCAGTCCATGCAAAGGCTCCGGAATGGTATCTTCGCAAAATGTCTTTAAACAAAACCAGTAGGAAGCACCTTTAAGAAGGTGCAAACTATGTACAAGAAAGTTCAAATCATGCACAGTCCATGATTTCGCAGTTTGTGTAACTTTGTGCAAAACTTCAAGAAAACAACAATAGTGACCCCGGGTCAACAAAGGGGTCACCTTTCTTAAAGTTTACCCTGGACGGGTTTAGCAGCAACTTAAAGAACAAACAGTAACTATTTACATTTTCAGGTTTCCGAGGTTTACTCTTGCTCAGGTGGCTTGGGCTCCTGCCCCCCGGCCACTGTGGTGCCAGTGTCCGCGGTTCGAACGTGCAGATGAACTCGACTGGCCAACTCGGTGGCCGCTACCAGGCGCACTGTCGCGATGGTGACAAGGTCGGGCGCTCCTGGGACCAGGTCCGAGGTGGTAAGGGTCGCGGCTCCAAACATACACCGCCGAACATTCCGTGCATACCACCCGAGCGGGTTCTGGTGGCGGCTGTAGGTCACCTGATCCCCCTTTTGCAATGGTTCTCCACTTCGGCCACAGCAGGGAGCCCTCACGTTACAGTGCGCAACAAAAACGTCAGTATCCAATCCCGGCTCGTGTATGAGGCCCCACCCCCTTCTTGCATGGTAGGCCAACACAGTGCCCCGCCTTATCACGTCTCTGTCATCCCATGCCGGAGGGGATTGTGGTATTTTCGGTGGACACATCGGCTCGGCCTCTTTCCGGCCTTTCCACTGTAGAATCAAGCACTGTCTATATTGTTCCCACGTAAGCACCGCAAGAGTGGACCCGTTCTCCTGGGATCCATCTGTCCCAACCCAGGGGCTGTCCCACCGAAGAACTACTCCATCTAGACTCACATCCACGGGCTCTCCCACTCTAGTCGACAGCGGTGGCACCATCCTCCCCAGGTCACCAGGGGATAACACCATTAACCCTGCCGAGAAGGGTCGACCTTTACTGAGATGGAGGTGGGTCGTGGAAGCGGACTCGTGAGGGGGAGCAGGGGCGTCTTCCGTACCTACGCCTGATGTGGTTCCACCGATGTCGATCCGGTCCGCTGACAAGAACGCTGGAGTCGGCTGCTGCTCGGACCGCGGCTCTTCCGATGCGGCCCCCGAACGCTGCTCCGCTCGCTGTGGTTCCTCCTCCACGGACTCCAAGGTCAGGGTTGGTGGACTCAGCTCTGCTATCTGTTCCAGGAGTTTCAGGTCCTCCGGCTGCAGGGGACATAAGTCCGTCTCCGGTGAAGAGGGGCAAGCCGGAGTCGCATCTTCCTCGCTCAGGCACTTGCTGTTCATCATCGCTGCCTGATAGTCGGTGGCAGTGCATGCACCTGACTCCGCCATTTCTCCGAGGTCGGGCTTCTCCATCTCCTGCTTCCCGCCGTTGCAAATCAGGAGGTTGTCTTCTGCTTTGGGGCAGGTCATCTCCTTGCAGCCCGAAGCGCAGAGGGCGGTATCCATTTCTCGCGCCATTCTGGTAGTCTCCTCCCATAGCACGCCCTCCTTCTTCTCCAAAGTAGCAATGGCGGCGGCTTTTGGCGGGAACTTCTATTGGTCAGTGGTAGCACACAGTCTCTCAATAAAGCTACAGTTCATGCACAACAAATCACAGTCTCTAGGCACACATGACCTGATTCTTCAGGCTTAAGTAGATCCTGTTCGTGACGCCAAGATTTGGAGCGCCCCCACACCGCCGCAGGGCCGAGGGGTACCCGGAGCCGGGCCTCTGGGATCTCAGTCCTGGGGTTGTCACGGTGGCTAGACCCGGTCCGTGGCCCTGTCTGTCAGTGGGGGACGTCCGTTGCAAATAGGTGCTGTTAACGGTGGTATAGCGGTGCAGTTGTGGGGTGCAGGTCGCGGTAAATAACGAGGACACCAGGTTGCAGTCTCTTTACCTCTTTACTGGAGATCTCTCGGTCCTCAGTCCAGAATCCGGTCCACCAGGCTGCGCAAGTCCGGCCGGTCCAATGGCACTTCCAGAGTTCTCCTCACAGGTGGAAATCAGTGCCTTCCTTCTTAGCGCTTTGTGTTGTAGTCCTTCCCTGCTGTGCTTACGGAAAGTACCCCACAACTGTTGTGTCTGTTTCTTAAGTTCCCTCACAACTCGATTAACTGATCTTCTGCTAATCTTCCGTCCCTTCCTGATGTTACAGTAAGAACGGCACCCGTTTGTCAGGTAGGCCTGGAGTTCTTCCGGGACCCTAGAGACGCCCCTCTCCCGCAATTGCCCCCCAAGACTTCATAGGTGATATGTGGTAGACAGCCCGCCTGAGACTGACTGTCCTGCCGCTGTTTGGAGTATGGCTTAAAGCTGTATATTATTCCACTCCCTCGGCGTTCCGGCCACCGGTAATGCGCCTCAGCAAGGTGCTGCCTCTTTCAACAAAACCCCTGCTGGTATTCTCCTTCTGCTTGATTTCGTTTCTCACTCAGCACAATCTATCTCGCTTCTAATCCTTTCTTAGGGCACCGCCGCTATTCTGAGCAGGCACGGTCCCGTTACGTTCTTTCAATGCCAAGCCTCTGCCAGGATCCCACCCCTGGCAGAGACCCTACTGTCTCTTCCTCCACAACCCCCTCTCTCACTAGGTGTTGCTTCGTTCGATCCAGTCAGCTTTCTCAACTAACTTCCTGCCTGACCCCCAGTTTACCCACTATGGTGGGGATTGGCCTAATGAATAGCACCCTTAGCTCCCCCCGGAGGCCCAGCTGTGAAACATATTGGTGTCTGTGATACCTGATTGGAGGAACTCCTTCAGTGCCATCGAACGCACCATGGCTCCCCTTAGTGGCGGAGCCACAGTACTGCAACGACCAGGACTCTGGGGCGCTGCACCTTCTGTGTAGTAAGGCGGACAGGTAACTTGCAGTTCAGCTGTCCTGTCAGTCTCTGATGTAAGTCGTGGAGGGCCTTACAATCCTCAGTGTTCCAGCTACCAGTATCTACGCCTCAGAAGGAGGCAGCCTGCTCGGGGTTGGTCTTCCCCTGGTATCCTCTCCTATGCTTTGCTCTCCTGCACGTTCACTGCAATGTATTCGGCTTTCTGAATGTCTTTTTCCAGGAACTGCTGCACTGCGGCTACACAGCTCTGTAAACCCTCTTCTGCCTCAGACTGATCCAGTCTGTGTCCTGGCAAGAACTCACTGACTTTCCCTACAGACTACCAGATATATATATGGGGAGTCACCTAGTAAATAGGATCAAAAGCTCCCCCTGGTGGCCTGGAGTGTGAATGTGTTGCATGCTTGTGTTACCTGGTTACAGTTATCCCTTCTTGCCTTCAAGCGTAACATCACTCTCCCCGTGAGGAGAGCAATGCTACTGTGGCGACCAGGACCCTGGGGCGCCACAGATGTATCGAGGTCTGGGCTCTGTGCGGCCGCTCATGTTCTTCCCACCAAACTCCCCCACCATGATATTATGGACCTTGTGCACTGGAAAATGGCCTACCTCAAACTGCTCCCACAAAGCTATAATTGTCCAAAATGTCCTGTGCTGAAGCAATAAGATTTCCCTTTATAAGAACTAATGGTCTGAGTCTGACCCCTGATAACAAGTCCATACCATTATCCTCCACAAAACTGTACAACAGGCACAATGCAGTCAGGGGGTAACATCGTTCTGGAATCACCAAACTCAGACTCCTCCATCAGATGCAGATAGAGAAGTGTGATCCATCACTGCACAGAAAAAGTCTCCTCCAGAATCTAGTGGTGGCGGCTTTACACCACTCCATACAACGCTCAGCATTGTGCTTGGTGATGTACGGCTGCATGTAGCTGATCAGCCATGAAGCTCTCAACGGGGGCGTTGTGTTTGTGCTGATGTTAATACCAGAGGAGGTCTGCATTTATGGGGTCAGCAGGGCGTTGGTGAGTGACTTTTCTGCCCTCTCCTCCTCAGCACTTAGTGACTCCGCTCGGTAACATTATGTGGTCTACACTTCGATGAGGTCTACTGCAAAGAAAAGTGATCAAATATTACCAGTTCTAAATGTGGCATTCTGATAGACTTCTGCCCAACAATACTGATTGCTATCATAAAATCAAAGGGGGCTTCAACAAAGTAAGCGTGTGCAAATTTACGCAACCACATTATTCTCGTTCTCTATTTTTCTTTCACCCAATAAAATTGAAGCTTTTTTTTCCCAATGAAGTTGTACAGGTTATAGGTGACCTTAAAATGGAGAAAGGTCTGAAATTATTTTTCTCTTGGTGTGATGTCTTACATGACAAAAACCTGGCATTTTGATAGGGGTGTGTAAACTTTTTATATCCACTGTATGCGTAAAATGATTTTATGTTCCATCTGGGGGTGAGGAGGAAGGTGCGGGTTTATCACAGATGTATGGTGGAAAAGGTGACCTGCTATAACTGGCTGGCGTTTCAGCTGTGCAAACAATTATGGCGGAGTAGGTAGTAATCTATAGTGACAATATGTCGGGATTAGAGGGAAGCTAATGCTGGACGTAAATCATGTTTGCATTTATAATACTTGAAGGAGGCAAATAAAGGCAGAAGGAATTCGCCTTGCACTTAACTAAAGAATATGTTAAGTGAAAACCAATAAAGTATAACCCCGCGAGGTCGTATGAAATAACCCAGTGCAAATATCCTGAGGTCCCCTGGTGAATGAGCCGCACAAAAATCCTTTTAGTTTAATGCATTTTGACTAGAAATATATGTTTTCTTCTTCTGCGTCCAAGTCCTTTCCAATGAAATTGTGAAAGAAAACAGATCCCCTAGAGTAGGCAGACAGAAGCTGACCGGGGCGAGGTGGAGAACCTTTTTTTTTTTTAACTCCAGTGCGTAGCAGACAGAATGAAAGATCAGTCTAGCTTACCCATGGGCAGATTTGGGAATGGCCTAAATGTAAATCCATAGAAAATGTTCCCCATATCATTGGTGTGGGAGCTAATCGGGTCACTGTAACTATCGTAGTTATGGGGGCAGCTGGCGCACCGTCAACACGACTGACAGTAAGATCAAACTGTGTCATTCCAGATAAAAGCTGCAGACGTCTTAAGTTGTGTCACAAATATAATATTAGAAAACGTGCATAGCAGGTGCTAAAAACTGCCTGTTAATGCTGTTTAGGGACTGATAATTGTCTGAGATTATTGCATAGTTTTGTAAAAGGTGGTTGTGGATGGTAGAGGTGTGCCCCTTTAAATAAAAGAAAGAATGTAGGGACCCTTGGTCGTAGAGTAGTTCCCCACATATGCCATCTGAGTGCAGTCCGATTTTGTTCATGGACCAATAGACTTGTATTGCCAATTTTCATGCAACACCCAGACCAAAAATGGACATGTTTCTGATTTTTTCTGCTGACCACTGGGTCCAAGGAAAAAAATCTGACATGTGCACAGCGCCATATAATATTAACAGTATGAGTTTCTATCCATGAAAACCATGGATAGCACTTGTGCGAGAAAATTGGTCGTACGGTTGTATGCATGAACCCACGGAGTCAACAAATTTGATAATTATGCAGTTGTACTTGAAGCAGCAAATGTGAAGGTTTCAGCAATCTAAGGAAGAGGCAACAGGTTAACGTTAATAGATGCAAACAAAGTTTTTGTAACTGTGTGCTGACACGAACAAAATGACTGAAACATGCTACCATTCGCTGGCAATCACTTCAGCAGCACCACAGTCACAATGTTGAGGTCTCTGTGATACTTTCTGTGCTGGTCACAACCCCTTCCACAATTACCTCCTTGCAGTGCGTTGCAGGTGGAATGTTGTAGAATCCCTTGTCTGCAAGAAATCACGGGGACGTGTCTGATTTTGTTCCGGGTCAATGTGTTGTCCATGATTAACATTACAATTTGTAGCAGAATCTTTGCAGATTATTATTTTATGCGGGAAAATCTCTGATGAAACACTAATGGTAAAAAGTTACAACTGAGCAAACACTAATGAAAATCGGATCAAAAACATTGATGATAATAGGACACTTTTTGCATAAATGTATAAAAAAGAGAGAATTTGGGCTTGACGCCCTAGCCAGCTCACCGACTGTCCCAAGTGCACGGAACTCTGTTAGGATCTGACGTGGATCAGCAAAATATGAAGGTAGACGTTCCACACTAGGATCGAAACGCGTCGCTTGGCCGCCAGTGCCTGGTGTGCCTATCCACATGTAAAGAGGACACTGCCGTCTGTCATGTTCTAACTTTTGGAAGAATAAAGAAATTGTTTTAGGAGCTGGAACGTCTACCTTCAATTTTTGCATACCCTAAAAATGACTGACGTCTAAATGAGGCTTATAGGCCACTCAGAATAATGATAATTTTTTTATATAGCGTCAAGATATTCCGCAGCATTTTACAATTAAGCGGGGACATGTGCAGACAACAAAGACATGACCAAGTAACTCAGAGTTACAGTTACAGGAGGAGTGAGGGCCCTGCTCTCCAGCTTACAGTCTATTAAAAAATGGGACACAGGTTCGGAGGCTACTAGTGTTACATCAGTTGCAGAACAGAGAGCACGGGTAGGGTGATAGACAAAGATTAGGGAAGAGATGTAGGGTGCTGCATAGCTGTGGAGAGCTTTGTGGGTGACAGTGATAAGTTTATATGGTACTCTGTAGCAGATGGGCAACCAGTGCAATGACTGGCACCAAGTGGAGGCATCGGTGTTGCAGCTGGACAGAAAATCGACCTGGCTGCCACATTCAGAAAGGACTAGAGAGGAGAGGAAAAGAGATTGGAGAGTAGAAAGTTTAGTAAGAGGGAGACTAATCAGTAGAGAGTTGCAATAGTCCAGACGACAATGAATAAGAACAACAGTAAAAGCTTTTTGCAGTTTCAAAGGTGAAAAAGGTGAGATTTTGGAGATGTTTTAAGGCACAGGTGACATGAGCGATTGAGTGATCGGAAACAGGGAATAAAGGAAAGTTCTGGGTCAAATATGACCCCAAGACAGTGAGCATGCTGTTTGGGAGTTATGGTTGAACCACCCAAGGAAATTGCTATATCGGGTAAAAGTAGGTTACAAAAGGGAGGAAACACAAGAAGTTCCATTTTGGAGAGATTCAGCTTCAGCTAGAGGGAGGTCATGACGTTAGAGACAGTGGACAGACATTCCCTGGTATTTTGTATTAAGATGGGGGCGATGTCAGGCAAAGGTGTGTATAATTGGGTATTATCAGCATAGAGATGGTACTGGAAACCAAATCTACCGATGGTTTGTCTAATAGGGTCAGTGTATAGAGAGAAGAAGAGGGGGCCTAGGAAGATTGGTCATCCATGTAAAACACAGTATGGACCAAAATTCCTCCTTATGGGATTTTTGTGGTAAGACAACCTCTTAATGGAGTTCTAGTAAACTAATTTCATGTACCCTACTACAAAATTTGCAATAATTCCGAAGTTGCCGGGACTGTTCCAAATTTTCAGAAACAATCTTGTCTAATCTGGGCATGTCCCAGGCTGAAAAGGGGTGAGATTTGCATAAACCCTGCCCAAAAGTGTGCTTTGTTTCCCAGTTTAGGATGGTCCTGGCGACCTAAAATTTTGCAACAGTGAAGTTGAATTGGGGAGGTCTTCTGTTACCGGTCGATACCTGATAACCAGATTGGAGAGAAGTTCCAAAAAGCGCCTCTCACTCTAGAGGCCCTCTTCTGTCCTGCAAGTCATTAAATTAAATGGGCACTAGTACTTTCCATTGCAGAAAATCCCTTTAATAAGCAATTCTAAAGTGGTATATTGATAGAAGTTTAGTAGAAGCTATAGCAAAAGTCAGAACTTTCCATAATGTGAATTAACCTAAGGCTCATGTATAACCATCTGGAATATTGACCTGCTCAAGACGGAGTGTCTAAAGTTCTTAGCGGAGACATTCTGTATTAATAATTCATAAATATTTCTCATGCTCTTGCCAGATGAAGCAGAGAAAGCAAGACACGTATAGTGCTCAGTCTTAAAACAGGAGCTCCGTTCCCCCAGTGCTTTGGCTAAATGACTATTATGTCTACTGTGGTCACACAGACCTGGTATTAAAAGCAGACACTGTTCTTCACGGTTACCTGCTATTAATTCTAACCGCTGTCGAACTGTTGACAATATGCCCTTCGAAGCCAAAGTCATTTCCCTTTAAAAAGGGAGCAACATGTTTACTACCCTTCACCCGCCACCTACGCTCGTTCTATGATTTGCGAAACGGTAAGAAATAAAAACACTTATGGCTTTCCGCGTTTCTCTTTACTGTAAGAAAATAAAACAAATTACATCCCAAGCCACACAACCTTAGAGACGAGGATGGCCCAGACGGCAGCGCAGTATAGCCTCGGTAAAAGGAAATGTATATTTGTTATTCTAGAAAGGAAGGGCATTCACGGGGGCCTCACATATTGCAAAGTTGTGTTTGGCACAAGACTGACATAAGAAAACGTAAACCTTTTTTTCGGGTGGGAGTCTAGGCACATTTAGAATTTAGGAATAATCTCAGTTGACGGGAGATCCTTGCTGTAATGCCAACTAAAGGTAAAAGACATAGTTGCAAATTTTCCCAAAATCTTCAAGGAAGGCCTCTGGCTTTACAGGTTTGTCCGTATTGACAGAGTATCCCTTGTTCACTGCATTAAAATCTATCCTGACCACCCACTCATAATCCCGGGGCTTTTTAAGTTCATATTTACTTAACAGACTACTTAACATGCAAAAAAAAAAAAGTATTTTCTAATGAAATTCAGTGAATATTTTATGACGGGAAGGTAATTTAGTGAGGTTCTACATGACCAAAGGGGTAGCTGGAAGCTTCGGAGCCCCCCTTGCCAAGCTATGCATGTGTTTAGCATAGAAAAATCGGCCACTATAGCCTCACAATTTTGTGACTTAAAGGAAACCTGTCATGTGGAAAAACGTTATTAACCTGCAGATATAGGGTTAAAAGTGTTCTGAAGCTGCCCAACGTCCTCACTGAAAGCACAGCTTCTGGCCGGAAATGAACTTTGTTCCTCCTGGCAGCCTCTGGCTTTAAGTCATAGAAGCACGACTAGCCGTCTTCAGTCACTGCTCAGTGCATAGTGAGCGCTGGCTATAAGCGTGCTCGGACACTGACTACTGACATCTGACTCTAGAGTGCATCAGTGCCGAGCTGGCTATTGGTCAGTGCCGGGGGAACTGTTACCACCGCGACTCTCTATGCACTCTGTGAGGTGCCTATGGTGGTAGTCATAGCGAGGGGCTGCAGTTCCGGGACACCCTAGCACCCTGCAAAGAAAATATAATGTTTGGTTTACGGCCACGTCCTGGTTTCGGTAGCCGATGGTACGACTCTCCAGGTAGAAGGGGGAAGCTGTCGAGCTCGGGCTCTTCACTGAGAGCGGGCGGTTCCTGAAAATCTCCAGAACATACTTTCACTCCACATGGCCAACACTGTAGCAATACTTGATGTTGGTATGCTCCATCGTCGCCGTGCCGCGTATCGTGAAGGCCACCTGCTGCTCGGCACGTGGTGTTCTTCTTCCAGAATCCACCCTTCCGTGTGTGGAGCAGCTTGCCATTGCTCTACCCATTCAGCTTTGTACTCCTGTTCTTTGGGAATCTGCTGAAGGGACATGGCTTCTTCTTTCTCCGCCACACCCACTAACAGGAGGCTGCAACCTGGACTCAGGCCAGCCCCCACGCCAGACGGACTTTTGCGCCAGTTTCAGTTTAGGACGCCCACGATGGGTGGAGCTATCGCCATCCTCCACGCTATCATCTGCCATTTTAATGTCTCTAATGGCTGCCATCTTTGCCATTTCAGGGGTTCCTCTGCTTTCTGAACACGAAGAATCTAAATCCTGCCGACTACGCCAATTTGGTGACATGGCCAGGATGGTAGTCATGGCAAGGGGCTGCTGTTCCGGCACACCCTAGCACCCCACAAAGAAAATATACTGTTCTGTCTGTTGTGTGGTTTGTATGTAGTACGCAACACTCACTTTTGGATTGGAGATCTCCACACATTGACAGACTCCGAGTCCATTTTCAACATACTAACACTCTGAAGGGAATAATATATCACTACTATTTGCATATGACTGGTATTGGAATTATTTACTAAAGTGTTTGTGTATACCATGTCTATATGCCAGTAACCTTCCTGCTAAGACTTTCTCACAGTATGGGCACCACTACACTCAATAAGCTACACGTATATTGATATATCACAGCTCTCTGTCACTTTTTTTTTTAAATCAGATATTTTTTATTAAAGTTTTCAGAACATAACAGAATTTTTCCAAACATACCCCACAATCTTTTCCCCATTCCCAACTGCTGCTCCCCTACCCAACCCTGGTCCAATGATAAAATATATCACATGAAAAATACAGACATAGATAAGGCACATATCCCAAGGCACCAGTCATGGAGTACAACTAAATCACTTTCAGGGTGATATAAACATGGTACCACGAGAATAAACTTACAGACGGTAAGCCCGGAACATTCAACCATCTTGCCCAAATTTTCTCAAACACTGCCGGTCTACCCCGTTTAAGATAAATGGCCTTCCCTCTGCATAGTATGAGGTTTAGCTTATTTACATATTCTTTCCTCGTGGGAACTGTATCTGAGAGCTCTCTGTCACTTTTATTATCTCTTATAACACATTGCTCTATTTTTTACTGCCTATTATATTAGTCTTCAATGCTCAGTACCAATTGTGTACATATAAAAAGTGCTTGTATTTCATTTCATAGTAATCTGTCATTTAAATAGCTACCTCTTGCGCTATATTGCTATACCTTACTGCCTATTGTGTTCAGTTTGTTCCATACCTAGTATATGTTGATTAAAATTGAGCAGCCATTAGCCTCCTTGACATGTTTCACCACAAGAGCGTCATCAGGTGAAATGATTATAGCCCAATCATTTCCCCTGCCCTTTGAACCTCCACCATATTTAACTGTAGGTACTGTGTTCTTTTGTTTCTGTGTTCATTCTGTTTTTGGTAAACAGCAGAATGATGTGCTTTGCAAAAAGCTCTATCTTGGTCTCATATGTCCACAAGACTCTTTGCCAGAAAGATTTTGGCTTACACATGTATATTTTGGCAAACTGCAATCTAGCTTTTTTATGTCTCTGTGTCAGCAGAGGGGTCCTCCTGGGTCTCCTGCCATAGCGTTTCATTTCATTCAAATGTCGACGGATAGTTTGTGCTGACACTGATGCACCTTGAGCCTGCAGGACAGCTTGAATTTCTTTGGAACTTGATTGGCGCTGGTTATCCACAATCCGGACTATTCTCCATGGCAACTTTTCATTAATTTTTCTCTGCCGTCCACATCCAGGGAGATTAGCTAAAGTTCCATGGGTTGTAAACTTCCTGATTATGTTGTAATCCATGGACAAAGGAACATCTAGATCTCTGGAGATGGACTTGTAACCTTGACATTGTTAATATTTTTCAACAATATTGGTTCTCAAGTCCTCTGACAGTTCTCCTCTCCTCTTTCTGTTCTCCATACTTAGTGTGGCACACACAGACACACAATGCAAATAATGAGTCAACTTCTCCCCTACTTATCTGGTTTCAGATGTGATTTTCATATTTCTCTGTAATTTGCCACAGACGAGTTTGAACGACCATCACATTCTTGAAACAAAGTTGTTTACCCACAATTTTAGAAGGCTGTCTACAATTTTGTCTGGACCATTTTGAGTGTTTTGTGCGAAATTATATCCAATTTGTTTGTTTTTTGTGTTGTTCCAATACACATAAAGGAAATAAGCATGTGTATAATAAAACATGTGTAATTATTAACTTTCTGAGAGAAATACTTCATTCTCTGTAACAATTTCAAGGGTGCCAACACTTTCGACCATTACTGTATATGGCCCAGTGTGCAGGAAATCCTGGCTAATGCAATGAATGTGGTGGGGTTTTGCTGTGAGGATGAGGTCTAGGACTTTGGAGAACTTAGCAATTGTCACTCATTATGGTGCTCAGCTCGTTATGTCTGGGTAAGGATTAGAATAGTAACATCTCTGGTTTTGTGTGCTGAAACTCTGTTCTTTTGTTACAGGGAATTAATATAACGTGGGCACGTTAATATAATTTGTTTTGAAACAATCGCCGCACAACAAAAAGTAATTGACTGCAGTCTGCCGGTTGGGTGACGCCGGGGCTGAGTGACATTCGCAGATAAGTCATTTGTTTTTAATTAACCATGCTTCTCTTATCTTGCATTTAAATGAAACATTACTATGCAGAAGATTTTCATATGCAAAGCTGGAGGAGGGAGACAACATTTCTATTTAGTTCTCTTCAAATACAGATGAAAATGCCAACACTAAGCGTGACAACAGTGACTAATATCCGGGATCTCACTACTGTGCATACTATAGCTACAGGGGTGTAACATGGCGCTCCTGGGGCCTAATGTAAAATCTGTATCAGGGACCCACCTGCCATGTGCCATGTATAACAGGGGTGTCCTCTGATATGGCAGAGGGGTCCTTGGGCCCCACAGACACCAAGGCCCAGCTGCCACAGCTACCTTTGCACCTTCTATGGTTAGACACTGGTATATATTTTATACTTGACAACTTTCATGGAATTTCCAGTTGACTCCCGAAAAAAGGGCTTTCTGCACTCTTGCAAGCATGTTGTCTGTGACATGGCTGGAGTATGAAGTGTGAATCATGTGGAGAAGTCTGGTTGGGGGTCTTTATCTAAGGGTAGGCTTTTATTTGAGGTTTTTACTGTTTGGTTGTCTGATCTGGGGTCCGTATTTTGGTGTAGTTTGGCTTGTGATGTTTATATAGGAGTAGTTTTGTTTAGAGTCTGTACTAAGGGAGACTCTTTTCTGTATTTTGGGGTAGTTTGGTATCTAATGATAGTTTTTTTTTTTAGGGTCTGTACCCTTTGAATCTTGTCTGTGGTCTGTATTTAGAAATAGTCTGGTCAGGGGTCTTTGCTACAGTGGAGACTAGTCTGGGGTCTGTATTTAGGCATAGCCTGGTGAGGGGTCTATATTTTGGGGCAGTTCGGTTTATTGTCTACATAATATAGTTTGTAATGATGGGCGATGGTGCTCGGATATTGTCCGAGCACTTATAATGTGCTCGGATTACCTGTTTGTTAGGGAATCCCCACATGTGTTCAGGCTGTCTAACAACTGCAAATCATGGAGCCCTAGGGACTCGAAAATAATATACAAACACGAATACTCATATAAATACCCTATTACAATACTTTATTGGTTAAAAGAACCCACGATTGGTTCACACCAAAGTGAAAAAAAACAGACACAAATCAAAAACAAGAGCTCAACAATTATTCTAAAATATTGGAGTAACATAGATGTCCATGGTATATTGCCTAAGCTCAACCTACCTATATGCGGGGGTTGGCGCCCTAGGGGGGGAGCGTTATGTCGCCCCCGCTCCACGATGGCTACCCCTAGGAACCCTGATGCACCCTACCACCACTTAGAGGATCCCACTACCCAGTTTCTAGAGGAACCACCACCAATAAACATAGATTAATCCTATGCTATAGAGGACCCTAGACCCCAACAGGTTAAAAACATGTATACTGAACACATCCGGCAGACTAGTGGCCAAACTGGTGGAAAGATTAATTCACAAAAAAACCTTTCACAGATACAAGACTCAATGTTGATGAAGTAATCATACACACATCAAGTTTGCTATTGAAATGATTTAATCATATGACTCATCTGCACCTGTTATTGATACTCTATCATAGCCATAGATCACTGAGATGTTGTCATATCATGATAAATTTACTAGCATATCAGGGTTAATCCAGAAGACAATAATTCATACATCCCTTACCCATATACTCAACCCCAGGAAGAAGCACATGCGAAACGCGCGTCGGGGCTGTAAGGTTCAGCGTGCCACTCGACTCAGCTTGGCTGAGTACATTGTGACAGACACTGAGGAGGTAATATGTATGGAGCGCGGGATATGCTATCATTTTAATGTTTGATACTCACAGCAATTAGCGTGAACCATGGAGTATATTGAGGTCTGATTGATCCATGACTTAGGCTTGTGGCTGAGCTTTGTCTTTGCACTTTAAGGGGCGCACTAAATTATTCATATATTATATCATTGTACTATGTGAGTGCTATTTTAATAATTGTAGGGCTATGTGAGGGCTATTATAATATTTGATAGGACTATGTGGGGTGGATTATAATATTTGGAGGACTATGTGGGAGATAATATACTGTATGGAGGACTATGAGGGGGCCATTATACTGTATGCAAGCAATTATACAGTGTGAAGGTTTGTGTGGGGTCCATCATTCTGTGTGGAGGGCTGTTTGGGGACTATTAAACTGTATGTAGGGCTAGTGGGGACCATTGTACAGTGTGGAGAGGTGCTGGACCATTATACTGCATGTAGGACTGTGCAGGGGTCACAGTTGGGGATCATACCTTGCCGGGGGAATTAAGGTGGGGTACAGGAGGGTCATCATATTGTCCATGTGGATGGTAATGTGGAGGAACTCACCATGGGGGTATCATACTACGTTTGAGGGGGACTTTTGTTGGCATCATACTTTATGGGTGCCTTTAAAGGAGAATCTAGAGCTTTAGTAGAAGGAAAATAACTTTGTAAAGTCTGCAAAGTTGCGAGATATGCTCTTCTGTGACCCCGCCGAATATTTTTTTTTTTTTTTTGGGGGGGGGGCCCAATTAGAACTTCTGCTATGTCATGTTTTCTATGTACGCCCCCGGTCCTGGGTCTAGAATAAGTGGATATCTGGGGTCATTATCATATGAAAGAACGGTCTGTGTTAAAGAGGAGTCTAGTTAGGGTTTTGTGGTCATCCATATTTATATAGATCTGACATATACATTTATTTAAGGGGTCTGTATTTGTTTAGGTGATCTGCGGCACTGTTTTGATTTGGAGGTATATATTAATTCTGTAAAACAATGAACGGGTCATATTTGGACTATTTGGGATTAAATGTTGAGACTATGTTGAGACTCCCTATTAACTACCCTTTTACTTTCATGTCTTGGGCTGCAAAAAAATGTAAAATAATTTTTGTATTTTTTTTCATGATGCATAGAGCTGCTATTAATACTTATGTGATTGACTAAATGATTCTCATGAAAGTTACAAACGAGAGGACAGAAGCAGCCACATCGAAAAAACAACCTCCCCTCCAAATATTCTGTCTTCAACATTTTAGAAAACTACTTGATAAGGAAAGATCTGGCTGAGAACCTGGTCATGTGTCAATGTAAAAAAATATGTAGTGTTAAAAATAGCCATGGTCTTGTGGAGCAGGTTTCTTCTGACCTTGAGGTTGAAGATATGAAGACTGTCAAAGTAATGGGTGTGCCTGAAGAAGACCAGATCTGTATGCACTAATGGTATGATGACTGATGAAGTACTGAGCCCATGACAACTAAAAAAAAATCTCAGTAAAGACCAGAGTTATCCATATCTGGGTAATTAAGGTTATTTTAATTAATCTTTACTTTTTCTAAAGTAATTAAAATGTGTCAAGGGACAATTAAAGCAAATTGAAGAAAATTAGTCCCATTTCAGCAGATTCTCCACCAAACTCCTAACCACCTGAGAAAGAATGTCATGATGCCACATCCCAGGTTCTCACGTCCTGCTAAAATAGGCACATGACACATCATAAATGGACCCCTGTTCACCAGGTTCTCCTTAGGAGCTATATAGTCTACGTCTATGACATAAATTCCATTGTCAAGAAATAATATAAGCTCAAAAACATTTAAATCACAAGGTAGAACCCATTTATGGTCCGTCTTCTTGTTTTGCAACAAATAATGACCAAACGACAGCCTATTGGAATTTTATTTGACTGGTAATTGACATAACAGTAAGTTTGTATTACGATTGGTTTCCTTCATGTCCATCCAAAGCAAAGAGAAGAAAACGAGATTGAGTTCTTAGCTTCTGCTCTTTTCGGTTACCCAGATATCCATATCACCTTCCATGTTCATCCTTGGTGATCCCCAAGCTACTGACTTCAGACAGGGATAGTATACTAATTTTGGAACCATGCGTGGTGGAGGCCTTGCATATACCAATGATGGCATCGGATATATCTAGGCGCAATATGGGTACATAGTTAAGGCCTTCTACAACTCGTGTCCATCTTCTACCTTGGTGAGCATTTGAGGAAGACTTTAATACTTTACTGTTTCTGAATTTAAGGAAAATAATATGATTATTTTTGGAGCCACCAATGCCCTTCCGATATATTTAGTAGGTAAATTGGAGTGGGGATCAAAACGATAATTGGGACATTTTCATTTAAGAAAGTGCCTACCTAATTCTGTATAGTGACCGGTTAGTGGTGGGCTCTTTTTTGCATGGAACATTTGTTGGAACATACACAGAAGTGTAGGGTACCAGGTTTTTTTTGTTTGTTTTTTGTCCCAACCATGAGCTGACAATTGCCAGCCTACCATTGACAAGAAGTTGATCACCTAAGCATATCTTGATCCCTGGTGATTTAAGTGGCACAGTAAAATATTTCTTATACCAACAAACCATGTGGAAAGTCTGATGTGCATGAAGCTAATACATTAAGCAGAGACATAAAAACATTCTGACATTTCAAAAGGGGTTTTATTCAGATTTCCCAGCCAGCTATGCTTTACAGAACGCAATACACAATCCATAATGCCCAGCTGGAATTTGCTCATTTGATGACCAAACCATTCCCTCTCTGGCCAGGGAAAAGAACTTGAGACACAGCCAAAAATATGAATTATGTGGGTTTCATTTCACGGTGTGTAATTAAGTACATCTACGCATTTTCTATTCACACTTCGTTACCTAGCGATATCTTATTCGCCAAAGTCTGACAGGTCTCCAGGCAATTAAAATCGACTTTTTTTTGCTCCTGCAAAAGATATTTGCAGGTGCAAAGTGAAGGATCTAAACCAGACAAAATTAGCTCATTTCTTAAAAAACATAGACATATTTCTAGGTAGAATCACCTCATTATTTCCAGAGCTTATTGCTCACTGTCTATGAATAGAGAAATTCATGGTTATATGATGATTTTAGCACTGTCTAGCAGTGGTGTCGCTAAGCCTCGGCACCAGCAATCGCCACTTTCAATTCCATACACATCCTTAGGACTATTAGGGCCAGGGAGGACATGCCATTATAGCAGCCTGCGCAGCTGCACAGGGGCCCAAGAGATAAGGGGGCCAATACCACCCCCAAAGCAGGTGGACTTGTGCATGATGAGGAACTATTCGACTCCAAAGGGCCTTTATATTTATTGTTGTTGCACATGGACCCAGTTCTATCTATGTCCGCCATTGTATTGGGGTATGCGCACACAATGCATTTTACCAAATTTTTGCAAAAGGAAAATGTTTAAGGATAAGGCTGACGGTGTTTTTCCTGGCATCTCTTCAGCCGCTCTTGTGGCGGCTTTGCTGCTGGCATTTTTATTTTTTCATTTATGTATAAAATAGTGAGTGGCTTCCAAGCGGGACGCAAGTTCCAAAGGTTGCTCTTATCAGCTGTTACATTGCATCATTGCATGTATGTGGGGTCTTCCCCAGGGTGCCATGACCATGACATGCTAGTAAAAATAAATCCGACTGGTTTTGACTATTTTCCAACCTACTTGTAGTGGTGCCCTAGAATTCACAGTGCGACTCCATTCACCCTTGTAGCACTGCGAATGTATTAGCTACACAGAGCGATCTATGGCCACGCAAACTGTGTTGCGGTCAAAGTCACCATGTAGATCCAACCGTACTCATGTTTTTCCCCAAAAAAACTACAGTATATATCAATTTGCTCATCTCTGGCTGTGCCTTAACCGCCTTCCTAGAAGATCAGACATCATATTTAATGTCACAAGTTTCTTTTAGCCAATTTCCTCAAATGTGGAATTTCCTTGGTTTCCACAGATAGCACTCGTATCTATTATATTTATGGGGTTGTACACATGTATGATTGACTTTTTTCTCGGATCTAGTGGTCCACGGAAAAAAATGGAGACATGTCCAACTGTGATCCGAGTGTCGGATCAAAGTCGGCAATGCAAGATTTTGGGTCCGTGAAAAAAAAATTGATTACAGAAGGTTGGGAAACTTTTTTTTTTTTCTCTCCATATCCAAGAAAAAATGATACCACTCTGATCAAAGCCTGATCAAAGTAAAAGGTTTTCTCAGATGTGCAGAAAATGGTCGTATGACTCTATCCAAATAATGAGGAGCTTCAGTTCTCCGTAGACAACAGTGCCAGCGGAAAAAAGGTTTAGGCTTCAATTTGTCAAAGTGTTTCCATGAGAAAACTGTCGTAAAACACTTTGAAAAGTTGCAAATTTTTTTGTGCAATGTATAGTTGTGCAAAGAATTTTGGCGTTTTTATGTCAGCTTTGGCAGCTCTGACAAAATGGACAGAACTGGGGAGGAGACATCGCGGGACTGGGTGTGAGTACGCCTGCCCACCATCAGATTCAGCATGGTCGGTGTTTCTTAAGCTGGAAATATTACTCACATTTCTGGGGAGATGCACGAAGGTCCACACTGCTGATAAGATGCACAGAATTCAGTAAGTGGGGTCTTCCTCTTAAAGAAGTCAACATATCTCATTCCTGCATGCCGATCATTAAGACTGGAATACGAAACACCAGTTTTAATGAATCACGGCAATAGGTTAGACGTTGGAATTAGCCTCTTTTTTAAAGACAGTGTTCAGAACATGTTTTAAAAAGAGTGCCGCTGCCACTCTTATCATTGGGTTGTGTTTGATATTACAGTTCAGCTTCAATGTGAGGGCAATGAAATTTGACAGGTTATGTACTGGTGGGGTGCAGGTTTTGGAAGAACGATGCCTTTTTTCGAAACCTGGACACTCCCTTTTAAGGCTTTATTAGTCTGTGTGCTTGATAAGGTAAGTTAATGGCTCACAGAGCTAATACAGCTGGAGGAAGTGCAGAACTTTCCTTCTTCCGATGATTCCCCCTTGAGTCGTGCACATTGGGGAACACAATGTGTGTGGTAGAAATGAACATAATTTATTATTTTCTGCCAATTTGGACATCAGCACCTGTTAACATTCTCGTTTGTCTTTATTGTTCCCTTGCGGCATCATAAAGCTCATCACGCCGATATCTCCATGTGCTGATTACACATCTGTTCAGGACATTTCCATAGACTGCTATTCTTTTGCTAGATCATTTATTGTATTTCAGCTCTGAGAACTGCCCCAGACAAAGCGAAAACTTTACTGCAAACATTTATAAAAAAAAAAATAAAAAAAAATCAGCATTTTGCCCATATTGATCAATAGGCTTAAATACATCAATGTTTTCTGGAGTGCACACATGCAAACCAACATTTGGAACTCCAAAATTGGGTAATTTACAAAATAGGATTGTCCCCTTTGGAGTGGGATTTCGTTAGTCTCTGCCTCTTTTGTGGGCCGATTTGCATGGTTATCTTGGCAAAGAGGCATTGGAGGATCGAGGCGCGAAAAGGGACATAGCCGGGAATATTTGGAATTTATGTGGGATTTAATAGGGTCCTCCTAAAATACAGACATGGCACTTATTTCCGTTGCATTTTTTTTCCCCCCCAGTTCACAGATATAAATCTAGTTAGTAATTACACGTGGTTTGTAGAAACCCCATTTCCATGCATGCGATGCGGAAAGTTAACACATTTCATGTGGATTTAGAGGCAAAATCCTTGAAAAAAATCCATGTAAAATTCAACACATGTGAATGGGTCTTTAGGAGTTTAGTGCAAACTATTTTATTATTAAAGGGGTTTTCCCATCTCCAAGATCCTATCCCAATATGTAGCAGCTGTAATAATAATATTAGCAAATACCTCCAATTAGAAATGTAGTATAGGTTTTCTGATTCTCTTTGTCTCTTTCCTCATGTGCAGATATTTCAGGACCTTAGGTATCCATGGTTACGACCACTGATATAGTGACAGTTAGTTAGCTAGTTGCTAGTGGTCGTAGCTATGGATACCCAAGGTCCTGCAATGCCTGCATCTGAGGAAAGAGACGTAGCAAATCAGAAAAACTCTACTATTATTATACATACTACATATTTGGGATAGGCTCTTGGACATGGGAATATCCCTTTAAGCTTTAGCTTCCAAAGTCCCAATACTGGCAACAATATGCAGCTATCATTTTATCATTTAAAGGGGTTGTCTCTTTTAAAAGAAGTAATTACCTATCCATAGCACAAGAGGTAACTTATAAATTGGTGGGGGACTGACACAGCACAAGAGATGAGTACCTCGCCCAAGGCTGCTGCCCACGTTACATACACATATCGGTGCCCATGAATGTATGCATATATATAGTTTATGAGAAGTCCCAGGATATAAGATGCAATACTGAGAAGTCACAGAAAGGTAAGTATTAAATAGTAGATAATAATTGTTCCAGCAGTGGATGCTTACCCATAGCTCTGTGTCAGAATGAAAGCCCAACAGTCCCAATACGCGTTTCGCATGGGTTGCCTCAGGGGGCTATATACACAGACATTTGAGTCAGTCTAATATACCCTACCCAATAGCTGAAGACAATCCAATCGCAAAGAGTGGCACAGGCGTTTCAGCCCCCATACTCTGTATACATCGCTTCCGGCAGTCCGGGTGATGCGGTGGGTCAAAGGATTAATTTCCTGTGATGTCATAAACCCGCCCATCTCCCTGTATGATGGCGGGAAAATGCACAGAGCTGATGAGAGCTGGAAAGCACAAGTGGTAGCCATGTTAAATAGGAGCAGTTAAATAAACGGATAGTAAACCCTTTACACATAAAGGCAACAGGTAAAGGGGTTGTCCGGTCCAAATTAACTTATGAATACCCCACCGCATGTACTGTGCGCTGCGGGGATTTTCCGGGTTTCTGACCCAGGACCAGAGGGTATGTATGAGATATACTGTACATACCCCCGGCCAGTGGGCATCGCCTCGATCCATACACTTGTATTGAGCAGAGGTCGCGACCGGACTAGTGACGCAGCCGTACAGTGGGCGTGGCTGGTTGACTTCTTTAAGGAAAATATACAAAATGTGATAAAGAGGTGTTTGTATTCATTTATGTGTGTGCGAAAAGCAGACAAACCGATAGCTACATAATGATAGAAAATATAGTACACCGCACATTCTTGTATATATTTGCAACGGTGAAGATTTATTAACAAGACAACTATATGATTTGAAAGCGACCAGAAGAAATCATGACGTTTCGGCCCTCCCAGGGCCTTAATCATACAATCGCTTTATTGTGCAGAGAAGAGAGGATAGAGATCCTTGAAGGAAGAGGCATACACTTAGGTGCCAGGTTGCTACGGACATAAAGTCACTTAGACTGCCCTGTTGTGGGGGTCTTATGGAACAAGCTGATAAGCGGCGCTCCCGCGCCCTGCTGCCAGACTCTGGCAGCAGGGCGCGGGAGCGCCGCTTATCAGCTTGTTCCATAAGACCCCCACAACAGGGCAGTCTAAGTGACTTTATGTCCGTAGCAACCTGGCACCTAAGTGTATGCCTCTTCCTTCAAGGATCTCTATCCTCTCTTCTCTGCACAATAAAGCGATTGTATGATTAAGGCCCTGGGAGGGCCGAAACGTCATGATTTCTTCTGGTCGCTTTCAAATCATATAGTTGTCTTGTTAATAAATCTTCACCGTTGCAAATATATACAAGAGTGTGCGGTGTACTATATTTTCTATGTACGTGGGGCTTTCTACAGCCCACTACACCTGCACCTCGCTCCCTTATTATCCTGAGTGCACGCCAATTTTCTTTGTTTATAGCTACATAATGATGACATACATAAATAAGTACCGTATATACTCGAGTATAAGCCGAGATTTTCAGCCCCAAAAAATGGGCTGAAAGTGCCCCTCTCGGCTTATACTCGAGTCATGGTCGGCGGGTGAGGGGGAGCGACGCCTGTCAAATACTCACCTGCTCCCGGCGCTCCTGACGCGGTCCCCGCATGTCCCACAGTGTTCAGCGCGGCAGCTTCAAGTTCTTCCCCTCTTCAGCGGTCACGTGGAACCGCTCATTAAAGTTATGTATATGGACTCCACGCCCATAGGGGTGGAGCCACATATTCATTACTGTAATGAGCGGTACCATGTGACCGCTCACTACAGGAAGAAGCTGCCGCGCCGTACACCGTGGGACATGCAGGGACCGCGTCAGGAGCGCCGGGAGTAGGTGAGTATATTTACCTTCCCTCTTTCCACCGAAGCTCCGTCTTCCCGTCCTCTGCTGTGACTGTTCAGGTCAGAGGGCGCGATGACGTATTAGTGTGCGTGCCGTCCTCTGCCTGAACAGTCAGTGCGGAGAGACGGGACGCTGAGGAGCAGCGACGAGAGGTGAGTATGTGATTTTTTTTAGTGCAGCTGCAGCAGCAGCATTACATGTGGCAGAATGCTGTATGGAGCGTCTATGGGGCCATAAAGAACTGCATGGAGCATTATATGGGGTATCTATGGGGCCATAATTGCATGGAGCATTATATGGGGCCATAACTGCATGGAGCATTACATGGCGCATCTATGGGGCCATAATTGCATGGAGTATTATATGGGGCATCTATGGGGCCATAACTGCATGCAGCATTATATGGGGCATCTATGGGGCCATAATTGCATGGAGCATTATATGGGGCCATAACTGCATGGAGCATTATATGGGGCATCTATGGGGCCATAATTGCATGGAGCATTATTTGGGGCCATAACTGCATGGAGCATTATATGGGGCATCTATGGGGCCATAATTGCATGGAGCATTATATGGGGCATCTATGGGGCTATAACTGCATGCAGCATTATATGGGGCATCTATGGGGCCATAATTGCATGGAGCATTATATGGGGCCATAACTGCATGGAGCATTATATAGAGCATCTATGGGGCCATAATTAACTGCATGGAGCATTATATGGGGCATATTTGTATATGGAGCATCTTATGGGGCCCATCATGAACTGTATGGAGCATTATATGGGGCTCCTGATTCAATATGGATATTCAAAAACACTTAACCTACTGATGTCTGAATTAATTTTACTTTTATTGGTATCTATTTTTATTTTTGGCATTTACTGGTAGCTGCTGCATTTTCCACCCTAGGCTTATACTCGAGTCAATAAGTTTTCCCAGTTTTTTGTTGCAAAATACTCGGGTCGGCTTATACTCGAGTATATACGGGTATATGAAACCACATGATGAAGAAATATAAAGAAACAAAAGAAATAAACAACAAATACAGAAAAACAGGAACGACATGATCAGACTCAATTATTGATATAATTAATACATCATACTGATAAATATGTGTGCATATATAATAAAAAAACATAATAAATGATGTGATAGTGAGATATCCATAGGTGGAACAGCGAAATGGCCAAAGGAGTCATCATAATCACTTCATGCATAGGGAAAACTAAAAGACAGACAACGCATAATAAAAAAAAACAAAAATAAAGACATAATATACCTATGAAAAAGCAATGAAACTCAATTTCTTATTTAACCGATAAGGAGTCATAGTCTCCAACGTGACGATCCAGCGACATTGAAGTTGCGCTAGGAGGCGCTTGGCATCCCCGCCCAAAGAGCCACATGTAAATCTATTAATGCCACATACTTTTAGTTCATTAGGATTGCAGCCATGACACAGTTTAAAATGCTTCAGAATGGTGTCAAGTGATGAAAAATCATCAATGCCACGAGCCGCCAGAATGTCCCTAACATGTTCACTAGTTTGTATTCGGAATTCTCGTGATGTAAGTCCCACATAGGTCAAACTAAAAGTGCATATGACGCAGAACATGGAAAAGGTGGTACTGCATGAAATGTAATTAGCAGTCTTATACTTCTTTTTCCCAACAGCAGATATACTGTAAATGTACAGATGAAATTCTTACATGCAAGACAATCCCCACATGGATAGCAGCCACACCTCTGTCGTCCACCACCAAATGCATGTGGGGGGTTTGCCACATAGTGGCTCCTCACCAACATGTCTTCAAGATTTTTCTCTCTTCGGGCTGTCAACAGAGAAGTGTCAGGGAGTAATCTGGACAGAGCGGGTTCAGTTTTTAAGATGGGCCATTGCTCCTTTAACACCTCACGCATTCCCAATGCCGATCATAGGTAGATATAAACCTTATTTGAGGATATCTGCAGGACAAGAGGAGACAAGTAAATTAAAATGTGGAGTATTCCTAGCTTGATAATACCCTTCCTTGATATTTCTCTTACTATATCCTCATGCCCTAAACTTCTCTTTGAGGTCCAATGCCTGTTTTTCAATTGGTTCTTTAGAGGAAGAGATAAGCCTTATCATAAAGAACTGTCCTGTAGGGACAGCTCAAATAGTAGATCTTGTGTAACCTGATGAGGAATGGAGTAGTGAGTTGACAGAAGTCTCTTTGCTAAACACATCTGTGTGAATAGAGCTGTCCCTCTGAACCATCAGTTTGATATCCAATAAGTCAATCTGTTGCCCATGGAACTTGTATGTGGGTCAGATGATGAGACTGTTGTAATTCAACTCAGACATAAATGAATGAAGTTCATCTTCAGTACCCTGTCATATAATTAATAGATCACCAATATATTAATACCAACCCTGGATATGGGACGCTGCCTGTGCACCATTGAAGACGACAACCGTCTTCTAGAACCCCAGGAAAAGGTTGGCATATGATAGCGTACAGGCCACACCCATTGCGGTGCCCTGATTCTGTAGAAAAAAGCGGTCTATAAATGTAAAAAAATTGTCAAAATGAATTGGAGCATTTCTCCACATTATAACAGTGAGTCATATTTTGTAGCAATATGCTGTTGATATCTGATGAATCATTATAGACAATATTCATCTTATTTTTTGATGATGAACTTCAGCTTTGTGTGTATCCAATAAGATATTCATTGATGAATCCAGGGCATTATAAGCTGTGCATTTGACATATATAAGATTTATTGGCCATTATTTAATGGCCATGGGACTGAATTAATTATTAAATACCTATACACTTTGGGATTAATACTACATCAGTTTTGAGAGACCATTAATATATTTTTTAGTACAAAGCAGAGCAAGCCAATATCCATGGCCCCTTCCCTGGCTGTTAATATCAGCCCACAGCTGTCTGTTTAGAATTTGCTGGTTAGAATTTATAGGGCGAACCAACTTCTTTTTTTTTATGTGGTTCCCTGTAAACTAACCAGTAAAGGCTAAGCAAACAGCGGTAAGCTCTTATTAATAGCCTCGGAATGTTTAGGGCTAATGGCCCCTTTCCAGATTATTAATATCAGCCCCCAGCGGTCAGTGATATAGCAGGGCATTGTTTGTCACAGAGTTTAGGCATTACTGAGGAGTGATGTAGCAGACTTCCAAGACAGTGTAGCAGAGCTAGGTCTGTCACAGTGTCCAAAACAGCTGGCCTGTGGCATATCAGAGTAACCCAGCAATGAAGCTAAGCTGTGTTTGCCAGGAGTGTCTGTGGCTAAAGAGGTGCATTGCAGCAGTCGAACTACCAGAATATGCAATGCCCCACTGCCTGAGCCAGTATATAAAGCCTGGGACCAAGGCCTAGGAACACAAAAGAGCGGAGGGAGCCGTCCAAGGCAGGAGTAGGGTGTAGAGCCAGGACACATGAGAAACACATTGTGCTTTCATTTCCTATCTGATGATGTAGTGAATCACAGAGGAGTCACAGTGTAGAATCAGAGCCATATGAGATGTCTCCTGGTCTTCTGCTGAGAGGGTGTAAGATGACAAGTTAGGGATAGACTACTTGTAGACAATAGGTACAGTCATGGTGTGTAACCTATTTCTGCAGCTTTTATTGGCTTTTTCTCTGACTTTACTGCTTTTTTAATTTATTGCAGTTTATGGGTGATGGCGCCTGACGATTGACATAAAGCAAAACACCTTTATATGATCACGCAGACACAGATTTGCAGAAATATATTCTACTCCAATGTGTATTATGAAGATATAAGGAATGGTTTACAGTGGTTCCGCAGTGCAGATACAGCAGTGTTGAATTAGATTTTTGTTCAGTTAGGGAATTACACAATTTTGTCAAAAAGGCATTTTGTTTTATTCATGTTTAATTGTAGAAACATTTTTAGAATTGAGAGTCCTCAGTGGTTGATACCTTTTAATGGCTAACTGAAAAGATGGTAACAAATTGCAAGCTTTCGAGACTAGCTTGCAATTTTTTATCATCTTTTCAGTTAGCCATTAAAAGGTATCAACCACTGAGGACTCTCAATTCTAAATATTTTTCTATCTACTGGCTAAAACGGTACCAAGATATACAGTACAGACCAAAAGTTTGGACACACCTTTTCATTTAAAGATTTTTCTGTATTTTCATGACTATGAAAATTGTACATTCACACTGAAGGCATCAAAACTATGAATTAAAACATGTGGAATTATATACTTAACAAAAAAGTGTGAAACAACTGAAAATATGTCTTTTATTCTAGGTTCTTCAAAGTAGCCACCTTTTGCTTTGATGACTGCTTTGCACACTCTTGGCATTCACTTGATGAGCTTCAAGAGGTAGTCACCGGGAATGGTCTTCCAACAATCTTGAAGGAGTTCCCAGAGATGCTTAGCACTTGTTGGTCCTTTTGTCTGCACTCTGCGGTCCAGCTCACCCCAAACCATCTCGATTGGGCTCAGGTCTGGTGACTGTGGAGGCCAGGTCATCTGGCGTAGCACCCCATCACTCTCCTTCTTGGTCAAATAGCCCTTACACAGCCTGGAGGTGTGTTTGGGGTCATTGTCCTGTTGAAAAATAAATGATGGTCCAACTAAACGCAAGCCGGATGGAATAGCATGCCGCTGCAAGATGCTGTGGTAGCCATGCTGGTTCAGTATGCCTTCAATTTTGAATAAATCCCCAACAGTGTCACCAGCAAAGCGCCCCCACACCATCACACCTCCTACTCCATGCTTCACGGTGGGAACCAGGCGTGTAGAGTCCATCCATTCACCATTTCTGCGTCGCACAAAGACACGGTGGTTGGAACCAAAGATCTCAAATTTGGACTCATCAGACCAAAGCACAGATTCCACTGGTCTAATGTTGATTCCTTGTGTTCTTTAGCCCAAACAAGTCTCTTTTGCTTGTTGCCTGTCCTTAGCAGTGGTTTCCTAGCAGCTATTTTACCATGAAGGCCTGCTGCACAAAGTCTCCTCTTAACAGTTGTTGTAGAGATATGTCTGCTGCTAGAACTCTGTGTGGCATTGACCTGGTCTCTAATCTGAGCTGCTGTTAACCTGCGATTTCTGAGGCTGGAGACTCGGATAAACTTATCCTCAGAAGCAGAGGTGACTCTTGGTCTTCCTGGGGCGGTCCTCATGTGAGCCAGTTTCTTTGTAGCGATTGATGGTTTTTGCCAGTGCACTTGGGGACACTTTCAAAGTTTTCCCAATTTTTCGGAGTGACTAACCTTAATTTCTTAAAGTAATGATGGCCACTTGTTTTTCTTTACTTAGCTGCTTTTTTCTTGCCATAATACAAATTATAACAGTCTATTCAGTAGGACTATCAGCTGTGTATCCACCAGACTTCTGCACAACACAACTGATAGTCCCAATTCCATTTATAAGGCAAGAAATCCCACTTACTAAACCTGACAGGGCACACCTGTGAAGTGAAAACGATCCCCGGTGACTACCTCTTGAAGCTCATCAAGAGAATGCCAAGAGTGTGGAAAGCAGTCATCAAAGCAAAAGGTGGCTACTTTGAAGAACCTACAATATAAGACATAATTTCAGTTGTTTCACACTTTGTTAAGTATATAATTCCACATGTGTTAATTCATAGTTTTGATGCCTTCAGTGTGAATGTACAATTTTCATAGCCATGAAAATACAGAAAAATCTTTAAATGGCAAGGTGTCCAAACTTTTGGTCTGTACTGTATATATTTCCTGTTTAGTTGTATAATTTCAACCAGGGTGCTGGCAATCTGTGAAGTTACCTGGGGCATAATAGAGCATCGGAAGGAGGAGACTGCAGAAAACCTTTAAATTTAGAATGCACTAAGGCACCTACACATTCCAGCTACAGAAGATTTATGACCTTTCATTCTATTTCCATAAATATTAACCCCTTCATGACATATGACGTACATTTATGTCATAGGTCGTGTCCCTTACTTTGGGGTGCACATCATTGCATGCTCCCATCGGCACGCAAGTGACGTGATTGTTGGGGGCCGATAAGTTATCATGACAACCAGGGGTCTGCTGATGGCCCCACATGCTTGTCATTACGATACTCCTGTGAACTCCAACTCATGGCCGGCATTAATAGGAGATCATGATTTCTACTATACTTAGCAGTACTGAAGCCCTGTTATGTATAGCACAAGCGATCGGATGATTGCAGCTTCAAGTCTCCTAAGGAGACTATAAAATACAGTAAAAATGGGAAAAAAAAGTTTTTAAACAAAAGGAAAAAATAAAAATACAGAAAAATCAACTCCACCCCCCTTTTACCCCATTAAAAATAAAACAATTAAAAAATATACACATATTTGGTATGGCTGTGTTTAGAAATTTTCAATCTATCAAAATATAAATTAAAATAATCCGATCGGTGAATGACGTAAGGAGAAAAAGAAGAAAAACTCCAGAATTACATCATATCTACCCATAAAAATTTCAGCTCAGGGAGCAAAAAACGCCCTAGATACAGAAAAATAAAAACGATATGCAAACATTTTTTTTCATACAAATTTCCGAATTTTGTTTCACCACTTAAATAAAAAATAAACTATACAAGTTTGGTACCTGCATTCTAGTACTGACCTGGGGAATCATATTTCCAGGTCAATTTTTCTATATAGTTAACATGGTAAATTAAAGACCCCAACAAATTGTGGAATTGAACTTGGGCCGCCTGATCCAAGATGTCTCCCAGGTGGCTACACTTTGCTGACCCCTAAGTTGAAGTTGAAGTTTCTCAGCTTTCAATAACAGTGAGGTCTTTAAGGTACAAGTATAATTAAGCCCTGACGGCAGGAACTTCCAGGTCAGGGCTACATCGGTAGCATGTCCAAGACCCACTTCATACTTCTTTACATTGCTCTACTTTTGTTGAGAAAAATTCCTTTTTCTTCTCCCCATCAGACCTCAAATTTTGATTGGTGGCAGTCCAGATCCGGAGATCACCGTAAAGCATCAGAAGAAAATGGATGATCTACGCTATGATACACAATCAGAGAGGTGTATGGACCTTTTGCTTTAGTGATTGGATAGGATCTCGGAATCTGGACCACCACCGATCAAAACTTCAAACATATGGGTATAGCATATCAAAAGTTTGTATAAAGTTTCTTGCCGTTTCAGTGTTCACAGAGTATTTTATAAGTGTGAAATGAAATGACAAACTCATATATCACCATCATAGACCCTCTGGGAGTTTATTGGCCATCGGAAGGGCTCCCAACAAAAGCCCGTAAAGAGATTTCTATTATCCTCTTATGTAGCATGAAACAGACACGGCTTTTGTTCTGAGCTGAGTATATAAAGATCCTGTGTACACAAACAAAGCACAGAGTATGCACTCATCAGACTATTGTGCCTCCCTTTAGTTTGGTTTTACACCGTTTCTAAATGCCTAGGGGGGCAATGAGGCATTACGCAGCACATAATTTACTGCGGTTCAATGGCACTTCGGAGAGAAAGCTGAGCCATGTAGGGTCTATCCACGGTGAAATAAAGGCAATAACGCTGTGTAATTAGTAAATACTAAACTAGATAGCCCAAAGCGTTTTGGGAAAGTCTGAATGTCGGTAATTGTAGGGTACACTTGAACCCCTTAGCCACACAGGGCACTGTGCGTTCCGTCAGGGTTCACGAGCTTCATCCGGTGGCTTTGGGTTATATGAATCATTAGTTTTATTTACAGCACTCCATATTTATATCCTACTAAATAATGACCCATCGACCAACGCAGGCCATAAACTGCAGCTGAAGACTTAGAGGCTTAAAAGGCCGTAATTACCGCAGAAACTGACGGCCGGCCGCGGATTCATTTCTAACTTTTGTTTAAGAGCCCCAGAGGAAGCCCCAAAGGAAGGTATCTGTTCTATGATCAAGTATGTGTGTGGGCTAAGGAAGACGATGGAGAAGAAAAATAACATTTACTCTCACATAGAAATCTTCCACCCTTCCGGGCCCGGCTCACACTCAGAGAAGAAAAGAAATCCTATATTGATGTGATATTTTCTGGAAGCTGGCACCGTCTTAAAGGCGGTGTTCTGTAATAACACATGCAACGTATTAGCAATTACGCTTTGTAGATGTGAAACAATGGATATTAAGAAACATTTCCCATTGCTGGCCTGGTGCTTTGGCAGGAGAGTTTTTAGACTTCAGCTGGACGAGATGCAAAAGCCTTTTATGGTTTGGCAATCAATAGGATTCAGCTATTCTGCAGGGAGGGGCAGATTAGGAGAAAGAAAAAGTTTCTGGAATTTCTAGGTCTGTGCAAGCCGTGGATTAGTAAAAAATGGTGCTTTGCATTTAAGGAGGAAAATAGTGATTTTAGGTTGTAGGATTCATGACTGTCTGAAGTCTGAGGATCATATATGTTTCCTGCAAAGAATTACATTGGTATTAGATATTATAGGGGTATTCCCACCTTGGACATTTATGATATCCATAGTAGAAAAAGATTCTCGTATCTGGGACTCACACATGCACACTCACCTCTACATTCCCAGTGGTGTAACGTGGACCTCTTTTCTTTAGAAAGGTGCACATTAATCGGACTTTTATGGCATATTCTGTGGAATACCACAAAAAGCTCCCTCCTCCATCATTCTCCTTGTGCATCTCATTTCTGATGTCTCAGCCCAGTGGATGCCAAGACGTCACTCACTACATTGTGTCTGTAGACCACATGCTGCAGAGACTGCTTTTTTAAACAATGAGTACGTTGTGAGGACCGGGACCATTATGCTTTTCGGAGGGCTACAGTTAGGTCCATATATATTTGGACAGAGACAACATTTTTCTAATTTTGGTTATAGACATTACCATGATGAATTTTAAACAAAACAATTCAGATGCAGTTGAAGTTCAGACTTTCAGCTTTCATTTGAGGGAATCCACATTAAAATTGGATGAAGGGTTTAGGAGTTTCAGCTCCTTAACATGTGCCACCCTGTTTTTAAAGGGACCAAAAGTAATTGGACAGATTCAATAATTTTAAATAAAATGTTCATTTTCAGTACTTGGTTGAAAACCCTTTGTTGGCAATGACTGCCTGAAGTCTTGAACTCATGGACATCACCAGACGCTGTGTTGCCTCCTTTTTGATGCTCTGCCAGGCCTTCACTGCAGTGGTTTTCAGTTGCTGTTTGTTTGTGGGCCTTTCTGTCTGAAGTTTAGTCTTTAACAAGTGAAATCCATGCTCAATTTGGTTGAGATCAGGTGACTGACTTGGCCATTCAAGAATATTCCACTTCATTGCTTTAATAAACTCCTGGGTTGCTTTAGCTTTATGTTTTGGGTCATTGTCAATCTGTAGTATGAAACGACGACCAATCAGTTTGGCTGCATTTGGCTGGATCTGAGCACACAGTATGGCGGCTCTGAATACCTCAGAATTCATTTGGCTGCTTCTGTCCTGTGTCACATCATCAATAAACACTAGTGACCCAGTGCCACTGGCAGCCATGCATGCCCAAGCCATCACAGTGCCTCCGCCGTGTTTTACAGATGATGTGGTATGCTTTGGATCATGAGCTGTACCCCGCCTTCGCCATACTTTTCTCTTTCCATCATTCTGGTAGAGGTTGATCTTGGTTACATCTGTCCAAAGAATGTTATTCCAGAACCGTGCTGGCTTTATTAAATGTTTTTTTAGCAAAGTCCAGTCTAGCCTTTTTATTCTTGATGCTTATGAGTGGCTTGCACCATGGAGTGAACCCTCTGCATTTATTTTCATGTAGTCTTCTCTTTATGGTAGATTTGGATATTGATACGCCTACCTCCTGGACAGTGTTGTTCACTTGGTTGGCTGTTGTGAAGGGGTTTCTCTTCACCATGGAGATTATTCTGCGATCATCCACCACTGTTGTCTTCCTTGTGCTCCCAGGTCTTTTTGCATTGAGGAGTTCACCAGTGCTTTCTTTCTTTCTCAGGATGTACCAAACTGTAGATTTTGCCACTCCTTATATTGTAGCAATTTCTCGGATGGGTTTTTTCTGTTTTCGCAGCTTAAGGATGGCTTGTTTCACCTGCATGGAGAGCTCCTTTGACCGCATGTTTACTTCACAGCAAAATCTTCCAAATGCAAGCACCACACTTCAAATCAACTCCTGGCCTTTTATCTGCTTAATTGAGAATGACATAACGAAGGGATTGCCCACACCTGTCCATGAAATAGCCTTGGAGTCAATTGTCCAATTACTTTTGGTCCCTTTAAAAACAGGGTGGCACATGTAAAGGAGCTGAAACTCCTAAACCCTTCATCCAATTTTAATGTGGATACCGTCAAATGAAAGCTGAAAGTCTGAACTTCAGCTGCATCTGAATTGTTTTGTTTAACCCCTTCCCGACCCATGATGCCTATATGGCGTCATGGAATGATCGCGTCCCTGCAGATCGGGTGAAGGGGTTAACTCCTATTTTACCCGATCTGCAGGGAGAGGGGGAGTGGTACTTCAGCCCAGGGGGGGTGGCTTCACCCCCCCGTGGCTACGATCGCTCTGATTGGCTGTTGAAAGTGAAACTGCCAATCAGAGCGATTTGTAATATTTCACCTAAAAAACTGGTGAAATATTACAATCCAGCCATGGCCGATGCTGCAATACCATCGGCCATGGCTGGAAAACCTGAAGTGACCCCCCCCCCACCCCACCGATCGCCCCCCCAGTGCTCCGTTATGGGGTCCGGTCCCCTCCGTCCTGTGCTCCGCTCCCCCGTCCTCCTGCCCGCTCCCCCCCTGCTCCTATGTCACCCCCCGGTGCTCCGACGCCCCCCCCGTGCCCCGATCTCCCCCCCTTATACTTACCGAGGCTCCCGGTGTCGGTCCGTCTCCTCGCTGGGCGCCGCCATCTTCCAAAATGGCGGGCGCATGCTCAGTGCGCCCGCCGAATCTGCCGGCTGGCTGATTCATTACAGGTACATTTTGATCGCTGTGGTAGGTTCTAACACAGCGATCAAAATAAAAAAATAATAAATAAACCCCCCCCTTTATCACCCCCATAGGTAGGGACAATAATAAAATAAAGAAAATATTTTTTTTTCTTTTTCCACTAGGGTTAGGGTTAGAACTAGGGTTAGAACTAGGGGTAGGGTTAGGGTTACGGGTAGGGTTAGGGTTAGGGGTAGGGTTATGGCATGTGCACACAGAGCGGATCGGCCGCGGATCCGCAGCGGATCGGCCGCGGATCGGCAGCGGATCGGCAGCGGATCGGCCGCGGATCCGCAGCGGATCGGCCGCGGATCCGCAGCGGATCGGCCGCGGATCCGCAGCGGATCGGCCGCGGATCCGCAGCGGATCGGCCGCGGATCGGCCGCGGATCCGCAGCGGATTGGCAGCGGATCCGCAGCGGATGGGCCGCGGATCCGCAGCGGATCCGCAGCGGATCGGCCGCGGATCCGCAGCGGATTGGCAGCGGATCCGCAGCGGATTGGCCGCGGATCCGCAGCGGATTGGCCGCTGCAAATTCGAAGCAGTTTTCCATCAGGTTTACAGTACCATGTACACCTAAGGAAAACCAAATCCGCTGTGCCCATGGTGCGGAAAATTCCGTGCAGAAACGCTGCATTGTATTTTCCGCAGCATGTCAATTCTTTGTGCGGATTCCGCAGCGTTTTACACCTGTTCCTCAATAGGAATCCGCAGGTGAAATCCGCACAAAAAAACACTGGAAATCTGCTGTAAATCCGCAGGTAAAACGCAGTGCCTTTTACCTGCAGATTTTTCAAAAATCGTGCGGAAAGATCTCACACGAATCCGCAACGTGGGCACATAGCCTTAGGTTTAGGGTTGGAATTAGAGTTAGGGTTGGAATTAGGGCTAGGGTTTGAAATAGGGTTAAGATTAGGCTTGTGGTTAGGGTTACGGATAGGGTTAGGGGTGTGTTGGGGTTACAGTTGTGGTTAGGGTTGGGATTAGGGTTACGGTTGGGATTAGGGTTAGGATTAGGGTTGGAATTAGGGTTACGGGTGTGTTGCGGTTAGGGTTGTGGTTAGGGGTGTGTTGGGGTTAGGGTTGTGATTAGGGTTATGGCTACAGTTGGGATTAGGATTAGGGGTGTGTTGGGGTTAGTGTTGAAGTTAGAATTGAGGGGTTTCCACTGTTTAGGCACATCAGGGGTCTCCAAACGCAACATGGCGCCACCATTGATTCCAGCCAATCTTGCGTTCAAAAAGTCAAATTGTGCTCCCGCCCTTCCAAGCCCCGACGTGCGCCCAAACAGTGGTTTACCCCCACATTTGGGGTACCAGCGTACTCAGGACAAACTGGGCAACAACTGTTGGGGTCCAATTTCTCCTGTTACCCTTGCAAAAATAAAAAATTACTTGCTAAAACATAATTTTTGAGGAAAGAACAATTATTTTTTATTTTCACGGCTCTGCGTTATAAACTTCTGTGAAGCACTTGGGGGTTGAAAGTGCTCACCACACATCTAGATAAGTTCCTTCGGGGGTCTAGTTTCCAAACTGGGGTCACTTGTGGGGTGTTTCTGCTGTTTAGGCACATCAGGGGCTCTGCAAATGCAATGTGACGCCCGCAGACCATTCCATCAAAGTCTGCATTTCAAATGTCACTACTTCCCTTCCGAGCCCTGACGTGTGCCCAAACAGTGGTTTACCCCCACATATGGGGTATCAGCGAATTCACAACAAACTGGGCAACAAATATTGGGGTCCAAATTCTCCTGTTACCCTTGTGAAAATAAAAAATTGCTTGCTAAAACATCTTTTTTGAGGAAAGAAAAATGATTTTTTATTTTCACGGCTCTGCGTTGTAAACTTCTGTGAAGCGCTTGGGGGTTGAACGTGCTCACCACACATCTAGATAAGTTCCTTGGGGGGTCTAGTTTCCAAAATGGGGTCACTTGTGGGGGGTTTCTACTGTTTAGGCATATCAGAGGCTCTGCAAACGTAACATGATGCCCGCAGACCATTCCATCAAAGTCTGCATTCCAAAACGTCACTACTTCCCTTCCGAACCCCGACGTGTGCCAAAACAGTGGTTTACCCCCACATATGGGGTATCAGCGTACTCAGGAGAAACTGGACAACAACTTTTGGGGTCCAATTTCTCCTGTTACTCTTGCAGAAATAAAAAAATTCTGGGCTAAAAAAATATTTTTGAGGAAAGGAAACACATTTTTTATTTTCACGGCTCTGCGTTATAAACTTCTGTGAAGCACTTGGGGGTTCAAAGTGCTCACTACACATCTAGATAAGTTCCCTTGGGGGTCTAGTTTCCAAAATGGAGTCAATTGTGGGGAGTTCCTACTGTTTAGACACATCAGGGGCTCTGCAAACGCAATGTGACGCCCGCAGAGCATTCCATCAAAGTCTGCATTTTAAAACGTCACTACTTTCCTTCCGAACCCCGACGTGTGCCAAAACAGTGGTTTACCCCCACATATGGGGTATCAGCGTACTCAGGAGAAACTGCACAACAACTTTTGGGGTCCAATTTCTCCTGTTACCCTTGGGAAAATAAAAAAATTGTGGGCTAAAAAATCATTTTTGAGAAAAGAAAAATTATTTTTTATTTTCATGGCTCTGCGTTATAAACTTCTGTGAAGCACTTGGGGGTTCAAAGTGCTCACCACACATCTAGATTAGTTCCTTGGGAGGTCTAGTTTCCAAAATGGGGTCACTTGTGCGGGAGCTCCAATGTTTAGGCACACAGGGGCTCTCCAAACGCGACATGGTGTCCGCTAATGATTGGAGCTAATTTTCCATTCAAAAAGCCAAATGGCGTGCCTTCCCTTCCGAGCCCTGCCGTGCGCCCAAACAGTGGTTTACCCCCACATATGGGGTATCATCGTACTCAGGACAAACTGGACAACAACATTTGGGGTCCAATTTCTCCTATTACCCTTGGGAAAATAAAAAATTCTGGGCTAAAAATCATTTTTGAGGAAAGAAAAATTATTTTTTTATTTTCACGGCTCTGCGTTATAAACTTCTGTGAAGCACCTGGGGGTTATAAGTGCTCACTATGCATCTAGATAAGTTCCTTGGGGGGTCTAGTTTCCAAAATGGGGTCACTTGTAGGGGAGCTCCAATGATTAGGCACACAGGTGCTCTCCAAACGCGACATGGTGTCCGCTAACGATTGGAGCTAATTTTCCATTCAAAAAGTCAAATGGCACGCCTCCCCTTCCGAGCCTTGCCGTGCACCCAAACAGTGGTTTACCCCCACATATGAGGTATCGGCATACTCAGGAGAAATTGCCCAACTAATTTTAGGATCCATTTTATCCTGTTGCCCATGTGAAAATGAAAGAATTGAGGCTAAAATAATTTTTTTGTGAAAAAAAAGTACTTTTTCATTTTTGCGGATCAATTTGTGAAGCACCTGGGGGTTTAAAGTGCTCACTATGCCTCTAGATGAGTTCCTTGGGGGTCTAGTTTCCAAAATGGGGTCACTTGTGGAGGAGCTCCAATGTTTAGGCACACAGGGGCTTTCCAAACGCGACATGGTGTCCGCTAACGATGGAGATAATTTTTCATTCAAAAAGTCAAATGGCGCTCCTTCCCTTCCGAGCCTTACCATGTGCCCAAACAGTGGTTTACCCCCACATGTGAGGTATTGGTGTACTCAGGAGAAATTGCCCAACAAAATTTAGGATCCATTTTATCCTGTTGCCCATGTGAAAATGAAAAAATTGAGGCCAAAATAATTTTTTTGTGAAAAAAAAGTACTTTTTCATTTTTACGGATCAATTTGTGAAGCACCTGGGGGTTTAAAGTGCTCACTATGCTTCTAGATAAGTTCCTTGGGGGGTCTAGTTTCCAAAATGGGGTCACTTGTGGGGGAGCTCCAATGTTTAGGCACACGGGGGCTCTCCAAACGCGACATGGTGTCCGCTAAAGATTGGAGCCAATTTTTCATTGAAAAAGTCAAATGGCGCTCCTTCCCTTCCGAGCCCTGCAGTGCGCCCAAACAGTGGTTTACCCCCACATATGAGGTACCAGCGTACTCAGGACAAATTGGACAACAACGTCCGTGGTCCAGTTTCTCCTTTTACCCTTGGGAAAATAAAAAAATTGTTGCTAAAAGATCATTTTTGTGACTAAAAAGTTAAATGTTCATTTTTTACTTCCATGTTTCTTCTGCTGCTGTGAAACACCTGAAGGGTTAATAAACTTCTTGAATGTGGTTTTGAGCACCTTGAGGGGTGCAGTTTTTAGAATGGTGTCACTTTTGGGTATTTTCAGCCATATAGAACCCTCAAACTGACTTCAAATGTGAGGTGGTCCCTAAAAAAAATGGTTTTGTAAATTTTGTTGTAAAAATGAGAAATCACTGGTCAAATTTTAACCCTTATAACTTCCTAGCAAAAAAAAAAATTTGTTTCCAAAATTGTGCTGATGTAAAGTAGACATGTGGGAAATGTTATTTATTAACTATTTTGTGTCACATAACTCTCTGGTTTAACAGAATAAAAATTCAAAATGTGAAAATTGCGAAATTTTCAAAATTTTTGCCAAATTTCCATTTTTTTCACAAATAAACTCAGAAATTATTGACCTAAATTTACGACTAACATGAAGCCCAATATGTCACGAAAAAACAATCTCAGAATCGCTAGGATCCGTTGAAGCGTTCCTGAGTTATTACCTCATAAAGGGACACTGGTCAGAATTGCAAAAAACGGCAAGGTCATGAAGGGGTTAAAATTCATTGTGGTAAAGTCTATAACCAAAATTAGAAAAATGTTGTCTCTGTCCAAATATATATGGACCTAACTGTATGTGTCGGCCAATATGATTTTTGGAGGTCTATGTGGGGGCCATTATGCTATTTGCAGACCTTTGAGGGGGGCCATTATAATTTACACTTAACAATTAAGCGGGGACATGTACAAACAATAAATTCGGTTCGAGTTAAGACAATTTAAACAGTGACATTAGGGGTGAGGTCCCTGCTCGCAAGCTTACAATCTACAAGGAAATGGGGGGGACACAATAGGTGAAAAGTGCTTGTTATTTCAGGTCTGGCAATTATAATAAATAGGGATTTTCATATAAAGCTGCATGATCCGGTCATCAGCCCGTGTGTTTAAGTGCAATAGTCAAGTATCAAGTGCAGTTATCATGTGCATGGAGGGTGTGGAGACAGATGAATAGTAGGGTGCAGATTCAGAATAATATTTGGAAGGAGGGAACAGGGCAAAGTTAGTTTACTGAGTAGTTGATGTGGTAGGCTTGTTTGAAGAGATGGGTTTTCAAAGCGCGCTTGAATAGGTCGGGGCTAGGTATCAGTCTGATAGTCTGGGGAAGTGCATTCCAGAGAGCTGGCTCAGCACGAGAGAAGTCTTGGAGACGGAGGTGTGAGGTTCGGATTACAGGGGATGTTAGTCTTAGGTAGAACAGAGGGCACGTGTAGGGCGATAGACAGAGATGAGAGAGGAGATATAAGGCGGTGCAGAACTGTGGAGAGCTTTGTGGGTGAGAGAGATGAGTTTATACTGGACCCTGTAGCGAATGGGTAGCCAGTGTAATGACTGGCACAAGATGGAGGCATCGGTGAAGCGGCTCGACAGAAATATGACTCTGGCTTCAGTATTCAAGATGGATTGGAGAGGAGAAAGTTTGGTAAGAGGGAGACCAATTAGAAGAGAGTTGCAGTAGTCCAGACGAGAAAGAATAAGAGCGACAGTAAGAGTCTTAGCAGTTTCAATGGTGAGAAAAGGTCAGATTCTGAAGATGTTTTTAAGATGCAGGCGACAAGAGCGAGTGAGTGATCGGATATAGGGAGTAAAGGAAAGTTCGGAGTCGAATATGACCCCAAGACAGCGGGCATGCTGCTTGGGAGTTATGGTTGAACCCTCCAGGGTAATTTCGATGTTGGGTAGAGTGAGGTTAGTAGAAGGGAGAAACACAAGAAGTTCCATTTTGGAGAGCTTTAGTTTCAGGCAGAGGGAGGACATGATGTTAGAGACAGCAGACAGACAATCCTTGGTATTTTGAATTAGGGTAGGAGTGATGTCGGGGGAAGAAGTGTATAATTGGGTGTCATCAGCATAGAGATGATACTGGAACCCAAATCTGCTAATTGTTTTTCCAATAGGGGCCGTGTATAGAGAGAAGAGGAGGGGGCCTAGGACTGAGCCTTGCAGAACCCCGATAGTAAGGGGACGAGGAGAGGAAGAGGAGCCAGCAAAAGATACAGTGAAGGAGCAGTCAGAGAGGTAGGAGGAGAACCAGGAGAGGGCTGTGTCCTTGAGGCCTATAGAGCGGAGCATAGGGAGGAGGAGCTGGTGATCCACAGTGTCAAATGCGGCAGAAAGATCCAGGAGAATCAGCAGAGAGCAATGACCTTTGGATTTAGCTGTTATTAGATCATTAGAGACTTTAGTGAGGGCAGTTTCAGTGGAGTGTAAAGAGCGGAAACCAGATTGTAAGGGGTCAAGAAGAGAGTTATTCGAGAAATAGCGGATTAGACGGGAGCGGACCAAGCGTTCCAGGAGTTTAGAGATCAAGGAAAGGTTAGAGACAGGTCTGTAGTTAGCAGTGCAGTTCTGGTCCAGGGATGGCTTTTTAAGTAAAGGGATTATGATGGCATGTTTAAATGAGGAGGGAAAGATACCTGAAGAAAGAGAGAGGTTAAATATTTTAGTCAGGTCAGTGGTGACCACTGGTGAGAGAGACTGCAGGATGTGTGAAGGAATGGGGTCACTGTTGCAGGTTGTAGGCCGAGCAGAAGCGAGGAGCTTGGAAACTTCTTCTTCTGAAACAGGCTCAAAGATGTCTAGTGAGCTTGCGGTGCGTCAGGGAAGGGGATCCAGGCACTGAGGAGATTGGGCTGAGATATCTTGATGGATGTGGTTGATTTTTTCTAAGAAATAAGTGGCCAGATCCTCACCGCTGAGGTTGGTAATGGGGGCCTGTACTTTAGGCTTCAGGAGGGAGTTTAAGGTTTCAAAAAGTTGTTTTGGGTTGTTGGATAGTGAGGTGATGAGGGTGGTGAAGTAGGATTGTTTGGCCAGATAAAGGGCAGAGTTATAGGTTTTGAGCATGAACTTATAGTGGATGAAGTCTTCTGCTAAGAGAGATTTTCTCCACTGCCGCTCTGCACACCTTGAGCAACGCTGAAGAAAGCGTGTTTGCATAGTGTGCCAGGGCTGCCTTTGTCTGTGTCGGGTCTTTCTGCGTGTAGAAGGTGCTGCTTCATCTAGGGCATTCTTCAGTGTATTATTGAAGTGTGACAATGCTGAGTCTGGACAGGAGAGGGAGGAGATGGGGGCTAGAGATGTGTGGAGATTGTCCACAAGCTGCTGGGTATTAATGGTATGTGTATTCTGATAAGTGTGGTAAGTGGGGGTGTCCCGGGTGAGGACACAATTCTTGACAGAGAAGGAAAGAAGGTTGTGATCCGAGAGCGGGAGAGGGGAGTTAGTAAAGTTGTGCAGCGAGCCGGGATGAGAGAAAACCAGGTCCAGAGTATTCCCGTCCTCATGCGTAGGAGAATTAGTAAACTGTGAGAGGCTGAATGAAGAAGTTAGAGAAAGAAGATGAGAGGCAGATTGGGAGAAGGGATCATTGATGGGGATGTTAAAGTCTCCCATGATGAGGGCGGGGATGTGCCAGGATAGAAAGTGAGTAAGCCAGGTGGCAAAGTGGTCTAGAAACTGGCGGGAGGAGCCTGGAGGGCGATAAACAACTGCCACTCACAAGGAGAAGTGTTATGGACCTGGTGGTTAGGAGCACCTGGAATGACCTGATAATCAAAATAGGACGAACTCTGGGAAGTGGGAGCTCTGCTGACCGCAACCCTAATCCTATTATCACACACACTAGAATTAGCCGTGGATCGTGCCTGACTCTGCCTAGACGACTCTTCACAGCCTGAGAGGTAACTACACCTAAAGAGAAACAAAGCCTCACCTTGCCTCAGAGAAATTCCCCAAAGGAAAAGGCAGCCCCCACATATATTAACTGTGAGTTAAGAGGAAGGTACAAACACAGAAATGAAAACAGGTTTCAGCAAAGGAGGCCAGTCTTACTAAATAGACAGAGTATAGATAAAGGGATCTTTGCGGTCAGCACAAAAATCTACAAAAGCCACGCAGAGAGAGCAAAAAGACCCCCGCACCGACTCACGGTGTGGTGGTGCCACTCTGCAACCCAGAGCTTCCAGCTAGCAAAACAAAATCATGATAACCAGCTGGACAGAAACTTAACGGGTACTAAGGAATATATTCAGTACACAAACGAACAACAAATGAGCTTAGCAGGGACTTAGCTTCTGTTGATGTAAACAGGACATCAGAAAGATCCAAGAGAGATCTGAACCAGTACTGATACATTGACAGCCGGCATCAAGTAACGATCTGAGCGGAGTTAAATAGAGGAACCAGCCCAGTCCTAAACGATGCAGCTGAGGAAGCCACTTCCAGACCAGCAGCTCCACTTTCAGCCACCAGAGGGAGTCCACGGACAGAACTCACAGAAGTACCATTCCTGACCACAGGAGGGAGTTCGAGAACGGAGTTCACAACAGAGAAGGGTTTAAAGAGTCTGATGGCATGGACTTCAAAGGAAGGAAATGTGAGTGAGGGAACCGGGGGGATGTGTTATGATTTTCCCAATGGCAGGGAAATCAAAATAACAACGGACTAGCTCTCGGGTGATGGGAACTAAAGTGACCGTGACCTGAACCTGACACAACACTGGAAGTAGCCGGGGAGTGTTTCCTACGATGCCCTAGACACCACGCGCCAGCCGGAGATCTAACTACCCCTATCAGAGGAATATACAGGCCTGCCTTACCTCCAGAGACGAACCCCAAAAGGAGATAGCAGCCCCCCACAGATATTGACGGTGAGTCAAGAGGAAAAGACATACGTAGAATGAACAGCAGATTTAGCACAGTGAGGTCCGCTTACTAGATAGCAGAAGTACAGGAAAGAGTCACTTCACGGTTAACTTCAAAACCCTACTCAAAAACACCATCCTGAAATTACTTTAAAACTCCAGTGACAACTCATGCCACTGGAGTGGCAATTTCAGTCCACGAGAGCTTCCAGCTACAGAGAGTCACATTGCAAATAGCTGGACAAAAATAGCATTAACTAGAAACAAAATTCAACTTAGCTGAACAGGATCTTGAGGCAGGAGAATGCAACAGAATGCTACTGATACATTGTTGGCCGGCATCGGACCAGCAGCCAAGCAGCCTTAAATAGGAAACTCCCCTAATGGGTGTCAACAGGTGATCAATGATAGAAGAAGGCAAATAAGTGGCACTACCATAAAACACCACCGGGGGAGCCCACAAACAGAATTCACAACAGTACCCCCCCCCTTAAGGAGGGGGCACCGAACCCTCACCAGAACCACCAGGGCGATCTGGATGAGCACTATGAAATGCACGAACCAAATCAGGAGCATGAACATCAGATGCTGTCACCCAAGAATTATCCTCCTGACCATAGCCTTTCCACTTAACCAGATACTGAAGTTTCCGTCTGGAAACACGGGAGTCCAAGATCTTTTCCACCACATACTCCAACTCACCCTCAACCAGCACAGGAGCAGGAGGATCAGCAGACGGAACAACCGGCACCTCATACCTCCGCAATAATGACCGATGAAAAACATTATGAATAGTAAAAGATGCTGGGAGGTCCAAACGAAAGGACACAGGATTGAGAACCTCCAGAATCCTATAAGGGCCGATAAACCGAGGCTTAAACTTAGGAGACGAGACCTTCATAGGAACAAATCGAGAAGACAACCAAACCAGGTCCCCAACACAAAGACGAGGACCGACACGCCGATGACGATTAGTGAACTGTTGAGTCTTCTCCTGGGACAACTTCAGATTGTCCACAACCTGTCCCCAAATCTGATGCATTCTATCAACCACAGCATCTACTCCAGGACAATCCGAAGACTCCAATTGACCGGACGAAAAGCGAGGGTGAAACCCTGAATTACAAAAAAATGGAGAAACCAAAGTGGCAGAACTGGCCCGATTGTTAAGGGCAAACTCTGCCAATGGCAAAAAATCAAGCCAATCGTCCTGATCAGCGGACACAAAACACCTCAAGTAAGTCTCCAAGGTCTGATTAGTACGCTCAGTCTGGCCATTAGTCTGAGGATGGAATGCAGACGAAAAAGACAAGTCGATGCCCATCCTGGCACAGAACGCCCGCCAAAATCTAGACACAAACTGAGTACCCCTGTCAGACACTATATTCTCAGGAATACCATGCAAACGCACAACATTCTGAAAAAATAGAGGGACCAGCTCAGAGGAGGAGGGCAATTTGGGCAAAGGTACCAAGTGAACCATCTTGGAAAAACGGTCACACACCACCCAGATGACGGACATCCTACGAGAAACAGGAAGGTCAGAAATAAAGTCCATAGAGATGTGCGTCCAAGGCCTCTTAGGAATAGGCAAGGGCAACAACAACCCGCTGGCCCGGGAACAGCAGGGCTTAGCCCGAGCACAAACATCACAAGACTGCACAAAAATACGTACATCTCGAGACAAGGAAGGCCACCAGAAGGACCTAGACACCAGATCCCTGGTGCCAAAAATTCCAGGATGACCTGCCAACGCGGAAGAGTGAACCTCCGAAATAACTCTACTGGTCCAGTCATCAGGGACAAACAGTCTACCAGGCGGACAGCGATCAGGCCTATCCACCTGAAACTCCTGCAAAGAGCGCCGCAGGTCTGGGGAGACAGCTGACAATATCACCCCATCCTTCAGGATGCCAGTAGGTTCGGAATCACCAGGCGAGTCAGGCTCAAAACTCCTAGAGAGGGCATCCGCCCTCACATTCTTAGACCCAGGCAGATATGAAACCACAAAGTTAAATCGAGAGAAAAACAATGACCAGCGCGCCTGTCTAGGATTCAGACGCCTGGCTGACTCAAGATAAATTAGATTTTTGTGGTCAGTCAAGACCACCACCTGGTGTCTAGCACCCTCAAGCCAATGATGCCACTCCTCAAATGCCCACTTCATGGCCAAGAGCTCCCGATTTCCAACATCATAATTTCGCTCAGCGGGCGAAAACTTTCGAGAGAAAAACGCACATGGTCTCATCACTGAGCAGTCAGGACCTTTCTGCGACAAAACTGCACCTGCTCCGATCTCGGAAGCATCTACTTCAACCTGGAACGGGAGCGAAACATCAGGCTGGCGCAACACAGGAGCAGAAGAAAAGCGGCGCTTAAGCTCCCGAAAGGCCTCCACAGCCGCAGAGGACCAATTAGCAACATCAGCACCCTTCTTGGTCAAATCAGTCAAAGGTTTAGCAATGGCAGAAAAACCCGCTATGAATCGGCGATAGAAATTAGCAAATCCCAAGAATTTCTGAAGACTCTTTAGAGAAGTAGGTTGTATCCAATCACAAATAGCCTGAACCTTAACAGGGTCCATCTCCATAGATGAAGGGGAAAAAATATATCCCAGAAAGGAAATTCTCTGAACCCCAAAAATACACTTTGAGCCCTTCACAAATAGAGAATTAGCTCGTAAAACCTGAAAAACTCTCCTGACCTGTTGAACATGAGATTCCCAGTCCTCCGAAAAAATCAAAATATCATCCAAATACACAATCATAAATTTATCCAGATATTCACGGAAAATATCGTGCATAAAGGACTGAAAAACGGAAGGGGCATTCGCGAGACCGAAAGGCATTACCAAATACTCAAAATGGCCTTCAGGCGTATTAAATGCGGTCTTCCACTCATCCCCCTGCTTAATCCGCACCAAATTATACGCACCACGTAGATCGATCTTAGTGAACCACTTCGCCCCCTTTATGCGAGCAAAAAGATCAGTCAGTAAAGGTAACAGGTACTGGTATTTAACTGTAATCTTATTCAGAAGTCGATAGTCGATACAAGGTCTCAATGAACCATCCTTTTTACCCACAAAGAAAAACCCTGCCCCCAGTGGAGACAAAGAGGGGCGAATATGACCCTTTTCCAAAGATTCTCTGATATACTCCCGCATAGCAGTATGTTCAGGTACAGACAAATTAAACAAGCGACCCTTAGGAAATTTACTACCGGGAATCAACTCAATAGCGCAGTCACACTCTCTGTGAGGGGGGAGAGAATCAGTTTTAGGCTCCTGAAAGACATCATAAAAATCTGACAGAAATGCTGGGATCTCAGAGGGGGTAGATGAAGAAATGGGAACCAAAGGTGCATCCCCATGAATCCCCCGACATCCCCAGCTCAGCACAGACATTGATCTCCAGTCCAAGACTGGATTATGAATTTGTAACCATGGTAATCCAAGTACTAATACGTCATGTAGATTATATAACACAAGGAAACGAATAATCTCCTGATGGTCTGGGGTAAGATGCATAGTCACTTGTGTCCAATATTGTGGTTTATTGCTAGCCAAAGGTGTAGAATCAATACCCTTTAAGGGAATAGAAACCTCCAGAGGCTCTAAATCAAACCCACAACGCTTGGCAAAGGACCAATCCATGAGACTCAGAGCGGCGCCAGAATCCACATAAGCATCCACAGTAACAGATGATAAAGTACAAATCAATGTCACGGACAAAAGAAATTTAGACTGCAAGGTACCCATAGAAAAAGATTTATCAACCTTTTTATCAACCTTCTTTATGCGTTTAGAGCATGCTGATATAACATGAGCTGGATCTCCACAATAGAAGCACAACCCATTTTTGCGCCTGTAATTCTGTCGTTCGCCTCTAGACAATACACTATCGCATTGCATATGCTCTGGTGCCTTTTCAGAGGTCACCGCCAAATGATGCACAGGTTTTTGCTCAGAAGATACCGCCATATGGTGCACAGGTCTTTGCTCAGAAGATACCGCCATATGGTGCACAGATTTGCGCTCCCGTAAACGCCGATCAATCTGGATAGCCAATTTCATGGCATCATTCAGACCTGTAGGCACAGGGAACCCCACCATGACATCCTTCACGGCATCAGAGAGACCTTCTCTGAAATTAGCTGCTAGAGCGCACTCATTCCATTTAGTAAGCACCGACCATTTACGAAATTTTTGGCAGTATATCTCAGCTTCATCTTGCCCTTGGGAAAGAGCTATCAAGGCTTTCTCAGCCAAAATCTCTAAATTAGGTTCTTCATAAAGCAACCCCAAAGCCAGAAAAAACGCATCTACATTTAATAACGCAGGATCCCCTGGCGACAATGCAAATGCCCAACTTTGTGGGTCACCCCGCAATAGAGAAATAACAATTTTAACCTGTTGCGCAGGATCACCAGCAGAGTGAGATTTCAGAGACAAAAACAATTTACAATTCTCTCTGAAATTCAAAAAACGGGATCTGTCTCCGGTAAAAAATTCAGGCATAGGGATCTTAGGTTCAGACATTGGAGCACGTATAACAAAATCTTGTAAGTTCTGGACTTTTGTAGCCAGGTTATTCAGACCTACAACCAAACTCTGTGGATCCATGATTCAAACAGGTGTAACCAAAGCCATTCAGAGATTAAGAGGAGAGGAAAAAAAAAAAAAGGCTGAAGACTGCAGTTTAAGCAAGGAGTACAAATAAGCACTAAGGTGCACTTTCCAAACACAGAAGGAAAAAAAAAAAACCTTTTCATATCCTTTCCTGCTTTAGTGCATAGTTTTAGCACATGTGGCCGGCCAAACTGTTATGATTTTCCCAATGGCAGGGAAATCAAAATAACAACGGACTAGCTCTCGGGTGATGGGAACTAAAGTGACCGTGACCTGAACCTGACACAACACTGGAAGTAGCCGGGGAGTGTTTCCTACGATGCCCTAGACACCACACGCCAGCCGGAGATCTAACTACCCCTATCAGAGGAATATACAGGCCTGCCTTACCTCCAGAGACGAACCCCAAAAGGAGATAGCAGCCCCCCACAGATATTGACGGTGAGTCAAGAGGAAAAGACATACGTAGAATGAACAGCAGATTTAGCACAGTGAGGTCCGCTTACTAGATAGCAGAAGTACAGGAAAGAGTCACTTCACGGTTAACTTCAAAACACTACTCAAAAACACCATCCTGAAATTACTTTAAAACTCCAGTGACAACTCATGCCACTGGAGTGGCAATTCCAGTCCACGAGAGCTTCCAGCTACAGAGAGTCACATTGCAAATAGCTGGACAAAAATAGCATTAACTAGAAACAAAATTCAACTTAGCTGAACAGGATCTTGAGGCAGGAGAATGCAACAGAATGCTACTGATACATTGTTGGCCGGCATCGGACCAGCAGCCAAGCAGCCTTAAATAGGAAACTCCCCTAATGGGTGTCAACAGGTGATCAATGATAGAAGAAGGCAAATAAGTGGCACTACCATAAAACACCACCGGGGGAGCCCACAAACAGAATTCACAACAGGGATGACCTGGAAAGCACATTGTGATGAAAGAAGCAAACCAACACCTCTACCCTGTCTGTTCTCAGGTCTGGTGGTATGTGAAAATTTCAGCCCACCAAACGAGAGAGCAGCAGCGGCAGTGATGTCTGAATGCTGGATCCAGGTTTCTGTACTAGCCAGAAGGTTAAGGGAATTAAAGATCGTGAATGTAAGTTAGTTTGTTACACACAGACCGTGCATTCCAGAGAGAACAGTGGAATGCAATATGAGAAGGCATGCACTGAATGTTAATAAGATTAGCATAGTTTCTATATGTAGCTGGAGGAGAGTAATGTATGCTGGTGGAGGGAGGCCCAGGGTTGGGGGAGATGTCACCTGCAACTAGTAGAAGGAGAAAAAACAGAGCAGGTGGTGGGATGATTTGTATGAACGTTTTGAGTGCTGCATGGCAGTAGTGGCTGGTTTGGAGTGGGTAAGAAATGTCAGTAGAGCCTCAGAGTTATACATGGGAGAGGGAAGGAGGGGTGGATATAGAGAGAGTGCCCAGAATGTTTTAAAGGGCGGGCGAGTTGTGAGAAAGCAGAAGTAAGAACAAATAAGAAGCACATTGATATGATCAATGCATAATGTAGTATGATTGATAAAGAAGCATGATTGTGTGAAAAACTTATGCGCCTTACCTGTCTCCTGCCCTGTCCAACTGCCATTTTCTAACTGCCAAGCACTTTAAACTGTTGCACTTAAAATTTGTTGCCCACGCGAACCCGCGCACGTGCTATCCCAGCCACACTAAATATATATGAAATGGAGTGACTGCTAGCATCAGGAACCACATGGTCACAATCAGCAATTAACCAATTAGCATAAGGCCAGAGCAGGCATTACTATGGAGGGTAAACAACCAATGCTGAACAAGGCCATAAAGCAGTGGGACAAAAGGAAAAAAAAGATAGCTTTGAAAACTTTAATTCAGAAACCAAAAACAGAAAAAAAAACAAAACAACAACAACACAGGAGTGATGGATATAATACCATGTGCAAAGCTTGCTAAATATGGTTCAGTTCACACTTGCAGTCAGCACACAAATGGATGGATGGATAAAATACCATGTGCAAAGCTTGCTAAATATGGTTCGGTTCACACTTGCAGTCAGCACACAAATGGATGGATGGATAAAATACCTGTGTGAAGAAGAGAAGAGAGGATTATCTGCTTCAATGCCATTTTCTAACTGCCAAGCGCTTTAAACTGTTGCACTTAAAATATGTTGCACACGCGAACCCGCGAGCGTGCTATCCCAGCCACACTAAATATAATATACTATACTATACTATATACTACTATATATTATGCCATTTGGAGGTCTGTGTGGGTTTCATTATAATGTTTGAAGAGCTATGTGGGGCCATTATACTGTTTGGAGGGCTGGGTGGGCATCATTATATTATAAGGAGGGCTATGTGGTGGTCATTGTAATGTTTAAAGGGCTGTGTGGGGCCATTATACTGTTTGGAGGGCCGTGTGGAGGCCATTATTCTGTTTGGAGGGCAATGTGTGGGCCATTAGACTGTTTGGAGTGCTATAATAACAAAACCAGGAAACATATTGAAAAAATGGGAGTTTTAACACTATATAGTGCAAAGAAACCCAAAGGCAAAAGCAAAAAAGGCAACCAACTCCATATCTAAATCAAAAGAGGAGGATACAGGAGTATGTAGGTTAAAAAGCAGTAATATTTTATTTAACAAACAAAATATCATTACCGTATATACTCGAGTATAAGCCGAGATTTTCAGCCCAAATTTTTGGGCTGAAAGTGCCCCTCTCGGCTTATACTCGAGTCATGATTGGTGGTGGGGTCGGCGGGTGAGGACTGTCATATACTCACCTAGTTCCGGCGATCCCACGGTCTTCGGTGCCGCAGCCTCTTCCCCTGAGCGGTCACGTGGGACCGCTCATTAGAGAAATGAATAGGCTGCTCCACCTCCCATAGGGGCGGAGCCGCCTATTCATTTCTCTAATGAAGCGGTAACGGTGACCGCTGATAGAGGAAGAGGCTGCGGCACTGAAGACCAGCTGTCCGGGGAAGGAGCGGGACGCCGGGAGCAGGTAAGTATCGCATATTCACCTGTCCTCGTTCCACACGCCGGGGCGCCGCGCCATCTTCCCGGCGTCTCTCCGCTCTGACTGTTCAGGCAGAGGGCGCGATGACGCATATAGTGTGCGCGCCGCCCTCTGCCTGATCAGTCAGTGCGGAGAGACGCCGAGACGGGACGTGAGGAGCTGCAAGCAAGAGAGGTGAGTATGTGTTTTTTTTTTTTTTTATTGCAGCAGCAGCTATGGGGCAATAATGGATGGTGCAGAGCACTATATGGCACAGCTATGGGGCAATGGTGCAGAGCACTATATGGCACAGCTATGGGGCAACGGTGCAGAGCATTATATATATGGCACAGCTATGGGGCAACGGTGCAGAGCACTATATGGCACAGCTATGGGGCAATGGTGCAGAGCATTATATATATGTGGCACAGCTATGGGGCAATGGTGCAGAGCATTATATATATGTGGCACAGCTATGGGGCAATGGTGCAGAGCACTATATGGCACAGCTATGGGGCAATGGTGCAGAGCACTATATGGCACAGCTATGGGGCAACGGTGCAGAGCATTATATATATGGCACAGCTATGGGGCAACGGTGCAGAGCATTATATATATGGCACAGCTATGGGGCAACGGTGCAGAGCATTATATATATGGCACAGCTATGGGGCAACGGTGCAGAGCATTGTATAAATGGCACAGCTTTATGTGGAGTATCTATGGAGCAATGGTGCAGAGCATTGTATATATGGCACAGCTTTATGTGGAGCATCTATGGGGCCATAATGAACGGTGCAGAGCATTATATGTGGCACAGCTTTATGTGGAGCATCTATGGGGCCATAATGAACGGTATGGAGCATCTATTTTTAATTTTGAAATTCACCGGTACCTGCTGCATTTTCCACCCTAGGCTTATACTCGAGTCAATAAGTTTTCCCAGTTTTTTGTGGCAAAATTAGGGGGGTCGGCTTATACTCGGGTCGGCTTATACTCGAGTATATACGGTAAATTGTGCATATAATTACGCACAAAAGGTTAAAGTGCATCAGGATAGTTAAAAGAGAATGGACATCCCCCGGTGTGTACAGCCTATTGTGTCTGTGCAAGCAATGGCAGTGAGCTCCTATGATTAATAACCATGACCACCAGAATTGTCAGGTATGTAGGCCATGCTTACCAGTAAACAGGGCAGTAAAACACCGGGTTGGATCGAGGAGAAGAGACCCCCGACGCGTGTTTCGCTACTTTTAATTAGCTTTCTCAAGGGGAAGTAGGTAACAGTGTCACAAGGACCTTAAAATATGATTGGATTTCATGCATGTGACCAATCACATGCTCGATCTTAGCCAATGAGAGCGGCACTCCTGGCACATACGCATGCAGAACCCCAGGGCCAATTTTTTTGGGCCCAATCAGGATTTCTACTATGGCGCGCCATGATTTCTATGTATGTCCCTGGCTGTCTTATTTGGGCACTGTTATATGTTTAATGTGTGGCACTATTGTAATCACTGTATCACAGGATTTGGGGAGTTTCTATAGCATTTTGCCATTATTACTCTCCATCTTACGTCTTTGAAAAAGGAAGCGAGTCCACAAAAATAAGACATCGAAAACTAGAAAAAATATTATTTTTGAAACATACAGAGAAAGTTTAATCTAAGATCTGAATGAAAACGCATGATAGCTGTTTATAGTAACAAGGCTGTTCTGAATCCGGTCTTTGGATGTCAACGTGATTCTTATTCTGTTGCGTCTAAAGTAAAGCCATCTGTCCATAGAACAATAAATCCCAGTAAGGACAATCATCCAGTAGCTGACGTGTTACACCCTATGATTAGGTCTGGTGTTTACAGGCCTAAAATATGCTGATCATTAAAAATGTAAATTTGATTTCTTCTTTGCCCCCTAAATAACCTCTCCAGCTGAAAAAAGTGATAATGTTGTTTTACAAAGTAAAATTGGGACATGTGATGAGTGATGACCTCTTACTATGGATATGTCATGTTATTTCTAAAAAAAAAAGTTTACTAAGTTCTTTTAGAAAGTTTTTCAAAAGTTTGCAAAGCTATAAACATGATGATTTGGGTGGAGACCATATACCATAGATCTGTCATGTTATGTTTACTAAGTTCATTAGGAACTTTTCCAACAGTTTGCAAAGCAAGAAGATGAGAAAGATTGACTACATGAGACTAAATAATGCCATACTACCAGTGAAAAATCTGCAATAGAAACATGTTTACAAGTCTGAGTAGAAGGAAAGGAATGGATGGCAGCCATCCTCAATTTTGACAAGTAGTGTAGCTTTAATTTGGAGAAGCTGGGCACTTTTTTTGACTGTGCTGGGAGCACTGACTCCAACAATGATCGTGTCTGTCAAGCACTGATGCTTCTTTTCTGGTTGAGGAACTGAATTGCACAAATGCCGCCCAACCAAAATGGTTGTCATTGCTAAGGGTCAATTAGGTGATCTAGCTGACTGGCCAATCACAGCAGATGGCCATAAAGGACTAGATGTCTTCATTGGTTTTACCCTTTGACTGCCTAAGCCCACTGTGTCTTTTACCCTGCCTATCTTCCTTCATTTGATCCCACTGTCCTAGACTAAACATTTGGATTCAATTTTGTCCTTGCCCCCATTTACCTGGTTCTGAACCTTCTTTGAGTTGTTCATTTTGCTCCACCGTTCTGCAAATACAACCTAAGGGACCCTGAGGTGAAATGAAGTTTTTTTATTAGGGAATACAGTATAATATGATAAATGGAGAGTCTATACCCCTTCAAGTGGAATGTTGGAAATGCAAAGCCTGCCCATGGAAGCCATCTTTGAGCGGATGGATTGTTACAATAAAGGTGTATTTTTCCAATTTTATGGAACCATTTTACAGGCCCATACAGTATAATGGCCCCAACACAACCCTCCACGCAGTATGAGGGCTGCATCACAACCCTCCACACTATATAATGGTCCGTACACACTGTATTAGCACCGACATTGGCCACCAAACAGTAGAATGGCCCCACACAACCCTTCACACAGCATAATGGACCCCACACATCTTTCCATACTGTATAATGGCCCGCATATACTATAATTGCCCCCACTAGCTCTCCAAACAGTATGATTTTCCCACACATAGCCCTCCAAAAAGTATAATGGCCTCCCACATAGCCGTCAAAACAGTATAATGGCCCCCTACACAACCCTCCACACAGTATGATGGACCCCACACAACCCTCCACACTGTATAATGGCCCACATACTGTATAATAGCCCCACTAGCCCACCAAAAGACTGACTTAGACCTTATCTTTTGTACTGAAGCATCTAATGAGCATATGCAAAAGTCATTGCAAAAAGAGGAGGAGCAGGGACAGCTGTGAACTCACCTATTGTGATTGGTGGATCCATGTGATCAGCTGTATACAGAGGTGTAATGAGTCATTGTAATCCTGCCTCTGATGATAAGGAGCTTTACTGAAAACTCTTTATGAAAAGACTGGATGGGTGCATCTAAAAGAGCCCTATTGGCCAGTGTGAAGACTGTAAAATTACTATTTTTTATTAAATTAATTTGATGCTATGTGGAAAAAAATATTGCTAAAATGTTTTTAAAACTACAAGTAACCCAAAAATTCTGATTACAACAGTAGGTCATTTTCTGATGATCGCTCCCTTTAAGACTCGAATAGACAATCTGCTTTCTCTAGGAAAATTAATTTCAGGATATCTAAAAATCAAATGAAAAACACATTGCCGACTTTCTCCAGAAATTTCCCTCCAAGTCAATGCTCGGCCAGACCGCCCAGGATGTCATCTCTCTCCATGAGATTATTTATTTACTATCCAGTGGAAAGGTAGAAATACACGATATCTCCGTTTTTATAACATAATTAAATTAAACGTTCTACATACAAAAAGGTTTTATTTCACATGAATGTAAATTGACTTTTAGTTTGAATTTCATCCCAACAAGAACTCTACATGGGAAAATAACTTAAAGGGCATGTAAACTTTTGTAGCCATTTAATTCTTTTTAATGATCTAATGCATTTTTAATAAAATAGATTAAATAATAGAGTTTGGGTCTACAGTTCATAGGCAGGCTCGGACTGGCCCACCGGAGAACTGGAGGATTCTCCGGTGGGCCCAGTCACTGACCCCTGCTGGCATACTGGCCAGCAGCTGCCTTGGTTCCCACTGCTCCAGGGGCCACCAGCCAGTGGCTATGGGGCCCCTGAGTCAAGGGGGCCCGCCCTGTGCCAGCATAGCAGCAGCTGGAGACAGGATCCTGTCCCCGCTGCTAAAGCAAAATGAATATTCACGCTTCCCCACGCCCCTATGGGCCATTTCTGCCATTTCTCTTTAATAGCGGGCAGCGTTATCCACAGGCTGCAGCTAACACTGCCCACATGTAAAGCCACACCACACACACGCACAAGTACCGCCCACACACACACACAGCACCGCACACATACACATACATGCAGGCACACAGACTCACACAGAGCAGCTCACCTCCTGTCATCCTGCTTCCTGTCTGAGACAGCCCAGCTGGATGACGTCATCATCCAATGGGCTGTCTCAGACAGAAAGCTTCCAGCGAGGAAGAGGCTGCTGGGATGAGCTGCTGCTGTGGGGAGGTGAGCTGTGCTGTGTGCCTGCGTGTGTGTGTGCCTGCGTGTGTGTGTATGTATGTGAGAGTGTCTGTGCCTGCGTGTGTGTGTCTGTGTGCCTGCATGTGTGTGTGCCTGTGTGTGTGTGAGTGTGTGTGTGTGCCTGCGTGTGTGTGTGTCTGTGCCTGCATGTGTGTGTGCCTGCCTGTGTGTGATGGGCTGCGGTGAGGTGTGTGTCTGTGGTGGTGAAGGACAATGATATTGATGGGGGAGACGATGGAGGTGATGGGCAATGATGGTGGTGGTGGGGAGACAATGATGGAGGTGATGGGCAATGATGGTGGTGGGGGGAGACAATGATGGAGGTGATGGGCAATGATGGAGGTGATAGGCAATGTTGGTGGGGAGGCAATGATGGAGGTGATGGGCAATGATGGTGGTGATGGGCAATGATGGAGGTAATTGGCAATGATGGAGGTGATAGGCAATGGAGGTGATAGGCAATGATGGTGGGGAGGCAATGATGGAGGTGATGGGCAATGGTGGTGGGGAGGCAATGATGGAGGTGATGGGCAATGATGAGGTGATAGGCTGCATTATACTATATGAGGGGGGCTGCATTATACCCTATGAGGGTGCTACATTATATTCTATCGTGGGGACTGCATTATACCTGAGGGGGTTGCATTATATTTTGTGGGGTGCTACATTATATTCTATGAGAGGGGACTGCATTATATTTTATGAGGGGGCTACATTATATTCTGTGAGGAGGCTACCCCAACCCTTGCTACATAATTATGACGTGAACTACCTTATATTATACCCTGATATTAGCACTTTTTACCGCACAATTGGTGGTTTTGTATCTATTTCTATGTAGCTACATGGTGGGCCCCAAGAATGATTTTCTCTGGTGGGCCCAAGGTGCTCCAGTCCAACGCTGTTCATAGGTAGATCTATGTGTCTTCCTGGTCACAGACTGCAATAATATTTGGTATGTATAGTTGATTTTACTGAATTCTGCTAATTTGTAGTCAGTAGATTTTCAATAAGTAGAAGATATGGAGTATTGCTGCAGGATCAGACTACAAAGGTTTTGCTTGTAGTCTGTTACCATGAAAACACATAACTCTGCGTGGAGGCAAGTATATTAAAAAATAGATTAGATTATGGCACAAAATGGATAGGGATTTAGGAGGATCATTAATTTGGACCATCCATTAAATATACCATCTGCCCATTTTCTATAAACTAAGATCTTATTGATGATAGAAAGTCCGTCTTATCGCCTCTAGAAAAGAGTACATTTAAAAAAAAAATGTTTTAGGGTTGCTTAGTAAGAATCATCTGAAAAATTTCATTTGAATCAAATCAAAAGAGTCCCAAAAAGTCTTTTAATTTGTCCAGAACCAAAGTCAAAATAAGATGAGGGGAAGAAAGGGGTTTAAATACTATGTGAGATTTTACTCAATTGTCCTGGGCCCGTCCTCCAGGTCAGAAGATCCAAGGCAAAGTCTGGAGGACTAGAAGAACTGGGAAAACTTATTGACTCGAGTGTAAGCCGGATATGCATTGTCCCTAATTCCTATTCTGGTATGCATGGTTCCTCATCCCCATCCTTGCATGCATGGCTCCTTATTTCCACCCTTGTCTGCATGGCTCTTTATCCCCATCCTTGTATGTATGGCCCCCATGAGATAAGCGCATAAAAAAAATTCCTACTTACCTTCCCTGTGCACCCTCGCAGCATCTCGTTCCGGTGCCAGCAGCTCCTTTGGCCTGGCGATCACGTGTCACCGCTCATTAAGGTAATGAATATGGGAGTGGAGAGATGTGAATATTCATTACCTTAATGAGTGGGCAACCGTGATAGCCTTGCAGCTGCTTTGAAGCCGGCGATTGCTGCTGACACTGTGCGCACGCTATAAAAGAAATGAATGTTCACTGCAGTGAATATTCATTTCTTTTTAGCAGCGGGTACAGGCTTTAGCTGCAGCCGCCAGTTCCTGCCTCCTGTCACCCGCTGCTTTGCTGTTGCCCCTACCCCGCCATCTTCAGGGACAATGACTTGAGTATAAGCTGAGAGGAGCTTTTTCAGCACAAAAAAATGTGCTGAAAAACTCGGCTTATACTCGAGTATATACGGTAGCTTCAAATCGAATGCACTTATCTCTAATCTCCTCTATGAGAAATTTGATTTCCAAGCATCAATTGGTAAATAAGGTAAGTCTATGGAGACAAGTCAACTGTACAGGAAGACATCTTGAATGCGTTAGAGTAAGGTAGGGGATAATGTCTACAGACCTGCTAAATCTCACAGGGTGTGCTGATTCTCATGAGAACTCTGAAACAAATAACTGTTGATGGATGTGACTAAGCTGGGTGGACATAATGAGCGCCTTTCACTTATTATGCAGCTATGATTTCTGCTATTTGCTATTATGTACGAACCAACTTAAATTTATGTACAGAACACGATATTCATGAAGGGTATAAAATAAACAAACACTCCGACATGCACTGAAGATTGTTGGAGATCAAATACCTGTGTATTTCCTTTGTTCTTATCGTACAAAAACTGGATCCGAGAAACCTCTAAGTTGGAGCGAGTTCAGGTTTGATCCTTCAGGTCTCTGATAATTTGGTCATAAGGTGCTTTCGATAGCTTTCCATGTATTGCCCCATTTCTAGCGCAACTGTTGAAATTGTCCAAAAAAAGTTATCATTTATAGCCACTTTCCTCAAACTGTCTTTTCCATTTTTAATATCTTCCTCTTGTTTTATAGATTGGATACTATGCCCTAAGCTGATAAGAACAGTAATCTGTATTCCGAAGCATGGACGTCTCGGTAAGCTGACATGGCACTGTCAACAAAACGTTGTTGTATTAGTAGCCCGTGTACAGCATTTGTTTTGAATATATTTAGTTAATGCTGTTTTTGTGAGCAAAGAGGGAAAGAAATACAAGCTCTTTCCCGGAGAAATCGCTAGCAATGTTGGCAAGAGTGAGATAGAACTGTTCTACTTAACAGACAACACATGCAAATCGCATTATGATATTACATGGGCATTTGTACTGCTGTATCTTCTCCAAATAATAGTATAAAGATGCAAATAGAGGACATCGCCTTTAAACAACCTTGTGATATTAACTCAAATTAACACAACACATTACTGACCCTATTGGGAAACATATTTGCATTAATTGACTTCTCGAGAAAAAAAAATTCTAGCGTAATTCCTGCTGACATATCACATGCAAATGATTAGCTTTCTTCGATGTTAATTTTCTTTTAGAATGTAATTTTTTTTTTCAATTCATTCAAGTCAAGCAAAGTGCAGCTAATATTGGCCAAAAACCACAGTACATTGCCTGCAAGACAAAACAGTTTGACGATCAAGTTGCAGGTAATGAATCCGCGTCGTGTAACTCGGGCTGCAGCGCTTGGGAAATTCTCTACTAACGAGGAGAAAGTAGATTGTGGAGTAACATGTAAAACTGTCTGACCTGATTTCGTTTTTGTATAAAAAAAAAAAATCAAGCCCTCGGGAATATTTATACTCATACCGAAGAAATTCTGTTTACGCAATTCATTTTTATATTGTTCGGAAAAGTAAAACATAAGTATTCATAGAATCGCGTTCAAGAAATGAATCTCCGAGGCTATTATCGAGAAAATGAAGTGCAGAGGAATAAGGTATTAATGCGGACCCTCGAGATGGGAGCAACAACACTACAAGATGTTATGGAGCATATAATGCAGGTGGTATATCCGATTAACCAGTTTAGGCCCATGCGCTGTAAATATATGGTGTATGGTCCAGGGCTTTCTGATTGGTGAGAGATTGATTTCTGAGACCTATGATCCTGAGAGTGAAGGAGTCAGAGAGCCATCCCATGTGGAAGGAACTAAAGCATGGTCTCCTGCACTTGAATTTAGCATTTGGTAGACTGGTACAGAAGGAAGAGGACTCTGTCCTTGTAGCTTATAATCTACAGTGTAATGGGGAAAGAAACAGTAGGTGGGTGGGTTGGAGCAGCTCCGGTGGTAGTCTGGGGAAAATGGCATCATTGCAGGCTGTAGGTTTTCCTGAAGAGATGAGTTTTTAGGTAATATCTGAAGTTTCCAAATGTGGGAGACAATTGGATGTCTTAGGGCACTAAATTCTAGAGGATGAGGGATGCTTGGGAAAAATCTTGGAGGCAGTTGTAAGGGGGTACAAGGACTAGTTGTGCCCACTCGCCTGTGTTTTTACGTCCCTGACAAGCTGGTATATTTAATACATTATGCTGTGAACTGTATAATTCTGCTAGATTATATATGACTGTTAAATGTGATTGTGCTGTGAAAGTGTAATATCCAGATTAGCCCACTAGAGGGGGGCACAATGGTGTAGGGTAGCAATAGGATAGGAACTAGATAATTAGGAGGGGCCAACTGTGTAAGGTGTAGGGAGCTTCCTGCATTTAGTCAGAAGGACCTCAGAGCCCATACAGGGCAGTTGAGCCACGTAACATTTCTCAAGTCAAAGAGCCCAGCTCGTCCAGGGCCTAGAAGTAATGATTGCTGGTGAAGCAGAGGAATACAAGACAGCTTTGTCATGATGGCAGTCAGCTACTTAGGAAGACGCCTGCCTGTCTGCTGCGAAATGGACCGGGAACGCCTACCGTTAGTCAGACTGGTCAGACCGAATGCTGCGGTACCGGGGACAACGGTGCAACCCGGTGATATTCCTAGAGAGAGGGACAGCACAGGGACAGAAAATGATGTGTCTTGTGAAGTATCTTGTGCTGTACCTAAATGTGAACTGGACGAGCTGAGAAAGGAACTAAGTAAAATTGTTTGTTTTAAGTTGGAACTTGACTCTGTCTCTTTATATGGGATCTCAAGAAAGAAACCCCCAGCGAATCAGAGAGGACCCAGATGGACAGGAAAGTGGACAAAAAGGTACACTACCGCTGGGACATTGTGTGTATGTGAAGAGGGCCAGGGTGCGCTAAAGCAGCCACCATTGAAAGCCACGACTACAGCCCTGGCCCCTGTTACACAGTTATGTAAGGAATGTATGAGACTGGAGGCGAGAAGGAGCACTTGTAAGGATCAGAGATTACATATGGTAAACTATAGGGAGATTAGTTTAGGAGACAGAATATGGATGGCCTTGTAGGTCATTTCTAGTAGTTTAACCTGGATTCGCTAAGGAATTGGAAGCCAATGAAGAGATTGTCAGAGGGAAAAGGTGGAGGAGTAGCAAAGGAGAAGTAGAAAGGATTGGTGTGAGAGTGTAAGCTGGGAGGCCAAAAGGAGGATATTGCAATAGTCTAAGTGGGAGACGATGAAGGAATGCACTAACATTTTAGTAGATTCAGGGTTGAGGAAAGAACGAAATCTAGAAATATTGTTGAGTTGGAGGTGGTAAGGGCTTGGATGTGTAGTTTGAAGGACAGAGCAGAGTCAAAGGTTACTCTTAGAGATCAGATTTGTGATAAACAGGCAGGTGACACAGTGTTAGGGGTTGAGTTCCTGCCTCTGCACAGGGGGAATATCGGGCCATCTCTGCTGCGGTCTCCCATTCTTTTCCTGCCGCAGTGGAGCCTGCTCAGCGGAGACGTCGGTCCCAGTGTCTTGCTCAGTCTGACTCTGTGCAAAGGGTTACTGCTGCTTTTCCAGCTTCTGCCATTGAAGCCAGTGATGGGCAGCGGCGAGCAGACGCTCTTGGGACTAAGTCCTGCTTTTCCCCTTCTGAGCATGCCCAGGGCAAGATTTCTCATTGTAGATCGAGGGTCACATGCTTAGATACTGCAGCAAATCCCATTGGTTCTCCAGGAAGGTCTTGAAGTTGCTCAGGCTCTGTGGCAGCCTCCCATTGGTCCTTCTGGGAAGGTCCTGTACATGCTGCAGCTATAAAAGGTTTGCATGGCCGCACGGTATCAAATCTAAGTCATGTGCTTTGCGCCAGTGTGGTTACGTGTATACAGTATGTGTTCAGGGACCCAGCTGAAATAAGCCCCTAGAATACCGGCTCCTCCCGTGAGGAGATTGTATGATTGTGTAACCACAAACTGCTATCTGCTCGGCAGTTGCTGTGTTCTCCTATGAGTTTAACAGGACACAGTGCTTTCTTTAGGCGACTCTGTGAAGTAACAGAGTTCGTTTCTACCACCATATAGGGCCGCCATGTGCCAGCAGCAGGTTCTCTCCTGCACGGTGGACCCCGGGCTGCAAACGCACCAAATAGCATCTCTCTATTTACTCGGTGCGTTCCGCCAGCCCTAACACACAGCACTGACAAGGAAGGAGCAGGGTCGACCTAAGAGACGAAAATCAATTCTTTTATTTTTCCTGATTTCTAATTAGTGATATGTGTGGAGAAGGGGGGGGGGAGATTTTTGCAGTGTTGTCTCTTTTTGTCTTTGTGCTATATAAGTCTTGCGGGAAGCAGAGGAGGTGTGACTGGCCGGGTATACTCTTATTGGTAGAAATATATGGAGAGATTTAGGGTAATTTAGGATAGTGACAGTACATCAGAGCTCATAGCTCAGCAATGGAAATGGAAAGACCTAAAAGTTTGGACAAATACTTCATATAGTAATGTGTTGTACAACTGCAGCATTGAAGAAGATGATGGTCGTAGTCTATGAATCTTCTTCTTTTTTCTTTATTTTTTTTTATATAGCGCTAACATATTCCGCAGCGCTTTACAGACATTATCATCGCTGTCCCCAATGGGGCTCACAATCTAAGTTCCCTATCAGTATGTCTTTGGACATGAATAATACAGAGATTCATTTGATGGGAGAGAGAGATAGGAGAGGTGATAGCAGTAGCAATGCTTCAGTGTGATTGATCAGTTGTATGTTGTAGCTTTCATCTGTCCTGCTGCAATTGAATTATAATTATACATTTTTTCATCATTTTAATGCACTATGAAGCAGCAGCAATGCAATGCAAGGTTTTTTTACAGAATAAAAAAATATAAAATCAATGTTAGTTAGAGACAGTGTGCTTGCCTGTCACAAGCAACTGTACTGAGCTTTTGCATTTCTTGTGCAATCCTTTACACTAAGAGGGGAATAATTGTTTTTCAGAAATACAAAAGAAACTTCTCCAACATCCAGACATTTAACTGAGACTTTTACCTCTCAAAGGTCTGTTCTACTAGTCAGATTTTACATCGGTGTACGCCACACTAATGCAGTGCCCTGTGACAGGTACTAGTTTTTTGGATGTATACCTAGCTAGCTTCTTATTCTGTCATTTTTGTGAAGGGTGTTGAATTTTGCTTAAAAAAAAAAGAACATTTAAAAAAAATCTTGACATTTAACAATACATTTCATATTTTATTAGTCCTATTTGACAACGATATGCAGCACACCTATACTGCAACATTTTGCTCTCTGTACGTGTACCTAACTAATATTTCTTGTTACTTTTTGACAAGGCCCAAATAATATGCATTAAAAACTTGTTAAAAGTTAATTATCAAATGTATAGTAATTGAAAAAGAGAATAAGTAGCAATGGCAGTGCATGAGGAAATGTAAAAGAGAAAGTAACATATTTCAAGGGTAAAAATGTAGCATCGTCTAGCAGTAGAATAAGCACCATCTCCATTGGCACCAGCTGTTTGGGCAATAGTACTAGGTCACAATTGGTCTCCTTTGCATCTGGACAGTGTATTAGTGGGGAGGAAGTGGCGGGCATTATGAAATATATGACATATCACTCATCTCAGTCACTGCAGGATGATGTTACCTCTGACAGCGACACCTTCAGTCTGAATCAGTGTCTGCACAGAACAGCTTTTCTAATCACAAATGACAAAAACTGCTACATTTTGGCTAACTTTTTATTTTTAAAAATATAAAAAGTCATTATTAAATGGACTATTGATTGCTACTGGGTTACCATCTGTTACTTTTGAAAAATGACAACATTACTAAGACTGTGCTTGTGTTGAAGTGATGAAAAGGGGTTTGATAGAAACCTAGGAGACCTCCTAGGAGATGTGTCTAGCAGACCTAAGAGTGTTAGACAATGTCTTTCATGGGAAAGTGGAGGCTCTACAGGACTACATCTTTCTGCAAATTGATTCGTTGCAAATTAAATTTTGGGGAACAATTTTGTTAAACCTGGTGAATATGAATTTAAAAAGATTGAATAATCTCTATTTATTATACTTGTGTATTACTATATTAGGAGTCTTTTTGCTCTTTTTGCCACATTTTAGCAAAAATTGTACCATAAACCATTATATAAATATGCGGGCAGACCTTACGAAAAACACATCTTTTTTATAGTTTACGGTATTATTGTTGAATCCCGAAATAATCGTTATTTGAATGAAAAATAAAATATGTACAGTATAAAAAAAATCTCCACATGATTTTTTTCATTGCAACAGCATTAATATACGTCACCCACCATATAACCTGCAAGTCACGGGAATGAGAATGGTCTGTGTTCTTTCAGATTAAGAATGGTGAAAACAACTCCACAGAGGGGATGATTTAATGACTTAGTCACCTGGTGTGAGGGAGGGGAGACATGAAAAGGTCTGTGGCTGGACAGATAAGTGAAAGTTTGGGAAGAGAATTCCGCTCTGAATGGGCACCAATTGCTAGGAATGATGTAAATCTCGATGGGGATACTTAGCTTCCATAATGTTAGGAGAGTATGTGTGCTCCGCTGATAAGATTACAAAATCCACCTCAATGCTCCATTGATGTCTTCTAACCCTTCCTGCAAATAATGTTAAAAGAAGGACGGATCACCATTAAAATCAGCATGTCATTTTTATCATTAGGATCATGCCATACTAAGCCTGGAAATACACGAAGCGTCAGGAATGGTTAAACATGCAGGTAAAAAATGTATGTATATACTGTATATATATATATATATATATATACAGCTCTGGCAAAAATTAAGAGACCACTGCAAAATGTTCAGTTTGTCTGATTTTCCTCTTTATAGGTATATTTTTAAGTAAAATATAAATTGTTCTTTAATTCTATAAACTTCTGACAACACGTCTCCAAATTTCCAAGCAATAATTTTTTTTTTTCCTCTGGCCAAGAAAAATTGGCAACATTTTAAAAAAAAAAAACAGTGCTCAAATAATGCAAAGAAAACAAGTTCATAATCATTTAGAAACAACAATATTAATGTTATAACTCAGGAAGAGTTCAGAATTCAATATTTTGTGGAATAACCATGATTTTTAATCCCAGCTTTCATGCGTCCTGGCTTGCTTTCCACCAGTCTTTCACACTGCTCCTGGCACCAAAATGTCAGCAGTTCTTCTTTGTTTGATGGCTTGTGACTATCCATCATCCTCCTGATTACATTCCAGAGGTTTTCAATGGGGTTCAGGTCTGGAGATTGGGCTGCCCATGACAGGGATTTAATGTGGTGGTCTCTTAATTTTTGCCAGAGCTGTAAATAAAGAACAAAAAGCAGTACCAAAAAATTGTAGGGTGCAAAAGCCTCCCAGGTATGTACCAAGCCTTGTAAATATATAAAAAATATGGAGGCAGCAGACCAATTAGATGAAAATCCCGTGCGATTTAATTGCCCATATGGCGATGGCGATGTTTCGGTCCAGAAGTGTGGACCTTTCTCAAGCTTGAGAAAGGTCCACACTTCTGCACTGAAATGTCGGCAATTAAATTACACATGATTTTCATCTAATTGGTGTGAGGTCTCCATTTTTTGGATATATATATATACGGTATATATTTCTACATATAATTTATGTAGATATACTTCCATGCAAGCAGTATACTAACACAGGACTGGAAAATTTGCTGTTTCAAAATCAGTATAAAATATTTCTAATGCTGGCTTCACTATGTTGCAGAGGTGCCACCATTGGGCCTCCTCAATTTTCAGGGTCTAGGTATGACTGCTACCTTTGCACCCCCAATGTCCCTTCTTGATCCGCATGGTGCCTTTGCAATCTGTTTGTTACTCCTATTTAGAGCAACTAACCCTATGACAACCCATTTAGCTATAGAGTGTATAGCAGGAGACCGCTGAGGACCTGCCCCGTACTATTTTGGCGCGTTGATCCCTGGTCACTGTCACTGCAGCTATGTGATTAACAACATTCTCATGTTCAGCTAAAGCTCTGATCCTAACGGTTTTATCCCTTAGATGCTGTGGTCAATAGGGACAGCAGCGTCTAAGGTGTTTAATAAACTCTCCCTCTTGTCAGCTCGTCAACCCTGGCTATAAAATCATGGGGTGACGATGGGTTAACATCTGCCTATTTGTGTACCAGTGACACGCTATAATGTTTAGAAAATTATCTAATCCAAAGCATTTATGCTTTTGTAATTTAGTGGAACAAAAAAAAATTTGTTTTTTTAAAATTAGTGTTTTACATTCTATAAAATAATTTCCACTCCCCAGAAAATAAGAACGTTTTTTTAATAAAAAAAAATAAAATAAATGTTTTCCCACAACAGGCTTCTTTTTTTAATACATTTTTGACAATGTTTAATGAGGCATAAAAAGTGTCTAAAACACATAATAAAAATGGCACTTATTATATTTGTAATTTTGATTGTCAATGTAAGCCAGAATTTTGGTTCACTTCTTTGCTTAGTAAAGAGTTTGTCATATTGAATCCGGAAAATTTCTATTTTTTGAATGGAATGCTTTGTAAGCATCATTCTCGGCAGCACATCATCCTCTGTAATGTGCTGCAGATAACGGGATATTCTATGGGAAAAGAATGAGCGATTTGATTAGAGTTTAATGGCCATGATTGTGCGGTGTAAACCCAGGATAAGTCTAGGGTCTTTTCTACACCTCCCTGTATCTGGCCTTGCTGAGCATGTGTGGCACCCCAGGAGTTCGGGTACCACAGTAGTGTTGTCTTCCTCTCGGGGGGTGGGGGTATTGCTATGTCTGGAGACAAGTGAGATTCCTTTTGGTAGGTTATCACACACACAACACCTTCCAAATCCAGGCCAGGAGTGGGAGCTGAAAACCCTGTTTTGTGGCAGGTTCCCTGAATAAAGATCCTGGTTTGGAGGAGGAGCGAGTTCAGTTAGTACAGATAGTCTGTGTGTGAGGACAGACAGGGACAGAGCACAGTGGAAATACAGGACTCCAGGAGGCCACGAGTAGGCCCCCAGGGAGTCAGTGCGCAGAGAATCCGGGAACCGGGAGCCCGAGGCTTATGTGGATTATAATACACAGAGCAGAACCGGAGGGCATTGAATTACATGGACTTTGCCCATGTTTACCTGTGGCACAGCAGCACCTTGGAGCCTGGAGTCACCGTGAAAGGACCCCAGTAGACACGGCTCAAGCTGCTAGCCATACATATACCTGTCCCAGGACAGGAGAATGAATAGGGACCTTGCTTGAGACACTTAGTGGTAGCAGGGACCTCAGAGACAGTGAGCTCAGAGTGGAAGGCCCCTACCTGACCTACCCAAGGGACCCCGCTGGTCTCTGCACTGCCCAGACTCCTAACCAACCTGTTGCTGGTACCCTGGACTGTGGCCTGTCACCCACAAGTAAACCAGGTAAAGACTTATCACTTGTCTCCTCCATTTATTCACCGGCTACACCATCTACGCCACACACCATAGGATCCCTGGGGACCCCGCTTCACCTGTGGGAAGTGTGACATCTGGGCTGCAGCAACATCCCCCAGGGGACCCCTTTAACTCAGTGTCGGTCCCCCTATTGACCAAACTCCACAAGTGGTGTCACGACAATCTTTGAACATTTAACCCCCTTTAACGTTGATGCCCAGTGCCACAGACCGGGTCGCAGCCACCGTGACATCCCCCTTTGCGACCCAACCCAGTACTGAGTACCCCACTGCCCTGTGTGCGCGTCACATGCCCCTCCGTATGTGCGGTGTCACTTTTCTGTACCATTTACCGGGGCCATGGACCCACAAGTCCATAATGAGCAGACTCTGATTTATTGCCTTTATTGCTCCTGTTTTGCAGTGTCGAGAATGTGACAAGCCAGAGAGCAAGTTAGGACACGTATCCCGGCAGAAATAATAGCAATTACTTTTATGAAAGGCTTAGGTGAAAGATCTGGCGATAACAGCCGTGGCCTCCGGCATGTCTGTAATATTATCATTCCAGTCATCACTGGGCAATTACGTCCATAAGGAGGCCAATAAGGAGCACAATGCACTCATGAGTTACCACCAAAATCCTACATATCAGATATAGGCGCTATCTCGCAGCAAGGGGAGCCAAGAAGTGACCAGTTTCAGGTGCGCTCCGTCCAATAGTTGCCAACTGTTACGATTTTGGCAAGACCTCAGCCCCGACTGTTGTTCCTGTAGTAGAATAAAGTGACTCCCTGCAGTATTAGGCTGTGTTCACACGTTACGGTTGCATTTTTTGGAGTGAATTCAGAAAAAACACATCCATATAACATGCGGCACTAGTTGCCACTCACCAACTTCAAGCAAATTGACCAAATTTTGTAAAAAAAAAATTTTGCATACCCTCTTACAGGCACAACCCATCCCATTCCCCTATTTTCTGCGTCTTGAAGATGAACCATCCAAGAAGTACTGCTTCCTGGGAGAATTGGTGGCATCTGGAAGTTTTGCCAACTCTTCGACGATGTTCACTCTTCAGTATTTGGTCAGTATTTTACTTCAGTGTTTGTAAACCAAAACCAGGAGTGGGTGATAAATACAGAAGTGGTGACATTTTTCTATTATACTTTTCCTCTGATTGTTCCACTCCTGGTTTTGGCTACAAATACTGATGTAAAACACTGACCAAATACTGAAGGTCTGAACGTGGACTTTTGGGAGTCTGAAAGGTGCACCCCTTTTTTTGGGGGAGATTCACAGGCGTTCTGGGGAGGTTGACAAATATACCTTTCAGTGTTGTGTCTACATTCATTACCTGTTACGTTTCACATTCTTGTTGCGTCAGTAAGACAGAAAGGCTGGAGCAGAGGAGCGGAACCCAGCGATGCAGCAGAGCAGGGTAGATCAGGAGACTGTATGTAGCAAAGTAACAGAGCATTCTCCTAAACAGGGGAAATTCCAGCTCAACGGACTTGTGAACAAACTTGTCTTTATCCATCAAAGTGCTCACATCATGATTAAGGTGCAGAGTTACCTGAAACGCGTCGATGTCGCATATCATGTAACTTTCATCGCTGATTCTGTTTTATCCACTATTTGAGCACTTTGGTGAATGAAGAAAAGTTTGTTCACAAGTTCGTTGAACCGGATTTTCTCCTGTTTATGTGATTGCCCCACGCTCTGACGCAACGTTTCCTGTGCTCCGTACGCCAAAGGACGAGCTGGATTTTACTCCTCGAGTACATCAAGATACTTATATGGTCTGTGCACACTTTGCAGTTTTGTAAGGTTTTTGTTGCATTTTTTTCCTGCTCAGATTTATCACAAAACCTGAAGAGTTTCTTGATACCAGCAAAATGAATGAGATTCTTGAAGTCTCATGCACACGTTGCTTAGTTTTTCTTGCAGATTTGCAGCAGATTTAAATCTGCAGCATGTCAATTCTTTCAGTGCTTTTGCTGCAAATTTCACCCATACTAATAAGTGGGGAAAAATCTGCAACAAAAACTCATTGTAAGAAAAAAATACGGTAAAAACATGCCTATTTTACCCCCAGTGGTTTTCCTGCCAAGAGATGTCGAAATGGTACAGAAATTTCTGCTGCAAATACCTCCATGATTTTAAGGGGATTTTGTGCTTAACAAAAAAAAAAAAAATATTCGCTTAAACATACACGAATGTTAAATGTGAAGACAAGCTTGCATTAATGGACATGATACCATCAAAGAATAATTAAAATGATCAGGACACATGATTTTCCTTTTTTTCTAGGTTGCAGCTCTTCAGGGAATAAACAGACCACTTTGGGCGCAGGCCCTCTTCTCTCTGTGATGTGTAGTGGTATTCTGGATCACATTGTACTCTACCAGAAGACTTTTTTTTTTATCCTTTATCTATTTTTATCATCTTCTTTTCTTCATGTAGGATTTCACAGCCTCAGAACGGCTGCAGATGTCAGACGACAGACGAGCACGTATGATTTTATGGCAGCAAATTGCAACCTTTACTGTTATCGGGTGATAATAGACTTTGCTTATGCCGCTTCCTAATGGAAAATGATGTGTGTATCTGCTTATATGATGTGGTATAAACTGTAATAGCAACTAATATCTTATCAGACGCTGTCATAAAAATTCTTCTGCAAGAGAAAACAGTCACATTTTGTTTGCACTTGTACTCTTCTGCTTCTATACTGTCAATGAGGGGAGATACTAATGTCTAAGTGTGCGCTGCGGCATTGTAGACCTCCTCGTAGACACGTTTATGTAGGTTTCTTATTTGTTTAGGTAATTGCGGCACATCAGGGTTTTCTTTATCTTTATGGTTCTTTTTTTTTTTTTGCTTTATTTATGCTTCGCCTTTTGGGCTTGTGACTAAGGCTACGTTCACATTTGCGTTGTGCGCCGCAGCGTCGGCACCGCAACGCACAACGCAAACAAAAACGCAGCAAAACGGATGCACAATGCTGCGTTTTGCGCCGCATGCGTCCTTTTTTTCATTGATTTTGGACGCAGCAAAAATGCAACTTGCTGCGTCCTCTGCGCCCGGACGCGGGCGCCGCAGTGACGCATGCGGCGCAAAACGCAAACGCACCGCATGTCCATGTGCCCCCATGTTAAATATAGGGGCGCATGACGCATGCGGCGCCGCTGCGGCGCACAACGCTGCGGCGCTGACCGCAAATGTGAACGTAGCTTTATCTGTCTTGAATTTTTATGTGCTCCTTTTGTTCATCTTTTTTATGCATTAATATTAGTTTCTGGTGCAAAATTTGTAAATGGAGCTGTGTCACTCCCCCTGTTCACATGCACGGCTAATGTTCATGTGTCTTGAGAATGGAGAGAGATGAGCAAGGCTACTTTCACACTAGCGTTAACTGCAATCCGCCACAATGCGTCGTTTTGCCGAAAAAACGCATCCTGCAAAAGTGCTTGCAGGATGCGTTTTTTCCCCATAGACTTACATTAAGCAACGTATTGCGACGGATTGACACACGTCGCAACCGTCGTGCGACGGTTGCGCCGTGTTGTGGCGGACCGTCGGGACCAAAAAACGCTACATGTAACGTTTTTTGCTCACGACGGTCCGCTTTTTCCGACCGCGCATGCGCGGCCGGAAATCCGCCCCCACCTCCCCGCACTTCCCCGCACCTCACAATGGGGCAGCGGATGCGCTGGAAAAATGCATCCGCTGCCCCCGTTGTGCGGCGGAGACAACGCTAGCGTCGGGAACCTCGGCCCGACGCACCGCGACGGGCCGAGCCCGACGCTAGTGTGAAAGTAGCCTAAGCCACTGTCAGGTACATTTGTGACCCCTACATGCATATATACTCCAACCTGAAGCAGCCAGGATCCAGCGGAATAAGTCATATTTTTGTATTTAAAGGGGAAGCTCTCTTTATGTAAATCATACGGAAACCCATAAAAACCAAATTTTATTCTTCATTTAAAATGCCACCAAACCTGTGGCTACCGACACACAAAAAACACAAACACCGTGCTACAACCACTGTGAACAAACACTGATGACGGGATAATCTTTCCTACTATGGTGCCTACACTGATACCTTCCTAGCTGCGGGGGTTGGCACCCTAGGGGGAGCGTTGTGGCGCCCCCCGCTCAACGATGGCTTACCCAAAGGTTGCTATATATACCCTACAAGATAGGTGGACCCCTCTACCCAAGATGCAAACTGAAGGATCCCCTGGTAGCTAGACAAAGATCACACCAATAACTAAGGAAAACGTGATCCCCCAATCATATTAAAAACAATGGAGAACATGTATCTTGGCAGAAAACGGCAATACATATAGATTTTACACAATACTCGACTGTGATACAATCCCAGTATATAAACTTCTGTGCCTCCAATTTTATCAGCACCTAGACATCATCAAGATGTATGCACAAAAAAATGCTCTTTTTATGATATGCTCCTCAATCGCTGTCATACATTATCAGATACAATTTCACAAAAGCAAGGTATGCAGCGCCCCAGAGTCCTGGTCGTTGCAGTAATGTCGCTCTTCCACTAGGGGGAGTGATATTACGTCTGATGGTACTAAAGGAGTCCATCTGATCAGGTATCACAAGTCACACTTTGTCAGCAAATGAAGAGGAAAAATAATCAGCACCGCTGTAGTGCACTTACCCCTCGGGTGTGGAAATTATCCGTGTCGTGGTGACTCTTCTCTTGATTTGTTATCACAAGTCACACACTACACTTTACACTCCAGTCCACCAGGGGGAGCCTTGCTTCTATCTATTAGGGCACTCCTCACACACGGGTAAAACTGGAGGGTTGGATAGGAAGTTGGGGAGAAGCTACCTGGGTTCGACCCAGAGAGGACCTGTCAGGCAGACAGGGGGAGAAGGAGGAACATCTGAGCTGCAGACAGAGGGTCCCTGTCAGGGGTGGGATCCTGACAGAGGCCAAGCACGAGATAGAGCATTACGGAGCAGCGCCTGCACCCATTGCGGCAGCATCCTAAGAAGGGACATGAAGTGAAGTATATTGTGGAGAGTGAGAAATGAAGTCACAGCACAAGGAGATAATACCGGGAGGAGACCTGCCCCAAGATCGGCAGCCTCCTTCTGAGGCGCGTAGCCGGTGGCTGGAACACTGAGGGAGTCATTAACTCTACCTATTACTTCAGAAATCGGCAGGGCAGTTAATTCCAAGTTGGCTGCCCGACCTTAATACCTATGAAGGCACGGAGGCAATTTGTGGGAGAGGGGCGACACTAGGGTCCCTATAAAATAGCTCCAGGCCTCCCCCGTCATACGGGTTGTCCTATCCATACCATCTGGGGGACAGAGAGAGATAACATCAGAGACATCTACGACAGTTGTGAGGACTATCCCATGGTGCTCAGCAGGGAGGTACTACAACACAGAGGCGCTAGTAGGAAGGCTACTGATTTCCACCTGATTAAGGGAACTCTGGATGTGTCTTCGGACCGGCCGGATTCCACCTGCCCTGTGAACGGTTCTCTGGACTGTGGACCCTGAAGTCTTCAGTAAAAAGTAAAGAGACTGCAACGTTTGTGTCCTCGTTATTCATGCGCCCTACAACGTCCACCATCACCACCTACACATCAGGGAAGCCCTGGGGACCTACTTCACCTGTGGGAAGGTATACCATCTAGCTGCCATAACATCACCCCAGCGGACCCCTCAGCAGCGTCGGTCACCCTCACTGAATACCACAGGTGGCGTCACGAACACCAGACAACTACACCTTTAATTGGACGCCCCTCAAAGGGCCACGGGCCGGGTTGGGCCACCGTGAAATCCCCAGCAATGAGGGAGGGAGAGATTGACCCGGTACCGAGTACCCCATTGCCCTTACACGTGGGGGCGCTCCAGGTACTCATCGTAAAAACGTATGCCGTCTGCCTTTCATACTCCGCCTCAACGCGTTTCGCCCCTCTGGCTCATCAGGAGGTCCTTTTTCTTAACATGCGTCTCGATAGAGTGTGATATGTTTGCATTGTATCCACTAACCTTGGTTTAAAAAGGCCCCCTCCGTTCTATGTGATACCGCCCCACTTCCTGTTAATTAGCAGGAAGAGCGCCTTACCAAATGCACCATGGGTGCAGGATATGTTTTGCGCATGTTCCATATGGAACGCACCTCTATCCTCTGCGATCCACTGAGATACGGCTCGTATCTCATTAACCATTAACTGCGCCTGCGCCGGAAGGATCGCAACTAGATCTTCCTTCTTTTTGCCCCGGGAGTGCGCACTAGATGAAAGTTACACTGCGCATATTCCCTATGGAGCGCTCTTCTATCCACTGCATTCCAAACAGGGGCTACTCATAGATCCCTTTCCTCATACTGCGCATACGTTAGGTGGAATTTAACTCTATCATCTCTAACTTCCAAATCCCTCTGTGGGAGTGTGTCTCCTAGTAAATCATTCATAAATAGTTTGTAAGTGATTATTGCGCACACTCCCAGTGGGACCCCACTTATACTATTGCGTTACTCATCATAAACCATATCCCTTGAAAATCTTTAGGTAATACTCGCTTGTTGCACTCAACCTTAAATCGGGTGCATCTCTCACTTTTATACTCCAATAAGGATCATCGCTCCTCCAACAGATTTCTACAATATCAAAAGGCCCCTCACCTATATATATTTATAGACATTATACTGTCACGGGGCACCTATTTCTCAGCTGATCCAAAAATATATATCTATGCAATTCAATTAAGCTACCTAAACGAACAGTGGGTCCATAGACCAAGGATTATTTTTGATCAGAAATTTTTTTCACAGTAATCTGTGCATCCCTCTATCCAAAGGGAATTTCACTAGAGTAAAGCACCGCCAGATTCATCATTAATCATAGTCCCTTTATAAACAAAAAAGAAGAACAGGAAATGGGTGAAGGAAGAGTCAAGACCTATATGCATGAGCTATAAAAAGCATGCAAACGACATTTGTTCATTAATACCCCTCGGGGTCATTGTATCCAATGTAATATAATCCTTAGGTCAGGGACATGTTGCCATGTAAACAACCCCCATTGTTTTACAGTTAGAGAAAACCCACTGATAGAAAACTTTCCCTGTAGAAGAGCTTATGAACGACTTGTCTGGTTTCATCCACCTGCACATCTGGCAATTGCCACATCTATAGAAACCACAAGGTTTTCTATCCAGCCATGTCCCGTTATTTGTTGGTCTAATGTAGTGGCTATGTACAAGCAGATCTTTCAATGACTTCCCTTTCCTGAAGGTAATGTCCAGGCGTGAGCCTACAATTTCCCTTAATTCAGGGTCCATTTTAAGGATGTCCCAACATCTATTAATTATCTCTCTGACCTTATGATGTTGATTATCAAATGTCCCTATAATTCTAACGACCTCATTTTCGGTTCCACTTAGAACCTCCCGTTTGTGCAACAGACTTTGTCTATCCTCATTCATTGCAAATTGATATGCTGTGTCTGTGACATATCCGGGATAGCCCTTCTCCCTAAATCTGTAGTACATATCTCCGGCCTGACTGTGGAAGGTCCTTGTATTCGAACAGTTCCTTCTCAGTCTTAGGAACTGGCCCTTGGGGATCCCCCTTTTTAGAGGTGTTGGGTGATGGCTATTCCAGTTCAGAAGACTGTTTGTACTGGTAGGTTTACGATATATGCTGGTTGTTAAACCCCCATTTCATTCCTTTTTAATTTTAACATCCAGGAACGCTATTTCTTCCTTGTGGATCTCTGAGGTAAATCCCAAACCAATATTGTTGACATTCAATTCCTCTATAAACAATTTAAACTCATCCTCTGCACCTGTCCAAATCACAAAGATATCATCTATGAATCTATACCAAATGGCTACAGATTCATGGCACCATTTCTGACCCTCCCCAAACACAATGGTTTCCTCCCACCAGCCCAGGAACAAGTTTGCGTACGATGGGGCACATGGACTCCCCATCGCAGTGCCCCTGAGCTGGTGGTAGTATTTGTCATAGAACTTAAATGTATTATGGGAAAGGGTAAAGCTTAGAAGAGACATCACAAATTCATTATAATCACTACAGGCTACCGATCTTTGTTTCAGAAAATGCTGGACACCCCCAATCCCTGCACCATGCGGTATGTTGCTATACAACGCCTCCACATCAATTGATGCCAACCATGAATCCCCATCAACATGCAAGCCCTCAAGTTTTCTCAATAGGTCTGCTGTATCTCTCCAGTACGAGGGGATAGAAGTCACAAATGGACGAAGAATTTCATCTATATACAGGCCGCAATTCTGCGTCAGTGAATGTACACCAGACACAATTAGTCGTCCTTTTAGGGGGTTTAACCCCTTGTGTATTTTTGTCAATGAATAGAAGGTGGCCGCTAGGGGGAACCTTGGAAACAAAAAATAATATTCACTCTTAGAGCTCAGGCCTTTTTCAAAAGCTACATCAAGCAGTTCTTTCAATTGCACTTTATAAATTTCCATTGGGTCTGATCTTAATACCTCATAAATATTCTTGTCTTGGAGGATGGCATTGCACATTTCCTGATATACCTTTGTGGTCCATAATGACCAAGTTACCACCTTTATCAGATGACTTGATTACTAACTGGTCATTACTTCTTAATGTTTCCAATGCCATCATTTCTCCTTCTGTCAAACTGTGATCCTCATTCAATCCAAAGCTTTTAATTTTTCGCAGATCTCTCTCTATAAGTTGTAAAAAGATATCAATGTTATTTGTGTCCCCCTGTGGCGGCGGTTCTCTTTACCAAGACATCAATTTAATGGGTTTAAATAATATACACTCACCGGCCACTTTATTAGGTACACCATGCTAGTAACGGGTTGGACCCCCTTTTGCCTTCAGAACTGCCTCAATTCTTCGTGGCATAGATTCAACAAGGTGCTGGAAGCATTCCTCAGAGATTTTGGTCCATATTGACATGATGGCATCACACAGTTGCCGCAGATTTGTCGGCTGCACATCCTAAAGATGCTCCATACAAGGCAGGATGGATCCATGCTTTCATGTTGTTTACGCCAAATTCTGACCCTACCATCCGAATGTCGCAGCAGAAATCGAGACTCATCAGACCAAGCAACGTTTTTCCAATCTTCTGTCCAATTTCGATGAGCTTGTGCAAATTGTAGCCTCAGTTTCCTGTTCTTAGCTGAAAGGAGTGGTACCCGGTGTGGTCTTCTGCTGCTGTAGCCCATCTGCCTCAAAGTTCGACGCACTGTGCGTTCAGAGATGCTCTTAGGCCTACCTTGGTTGTAACGGGTGGCGATTTGAGTCACTGTTGCCTTTCTATCAGCTCGAACCAGTCTGCCCATTCTCCTCTGACCTCTGGCATCAACAAGGCATTTCCGCCCACAGAACTGCCGCTCACTGGATTTTTTTTCTTTTTCGGACCATTCTCTGTAAACCCTAGAGATGGTTGTGCGTGAAAATCCCAGTAGATCAGCAGTTTCTGAAATACTCAGACCAGCCCTTCTGGCACCAACAACCATGCCACGTTCAAAGGCACTCAAATCACCTTTCTTCCCCATACTGATGCTCGGTTTGAACTGCAGGAGATTGTCTTGACCATGTCTACATGCCTAAATGCACTGAGTTGCCGCCATGTGATTGGCTGATTAGAAATTAAGTGTTAACAAGAAGTTGGACAGGTGTACCTAATAAAGTGGCCAGTGAGTGTATATATATACTGGCTAAGTGAAATATTCCCTGAAAATTTGACCCTCTGCCAATTTATCATTGCAAAACCTCTATTTGCCTGGAAAAAACGTATAGAACACACTGAGGTCTCCTAGGACTGTATTAAACCTTTTTAATGCTCTTTTATGCAAACACAGCCTTAGCAATGTCCAGGTGTCTTCATCCTATCTGGCTATTGGAAGACAGACAATAGCTGTATTGGGTGGCATGTGTGAGCCTTTTATTAGACTACTAACTGTACTAGCCGGCTTCGCCCGGGTAAATAACTGCTGTTAGCAAAATAGAATGTGTTAGCAAAAATGTACTCTGCACACAAAAACCACAAAACGAATAGACAGAAATGTAATTATTAAAAGGCAAAAACTAAGCTAATAGAAGCATTTCACAACATATATTTCAACACCAGAGATATTCCACACAGATTTAACTAAATTGGCCAAATAATGTGAAGTAATCTTCTACTACTTATACGAGAGCCTTTTGATAAAGTTTTTCCTTCAGGTGCAAAGACGAACAGATTTTTGGCTGTTCCAACTCTTGAACAGGCCACATAAAGTTGACCATGAGAAAAGCATGGAGATTGTAAATCGATTCCAACTACTTTCAAGGACTGTCCCTGAGCCTTGTTGATGGACATAGCAAATGCCAGTCAAACAGGAAACTGGAGGCGTTTAAAATCAAAAGGCAAATCAGATGGAATGAGAGGAATTGTTGGAATGAAAACATCTTCTCCTGTGGCACATCCTGTCAAAATGGTTGCCTCAATTACATGTGGAAACAGGTTCTTAATCAAGAGTCTTGTTCCATTACACAGCTTTGGTGGATCCAAATTTCTCAATAGCAGAATAGGTGCTCCAGGTTTAAGAAAGAGGTTGTGAGGAGGAAGTCCTTGTGGCTCCAAGGAATTGAGGAACTCAGTTGGATATGGCTCTTGAGGAAGCAGCTGCTGTTCTCATGTGTGTCAGCCTTGTTTCTCAGTCTTCACATTTTTCATTGGCCCGTAATGCAGCTTTTCTTTTCGCATCAGCTGACCTTCGTGCCATGGAATTCCTTTTCTTATGAGGCATTATTGTGGTAAAAATAGTCTGTAACTGGCAGTTTCTATATCCTCTCACATAGAGGTAATGTGACTGACATCAGCCTTTCCACCAACACACCCTAACTGACATGCTATTACCTCACACAAGCTTTGTTATACTGAGAGTGTCACAGTTCCTCCTGTTCCTCCTTGCACAAAGGTCCTGCTGCTGGGTTGTTGCCCTTCTATGGCCCCCTCCGCATCTCCTGGTGTACTGGCCTGTCTCCTGGTATCTGCTGCCTTTTCTGGACACTGTGCTGACAGACCCTTCTTGCCACAGCTCGCATTGATGTGCCATCCTGGATGAGCTGCAGTACCTGAGCAACTTTTGTGGGTTGTAGACACCACCTCATGCTACTGTACAGTAACCCTAGGGGTGAGAGCAATGACAAAATGCAAAAGTGACCAAAACAACAGTCAAAAAGGATGATAACAGAGAAATGGTCTGTGGTCACCTCCTGCAGAACTCCTTAATAGGGGTTGTCTTGATCATTTCTACCTGTTGTCTTTTCCATTTGCACAACCGCAAGAGAAATTGATTCACAATCAATGTTGCTTCATTACTGGACAGGTTGATTTCACAGAAGTGTGATTGATGAGTTACATTGTGTTAAGTGTTCCCTTTATTTTTTTGAGCTGTGTATATATATATATATATATATATATATATATATATATATATATATTTATATAAATAAATAAATATATATATCGTATGGATGAGGAATAGTAAGAAATGTATTTAAATAGCTTGCAATGTAGTTTATTTACATATATTAAATTGATGTGTTTGTGAAGTGAATTTCCCCTTTAAAAACAAAAACATTATGACTTACTCTGCTAGATCCTGGCTGCTCCAGGGGGAGGATATATGCATGTGGGGGGCACAAATTGCATTTATTTCTAGAGATAGTTCCATACTGATCCATTCCAGTGAGGTATATATCTTTCCAGGCATGAGAAGGAATTTTCTTCGACTCTATCTTTGGAACAATATTTCAATAGCTTTCAATCCTTGTAGACTGTGTCCTGAGATAACGGGCATTATTAGGATACTCCAACATTATTTAGGGCTTTAAGGTTTGTAAATGATAAGGATATGGGACAAGAGGATTAGAAAGTCATTTAAGATAACTACAGGCCTTGAACATTTCCTTACTACAAGATTGAAGAGAGTGAGAGCCGCTACCCTGAATCCGCGGAATTCATTAACCAGACTGAACTAATTAAGCGCCCTTCCTAGTCCGCCTGTAAATTCTACTAAGCAGATTGCAGGAGAATTAAAAGTCAAATTTCCTTCTTTCATAAAGGTCTCGGCCTTTATATTCCAGCATGGAGCAAAGGTGAAAATAAGTTTTAAAATATTCTAGATGAACCAAATTGTTCATATTTTGCTATATAGAACATTTCATTATAAAACATCATGTTTTCCGACTATCTTGCAAGATTCTTCATCAATCCAGTTAGAACTAATGGGAAAGATCCTATAAGGACATATATTTTGCTCTCCTGTCCCTCATTATGTAATAATGCCCCCCATCCTGGACTCATTCTGGTATACTAGGCCTCTCTCATCTTTTTAAGACCGGAGTCACACTACAGCGAGATACGGCCGAGTCTCGCAGGTTAACACCAAGCTCTGGCACCGGCACTCCGGAGCGGAGCATGCAGCTCCATGTATTGCTATGCGGCTGCACGCTCCGCTCCGGAGTGCCGGTGCCAGAGCTTGGTGTTAACCTGCGAGACTCGGCCATATCTCGCTGTGTGTGATCCCGGCCTGAGTGGGAGAACTTGCACAATTGGTGGCTGACTAAATACTTTTTTTCTCACTGTAAGTATTCGGACCTTGTGCTCAGACACTCATATTTAAGTGACATGCTGTCCATTTCCTTGTGATCCTCCTTGAGATGGTTCTACTCCTTCATTGGAGGCCAGCTGTGTTTAATTAAACTGATAGGACTTTATTTGGAAAGGCACACACCTGTCTATATAAGACCTCACAGCTCACCGTGCATGTCAGACCAAATGAGAATCATGACGTCAAAGGAACTGGCCAAGGATCTCAGAGACAGAATTGTGGCAAGGCACAGATCTGGCCAAGGTTACAAAAGAATTTCTGCAGTACTCAAGGTTCTTAAGAGCACAGTGGCCTCCATAATCCTTAAATGGAAGAAGTTTGGAACCACCAGAGATTTTCCTAGACTTGACCGTCCAGCCAAACTGAGCAAGTGTGGTAGAAGAGCATTGGTGAGAGAGGTAAAGACGAACCCCAAGATCACTGTGTCTGAGCTCCAGAGATGCAGTAGGAAAATGGGAGAAAGTTCCACAAAGTCAACTATCACTGCAATCCTCCACCAGTTGGGCCTTTATGGCAGAGTGGCCTGATGGAAGCCTCTCCTCAGTGCAAGACATATGAAAGCCCACATAGAGTTTCCTAAAAAACACAAGAAGGACTCCCAGACTATGAGAAATAAGATTCTCTGGTCTGATGAGATGAAGATAGACCTTTTTAGTGATAATTCTAAGCAGTATGTGTGGAGAAAACCAGACACTGCTCATCACCTGCCCAATACAATCGCAAAAGTGAAACATGGTGGCGGCAGCATCATGCTATGGGGGTGTTTTTCAGCTGCAGGGACAGGACAACTAGTTGCTATTGAAGGAAATATGAAAGAGGCCAAGTACAGAGATATCCTGGATGAAAACCTCTTCCAGAGTGCTGAGGACCTCATACTTGGCCAAAGGTTCACCTTCCAACAAGAAAATGACCTTAAGCACACAGCTAAAATAACAAAGGAGTGGCTTCAGAACAACTGTGACCATTCTTGACCGGTCCAGCCAGAGCCCTGACCTAAACCCAATTGAGAATCTCTGCAGAGACCTGAAAATGGCGTCCACCAACATTCACCATCCAACCTGACGGAACTGGAGAGGATCTGCAAGGAAGAATGTAAAAGGATCCCCAAATCCAGATGTGAAAAACTTGTTGCATCATTCCCAAGAAGACTCATGACTGTACTAGCTCAAAAGGTGCTTCTACTCAATACTGAGCAAAGGGTCTGAATACTTATGACCAGGTGATATTTCAGTTTTTCCTTTTTAATAAAATTGCAACTATTTCTACGTTTCTGTTTTTTTTCAGTCAAGATGGGGTGCAGAGTGCACATTAATGAGAAAAAATTAACTTTTTTGAATTTACCAAATGGCTGCAATGAAACAAAGAGTGAAAGGTTTAAAGGGGTCTGAATACTTTCCGTACCCACTGTACAACAATAATTGTTACAAAATGAGGAACACATTTTTTTATGTATTTTAATGGCCTTTTGTGATCATAGAAAAAATGGAAAAAACAGCAAAAAAGGTGAGAATACAACAGTAATAAAAACAAAGATGAAAAGATACCTTGAATGTTCAAACAAGAAAAACACATGTACGAAAACCCCCAGAAAATATGCCTGGTGAGGAATGGGGGTAAATATCCCGGTCTTGAACTAGTTAAGGAAACCTCTACAAACTAGATGCTGTCCAATCAAAAGAACAAAAAAAAGTCTTCAAAACTGCTTCAGGAAATGAAAAAGCTGTTGCAAAAACGATGCAAAAGAAGTCAAGAAAGACACTTTAGGAAAAACTCAGATGGAATTTCCCTAAAGCGTCTTCCTAGAGCAAAATCTATGAGGGTATGCCGGCAATATAAAAGACACCATGCACACATGACCCAAAGAAGGAAAGTTTGCTCAACCACTCTCTGATGAAAAAAAAGCTTGTGCACATAGACTTGTGTGGATGTCTGATTTAGAAAACCCATTTAGATTCCTCATTCTTATAGAAAATTTCCACCTACTATCTTCATACTTATGTTCAATCGTCTGCGCTAATTTCTTAATAGACCTTTTGAGCAAAATTAAAAATTGTATATCTTATTAATTTATTTCAGTTATGCCAGATGCCCCTATTGTAAGGTGTCCTCTTTGGTGAAACTAAGCTTTACATAGATCTCATTCATATCAATTGGTTGTGTAATACAGGTGCTACTCCAGCATCAGGCTGTCTGTCCGCCCTCTACTTTGGCTGGTCATCCCTGATCCTTGATGAACCTTTGGGATCACAACCTAAGGCCTTATAAACCTGATTATTCGTATAGTTGTGGTATCATGACCACATTACTATACTATTATAACTTTCCTTTCTTGATTCACCTAACAAACCAAGCTCTGTTATTCTGCTGGGCTCTGCTACAATGGTAAAAGTGAGCATTTTGACATACTCAGCTCTGCTATTCTGCTGGACTCTGCTACAATGGTAAAAGTGAGTATTTTGACATACTCAGCTCTGCTATTCTGCTGGACTCTGCCACAATGCTAAAAGTGAGTCTTGTGACATACCCAGTTCAACTGTTCTGCTGCATTCTACTACATTGTTACATGTGGGCTTCCTGACATAACCAGCTCTGCTGTTCTGCTGGGCTCTGCTGCATCGCTACAAATGAGCCTCTTGTCATACCCAGCTCTGCTCTTCTACTGGGCAGTTAGTCACCTTACATACTTAAAGTCGTCTTTCTTTTTTTGTCTTGTGCTATTCGTTTTGCCTTTTTTTTCTGCCAAATTCTTCAACCTGGAACCCTCAGTTCGTGAATTTTCTACAAAGATGAAAATAGGGTTTATTTTTCCCTTTGATTTGCTTTATGACTAATAAAAAAAAGTCTTACACTTCACAAAACAGCGCAAAATTTGTGCCAACAATTTCCAGCGTACATAAAATCACTTCTGAGGAGCACAATTGCATTAAATTTAGAAACTTTTTGCAACATTTTTCCCAATTCTTTTTTTGCAGTTAATAAATCAGCTGAAAGCATCTAGAAAACTCAAACCCCAAACGCAATGACGAACATTAAAAAAAAATCAGGCAAATGCTTATAAAATAGATTTTAAAAAAGGTGCAAATTAAAAGATGAATAAGGCACAAATGAAAGGTGAAAAACCACAAAAACTAGACAAAAAAAGACACAAATGTACCGTAATAATAAATGGGATTTTTATGTTAACAGAATGGGGAAAAAAAATACAGCCTTCTGGTTGAAATGCTAATTTTTCAATATGAGACGATGGCAATGTGTAACTAAATCATAAAAGAGTGTCCTGAAACAAGATAAGGAGAACATCCATGGTGGGTCAACGCAGAGTGACTGGCACAGTGTTAGAAGGAGTTACCAGCGAGTGTAGGTTTAGGAGGTTCTATCAAGGCGTATAAATGTAAAGTTGGAATCCTTATCATATTTAATGCTATGTATCATTAGGTTCAAGCTGTGTTTTCAGAATTTTACCTCCTGTCCTTTTTCAGAGAAATGAGTGTAAAGTGTTTTAAGTTTATTTTATGGGCAGGAATCTTCTTGACACTGTGGTGCCCATTCTAAATTGAAAAAAAAATTGAAATTCAGCTGCTTGCCTATAAAGTAAAGGAGCGAGTTTTAATCTTTAAGTGTTTGCTGCAGTTAACTGCAAATTAGCTAAACCATTCCCGTGCTCAAGTTACAGAATCTGCAGCTTTGAAGCAAGCTTTCCTGAGGCCAAGAAGGCTTATTATTAATGTTACGTGATGTTCCTACTGCTGCCTAGAAAACGTTAAATATTCTCTGGTTGAATGAGAAACTTTTAAAATTTCAAAATATTCTCTGGAAATATTTTTGCATGACCTCTATTCTTAGTATCGCTCTCCATTTTTCTATGCTAGTTGGGTCTCCTAAGGTTCAGAGTTGGACTGGATCACCACAGTCCCCTAGGAATCCGTGAAGGGCCCAAAATTTGACCTACAATTGTCATGATCCACACCGGGTTTTGAGTCCTGTTTTCCCCTTTTTCCGGTCTGGTCGTGCCAGGGGTTAAACTTTCTCAGCCTCAGTCTGGTCTCAGGTAAACTATTTATCTCTGACCATGTCGGTTATATTTTCTGCCTATGACGTGTGTAGCTGCATATATATCTGCTCTATATGGGTATACCTTGACGATTGGTGGAGCAGCAGTATACATTTTTTTGCAAAAAAACGTATCAACTATATACCCTGTTTTTTCCATCTTTTGACTAGCACTCGCTTATTACTGTGATTTTTTTTACAACAGAGTATTTTTGACCTCACTGTGCTCTTTTTTGTCTTCAAGTTTCTTGGTGGTGTGTGAACAGGTTCGTACAGTCTTGTTCAATGTGCAAGTAGCCCATGTGTTTCTGGTCCTCTTCTCCTTCTCTTAAATGCCTGTAGATTTTATGGTAAAATTAATGAGGAAATGTTTTACTTGTCCTAATTTTACTGTATATATTTGAGAATGAGTTATATTTTGGTCTCCTTTTACGTGATAAATTTTCGTAGGAAGTGATATGTCCGCTTTAATTTCTAAATATACTTTTATTTTAAGGCTTTTGCAGTTTTATTTTTAATCGTTGAGCTTGATTGTTCCTATTATGTAGAGATCCATTCTCTGCAGTCATCTCATTATTATCACTGGTAGAATTACAATAAAAGATAAAACCTAGATATAGAGAGCACAGGATCCACCACTCACAATACATGATGGACACAGCTCGCTTCCTCCCTTTCAATGTACAATTGCCTCTGCACTATTGTTCCCTATTAGTCTATTGTTCCCTATTATCTTTGTGACTGCAGTAAAGCATATTTCTGAATGTAAGGGTATGTGCACACGTTGCGGATTTCTTGCAGAAATTTCCTGAAGAAAACCGGAAATTTTCTGCAAGAAATCCGCTTTTTTTTTTTTGCGTTTTTTTTCCGTTTTTTTTGCGTTTTTTTAGCATTCTGCAAGCGTAATTAGCTTGCAGAATGCTAAAGTTTTCCAAGCGATCTGTAGCATCGCTTGGAAAACTGACTGACAAGTTGGTCACACTTGTCAAACATAGCGTTTGACAAGTGTGACCAACTTGTTACTATAGATGCTGCTTTTGCAGCATCTATAGTAAAAGATAGAACGTTTAAAAATAATAAAAAAAATAAAAAAAATGCTTATACTCACCCGCAGACATCAGATCTCCTCACCGGCGTCCGTTCCTATAGCTGATGTGTGCGCGCAGGGCCTTCCATGACGTCACGGTCACGTGAGCGGTCTCGGCCAATCACAGGACAGTGACGTCATTCGGCAAGGTCCTTCACCGCACGCCAGCTACAGGAACCGAAGCCAGCGTGCAGCACAGAGGCGGGAACACTTCGGGGGCCATCAGAGGGTGAGTATAGGACTATTTTTTATTTTAATTCTTATTTTTTGACCACTTATATGGTGCCCAGTGCGTGGAGGAGAGTCTCCTCTCCTCCACCCTGGGTACCAACCGCACATAATCTGCTTACTTCCCGCATCGTGGGCACAGCCCCGTGCGGGAAGTAAGCAGATCAATGGACCCCTAGGTGTGCGGAATCCCCTGCAATTCCGCATTTTAATGAACATGTTGCTTTTTTTTCCGCGATGCGATTTTTTCGCGGAAAAAAAGGCTACATTTGCACAAAAAATGCGGAATACACTGAAAATAATGGGAGGCATATGTTAGCGTTTTTTTCGCGTTTTTATCACGTTTTTATAGCGAAAAAACGCGAAAAAAACGCGAAAAATACTGAACGTGTGCACATGGCCTAATAGTAGTTCATGCAAGATGGTCAAACCAATAATCATGGGCAGGAAGTAAACTAACAAAATTATCCAATCAGAAAAGAAAAAATAGATAACAAAAATATTAATTCAAAATTGTGTTTTAATTAGCAACAAGGCATTTCAGGGCAAACAAGCTATTGGACAATGGCAGGAGCAATGCATGCTGACAAGACTGTAGGGAAGGAACTCCCAGAACCTATCGTGCTGGTAGAATTCCAACTAAAAGGAACCACTCACTCCAAAATAGTGAATGGCCAGTTACAGAACTTGCTAATTGAGATAGTTCCTGTACATATTAGACTGGTATGTGAGAGAAAAACAGTTTTAACTGGTTGTAGAGAATGAGGGCAACAAGCACTTTTAATGTTTAAAAGAGGTCTAAATGGGCTTATCTATGCTGGTAAATGGGTCTGCGGCGGGGCGGATCTTCTAGACATTTTCTGTATTGTGTTCGATCATTTCGATTTAATGAAGACAAAAGTGAATTTGGTGAGGTCAGATGTCACATTATGGAGAGAGCTGGTAAATTATATATTATTTTACGGAATCTTAATTAGGTGTAACCTATAAAGATTATTTAGACGGAATTATTTTTGATTTAGGAACACAAAAGAAATGAAGAATATCCCCATACCTGATTAGTCACATAGACAAAAATGTTCTTGTTATGCTTTTCCTTTGTTTGACAGTTGTGTGGATTTATAAGCGTCTCAAAAATAATATTTCCATATGTGTCCTAGATATATAATTGTAGGTTGGACGAAAATTATAAATTCTTATTGTAGCGAGACTTATAAAACACAGTAGGATACAGAATATAAAATGCAGATAATAGCCTCCTGCTGAATTGAACATAAAGTGCTGCGTGTACTTTGCTAAATTTTAAGCACTCTGAACAAGTCAAGGCTCTTGGGACCATTAGTTGTATAGCGCAGCGGGTTTGAATAAGCTTCAGCCAGTCCAGAAAAAGTTACATGAAGACTGGTATAAATCGCGGGCTGACATTCAGACTTTACAATCTCCAAGCAATTAATCTTTAGCTGGTTTACTGATCCAACTCTACACGAGCGAGCGGGATTATTTGACTGCACAAAGCTATGACATTAGGTATTCTTATACTCAGAAACAGATTATAATGAGGGCAATCCGGGCTACTTCCCAGGGCCAGATTGCCCTCATATAATTTTTTGCGGCACCATTGGCGGCGCATATGGGTGGGCATGAAGCCATTGCTGTTGCGTTGCTGCCAGCAATAGAGAGATGGAGTGTTGCCTTCTCTATGGCTCAGCCGACACATTGACGTCATCATCTGTGTCATTTAGCCTGTACGAGCTAACCACAAGAGGAAGGACGCACAGCTGCAGAGGATCGCTAGGAAAGGCAAGCAATTATTATTATTTTTTTACTTTAAAGTAAATAAATTGGGGGTGGGAAGTGGAGTTAGGAACATAATGTATAATTAATTGGGGGTGGGAGAGAGGACATTATATTATAATGAATTGAGGATGGGGGTGGGAGGAAGAAATTTTGAATTGGGGGTATGTAAATTTAATGAATTGGGGAGGAAGTGTAATTATAATAAATTGGGGAAGACGTATAATTATAAAGAATTGGGGGAGGACATGTAATTATAATGAATTGGGGAAGAACATGTAATTATAATGAATTGGGGAGGACGTGTAATTATGAATTGGGGGAGGATATGTCAGTATATTGAATTGGGGAAGGACGTGTAATCATAATGAATTGAAGGAGCATATGTAATTATAATGAATTGGGGGAGGACATGTAATTATAATGAATTGGGGGAGGATGTGTAATTATAATGGATTGGGGAGGAAGTGTAATTATAATGAATTGGGGGAGGACATGTAATTATAATGAATTGGAGGAGGACATGTAATTATAATGAATTGGGGAGGACATGTAATTAGAATAATGAATTCGGGGAGGACATGTAATTATGAATTGGGGGGAGGATATGTCAGTATATTGAATTGGGGAAGGACGTGTAATTTTAATGAATTGGGGGTGGGCGTGTAATTATAATGAATTGGGGGAGGATGTGTAATTATAATGGATTGGGGGAGGATGTGTAATTATAATGGATTGGGGAGGACGTGTAATTATAATGAATTGGGGAGGACATATAATTATAATGATAATGACTAGTGGAGGAACTGCAAGACAGCTAGCAAATTGGAGGCTGTAGTATCTGCATGTGCTACAGCCAAATCTACACACATTCGCTAAAAAGGCAGCCACATAGGGTCAAGGGGACCAGGAGATTGTTGCCCGACAGGACCCGAGGCTGCTGGCTTGGGACACTGTGTGTGAGGCGCAGGGCAGGAAGACAAGGGCTAGTGCAGAGAGACGACCTGGTAAAGGTACACAAAAAGGGGGTCCTGGAAAAGTGCACCCCAAATTACCCAAAAGCTGGCTGGACCACAGACCCAGAGGACAAAGCACCCGGCTGGTGATTGTAACCAACAGACCGTGAGTAAAGTGAGAAAATTGCACCCTGCTGTGTCCTCAGAAATATTTACTGTGTCACCTGCCCAGTACTGCAACCGTCAGCATCATCATATTGACCACATATCTGCCCTGGGGCTCGCTCTACCTGTGGAGAGCTGTACCATCTTTGCTGTGTCACCATTGGCCCCAGTGGACCTGAACCGCAGCGTCAGCCATCTATTGCTGAACACCACAGGTGGGGTCATGAATCAATCCCCTATAAACTTTTCCCCTTGCATCTTTATTGCAGGCCCAGGGCCACGGAGTTGGGTCATGGCCCCGTGACTTCCCCAAAGAACTGTCTGGCTCAGTTCCGAGTACACCACGGCCCTGGTGGGCAGGTACGGACTGGGAAGTCCTTGGCAGCGGACGGGAAGAAGCCGCCAGGGACTGGTCTTTCCAACTAATCTAAACATGCATGAAATCATACAGCCAGTGCCTGATACATGCTGTCCATGGATCGAGCGACATGTATCAGCTGTCTGATTTCCTTTAAAGCTGCATTCAAATGAATGTGTTTGTAGAAATTATATTTTTTGCTGTATTTGATCTGACATTTGATGAAACCTGCATGGCACTTTACGCTAAGGCGTGGAATCGGGCTTCTCTTGGGAGACCTTGGATCTGAGTGGTGACGCTCTCTCTCCAAAAGATCAGTTCTGGCGACACGTAGTGGACAAATTGCCTTGCATCTTTAGCTCCAGCAAATCTGTGTGAAACAATACATTGACGACATTCCACTTTTATTACCCTTGCTGATATTTTCCCATTTTATAAACATGACGGAATTAGAAATCTATATATATAATTGTCTAAGGGGTACTTCCGTCTTTCTGGCTGCAACTTCCGTCACGGAAATCCCACGTCGCTGATTGGTCTCGCCAGCTGCCTGTCATGGCTGCCGCGACCAATCAGCGACGGGCACAGTCCGATTAGTCCCTCTCTACTCCCCTGCAGTCAGTGCCCAGTGCCCGCATACTCCCCTCCGGTCACCGCTCACACAGGGTTAATGCCAGTGGTAACGGACCGCGTTATGCCACGGGTAACGCACTCCGTTACCGCTGCAATTAACCCTGTGTGTCCCCAACTTTTCACTATTGATGCTGCCTACGCAGCATCAATAGTAAAAAGATGTAATGTTAAAAATAATAAAAAAACAAAAAAACTGCTATTCTCACCCTCCGTCGTCCGACGATGCGCTCGCGCCTGCCGTCATCTTCCATTCCCAGAGATGCATTGCGAAATTACCCAGAAGACTTAGCGGTCTCGTGAGACTGCTAAGTCTTATGGGTAATTTTGCAATGCATCCTGGGAATGGAAGATGGCGGCAGCTGCGCGCGCATCGCCAGAGCTTCGGTGGATCCCAGCGGGTGAGTATATCACTATTTTTTATTTAAATTATTTTTTTTTAACAGGGATATGGTGCCCACACTGCTAAATACTGTGTGGGCTGTGTTATATACCGCGTGGCTGCTATATACTACATGGGCAGTGTTATATACTGCGTGGGCTGTGTGATACACTGCGTGGGCTGTGTGATATACTGCGGGGGCTGTGCTATATACTACATAGGCAGTGTGATATACTGCATGGGCTGTGTGATATACTGCGTGGGCTGTGTGATATACTGCGTGGGCTGTGTGATATACTGCGGGGGCTGTGCTATATACTACATGGACAGTGTGATATACTGCATGGACTGTGTGATATACTGCGGGGGCTGTGCTATATACTACATGGGCAGTGTTACATACTGCGCGGGCTGTGCTATATACTACATAGGCAGTGTGATATACTGCATGGGCTGTGTTATATACTACGTGGGCTGTGTGATATACTGCATGGGCTGTGTGATATACTGCGGGGGCTGTGCTATATACTACATGGACAGTGTGATATACTGCATGGACTGTGTGATATACTGTGGGGGCTGTGCTATATACTACATGGGCAGTGTTACATACTGCGTGGGCTGTGCTATATACTACGTGCCCTGTGTTATATACTGCGTGGCCTGTCTTATATACTACGTTGTCTGTGTTATATACTGAGTAGCTGCTATATACTGTGTGGGCTGTGTTATATAGCACGTGGGCTGTGTTATATACTGTTTGGGCTGTGTTATATACTGTGTAGCCTGTATTAACACATCGGGTATTCTAGAATATGTATGTGTGTATATGTATGTATATAGCAGCCACATAGTATATAGCACAGGCCACGTAGTATTTGTCTGCTATATACTACATGGCTCCTATATACTACATGGCCTGTGCTATATACTATGTGGCTGCTATATACATACATACATACATATTCTAGAATACCCGATGCGTTAGAATCGGGCCACCATCTAGTTATATTTATATTTTCATAAATAGGATTAGAAAACCTCAGAGATCGGCAGCAGAGACAGGCTGGAGGCTATTGTGCTGCAAAGAAGAACATGGAAATCTAAAGTCACAATTTGTTGCCAGAGTTCAGAGCAGATAATGGGAGAGTAACATTATGTGTGTATGAAGAGGTATCACAAACAGCCGAGAGAGTGTCAATCTGATCTCTTTGTTTGTTTGTTCACCTTTAAACCTTATCATTTTACGATCACACTACTTTGTGGACACGTTACAATTGTACAGGCCGCCGATCATTCTGTGCTGATAGAACAAATGTTAATATGATGATTCTGTGCCCACAGAATAGCATGTTATCAGCAGCACATCACCTTTTATCCCCTTCATGATATAGTGATTTTCCATTTTTTAATTTTGGTTTCTACCTCTTCTTCTTCCAGGAGCCATAACTTTCTTTTATTTTTCATATAACCATATGAGGGCTTGTTTATTTCAGGATGTGTTGTACTTTTGAATGACATGATTCATTCTACAACATACTGTACTGGAAAAAGGGAAAACAAATTCCAAGTGCGGTTAAACTGCAAAAAAAGTGCAATTTTACAATTGTTTTTTATTTTTAGTTTTTTTTATTTATCATGTTCACCATATGCTAAATCTGACCTGGCAATATGATTCAAAATATGATTACATTACTGATCCTGAACTGATCCTGAGTTACATCCTGTATTATACCCCAGAGCTGCACTCACTTTTCTGCTGGTGCAGTCACTGTGTACATACATTACATTACTGATCCTGAGTTACATCCTGTATTATACCCCAGAGCTGCACTCACTATTCTGCTGGTGCAGTCACTGTGTACATACATTACATTACTGATCCTGAGTTACATCCTGTATTATACCCCAGAGCTGCACTCACTATTCTGCTGGTGCAGTCACTGTGTACATACATTACATTACTAATCCTGAGTTACATCCTGTATTATACCCCAGAGCTGCACTCACTATTCTGCTGGTGCAGTCACTGTGTACATACATTACATTACTAATCCTGAGTTACATCCTGTATTATACCCCAGAGCTGCACTCACTATTCTGCTGGTGGAGTCACTGTGTACATACATTATATTACTGATCCTGAGTTACATCCTGTATTATACCCAGAGCTGCACTCACTACTCTGCTGCTGCAGTCACTGTGTACATACATTACTGATCCTGAGTTACATCCTGTATTATACTCCAGAGCTGCACTCACTATTCTGCTGGTGCAGTCACTGTGTACATACATTACATTACTGATCCTGAGTAACATCCTGTATTATACCCCAGAGCTGCACTCACTATTCTGCTGGTGCAGTCACTGTGTACATACATTACATTACTGATCCTGAGTAACATCCTGTATTATACCCCAGAGCTGCACTCACTATTCTGCGGGTGCAGTCACTGTGTACATACATTACATTACTGATCCTGAGTTACATCCTGTATTATACCCCAGAGCTGCACTCACTATTCTGCTGGTGCAGTCACTGTGTACATACATTACATTACTGATCCTGAGTTACATCATGTATTATACCCCAGAGCTGCACTCACTATTCTGCTGGTGCAGTCACTGTGTACATACATTACATAACTGATCCCGAGTTACATCCTGTATTATACCCCAGAGCTGCACTCACTATTCTGCTGGTACAGTCACTGTGTACATACATTACATTACTGATCCTGAGTTACATCCTGTATTATACCCCAGAGCTGCACTCACTATTCTGCTGGTGGAGTCACTGTGTACATACATTACATTACTGATCCTGAGTTACATCCTGTATTATACTCCGGAGCTGCACTCACTATTCTGCTGGTGCAGTCACTATGTACATACATTACATTACTGATCCTGAGTTACATCCTGTATTATACCCCAGAGCTGCACTCACTATTCTGCTGGTGGAGTCACTGTGTACATACATTACATTACTGATCCTGAGTTACATCCTGTATTATACTCCGGAGCTGCACTCACTATTCTGCTGGTGCAGTCACTGTGTACATACATTACGTTACTGATCCTGAGTTATATCCTGCATTATACCCCAGAGCTGCACTCACTATTCTGCTGGTGCAGTCACTGTGTACATACATTACATTACTGATCCTGTACTGATCCTGAGTTGAATCCTGTATTATACTCCAGAGCTGCACTCACTATTCTGCTGGTGCAATCACTGTGTACATACATTACATTACTGATCCTGTACTGATCCTGAGTTACATCCTGTATTATACTCCAGAGCTACACTCACTATTCTGCTGGTTGAGTCACTGTGTACATATATTATGTACATACCTTACATTACTGATCCTGTACTGATGCTGAGTTACATCCTGTATTATACCCAAGAGCTGCACTCACTATTCTGCTGGTGCAGTCACTGTGTATATACATTACATTACTGATCCTGAGTTACATCCTGTATTATACTCCAGAGCTGCACTCACTATTCTGCTGGTGCAGTCACTGTGTACATACGTTACTGATTCGGTACTGATCATGAGTTACAGCTTCTTACATACTTCAGAGCAGCATTCACTGTTCTGCAGCTTTCCAAGCTCGTATTTGCCAAAATTCTCCCCTGTCTTTAGAGAGCTTTCTTTGATAATTGGTTTTATGGTAAGATCATTCACATTACTTTACAATAGAGTCAGCCCATGCGGATTCTATAGGGCCCATAAAAATCAGATGGGCTCACTCTATCCATATTGTGAGATAGCGCTCCCTGAGTGCGTTGGGGGACACTCGCTTGGCAACGGGATTAAAGCACAGGAACGTTTTCACACAAAAACAGTCTATTCCTGTTTATTTAGGCTTATAAACTATACCACAAACAGTTGAGTATATACATCAACGGATCATAATAACCACAGACAGTCTGTTCCAATGGCAGATACTTCTCTGTCCGTAACCCCCTTTATCTGGAGTTACCTTACAGGAGCTCCTGCTCCACACACTGACTCCTGTCAGTCTTGGTTTCCATGGAAAAGCTGCCTGACTGGGATCACTGTCCTTGTGACCAGGGCACTCCAGACAGTCCAGACCTGCAGAAGGAATGGTAGCTTCCCCAACGCAGTGCCGTCACAGACTCTGCACATACGGCCTCTCCATGCGCTATTTAGGAAGTCCACTGTTATGACCCCAGTGGACAGGGTCTCAGAGGAACGTGTAAGTCTGCGAGATTCAAAAATCCAGCTCATAGGGCTGTGGTAACTGGGTTGACCAAATAGCTACTCCTAACGCCAACACTAGAAGTAGCCGGGGATCATGCCTACGGTGATCGCTAGATGACTCGCGCCAGCCGGAGAATCTAACTACCCCTAGGAGAAGAAAACAAAGACCTCTCTTGCCTCCAGAGAAAGGGACCCCAAAGCAAGATACAAGTCCCCCACAAATAATAACGGTGAGGTAAGAGGAAATGACAAACACAGAAATGAACCAGGTTCAGCAAAGAGAGGCCAGCTTACTAATAGCAGAATATAGCAAGATAACTTATCTGGTCAACAAAAACCCTATAAAAATCCACGCTGGAGATTCAAGAACCCCCGAACCGTCTAACGGTCCGGGGGGAGAACACCAGCCCCCTAGAGCTTCCAGCAAAGGTCAGGATACAGATAGGAACAAGCTGGACAAAAATACCAAACAAAACAAAAGCAAAAAGCAAGGAAGCAGACTTAGCTTGAAATACAGGAACCCGGATCATAGGACAAGAGCACAACAGATTAGCTCTGATTTCAACGATGCCAGGCATTGAACTGAAGGTCCAGGGAGCTTATATAGCAACGCCCCTGAACTAACGGCCCAGGTGAGGATATAGGAAAAGACAGAAGCTCCAGAGTCAAATCACTAATGACCACTAGAGGGAGCAAAAAGCAAAATCACAACAGTACCCCCCCCTTAGTGAGGGGTCACCGAACCCTCACCACGACCACCAGGGCGATCAGGACGAGCGGCGTGAAAGGCACGAACTAAATCGGCCGCATGAACATCAGAGGCGACCACCCAGGAATTATCTTCCTGACCATAGCCCTTCCACCTGACCAGGTACTGAAGCCTCCGCCTGGAGAGACGAGAATCCAAGATCTTCTCCACCACGTACTCCAACTCGCCCTCAACCAACACCGGAGCAGGAGGCTCAGCAGAAGGAACCACAGGCACAACGTACCGCCGCAACAAGGACCTATGAAACACGTTGTGGATAGCAAACGACACAGGAAGATCCAGGCGAAAGGATACAGGATTAAGGATTTCCAATATCTTGTAAGGACCAATAAAACGAGGTTTAAATTTGGGAGAGGAAACCTTCATAGGAACAAAGCGGGAAGAAAGCCACACCAAATCCCCAACACGTAGTCGGGGACCCACACCGCGGCGGCGGTTGGCAAAGCGCTGAGCCCTCTCCTGTGACAACTTCAAGTTGTCCACCACAAGATTCCAGATCCGCTGCAACCTATCCACCACAGAATCCACCCCAGGGCAGTCAGAAGGTTCCACATGACCCGAAGAAAAACGAGGGTGGAAACCAGAGTTGCAGAAAAACGGCGAAACCAAGGTGGCGGAACTAGCCCGATTATTAAGGGCAAACTCAGCCAACGGCAAGAAGGTCACCCAATCGTCCTGATCAGCAGAGACAAAACACCTCAAATAAGCCTCCAAAGTCTGATTAGTTCGCTCCGTCTGTCCATTAGTCTGAGGATGGAAAGCAGACGAAAACGACAAGTCAATGCCCATCCTACTACAAAAGGATCGCCAGAATCTGGAAACGAACTGGGATCCTCTGTCTGACACAATATTCTCAGGGATGCCGTGCAAACGAACCACGTTCTGGAAAAACACAGGAACCAGATCGGAAGAGGAAGGCAGCTTAGGCAAAGGAACCAAATGGACCATCTTGGAGAAGCGATCACATATCACCCAGATAACAGACATGCCTTGAGACACCGGAAGATCAGAAATGAAATCCATGGAGATATGTGTCCAAGGTCTCTTAGGGACAGGCAAGGGCAAGAGCAACCCGCTGGCACGAGAACAGCAAGGCTTAGCTCGAGCACAAGTCCCACAGGACTGTACAAATGACCGCACATCCCTAGACAAGGAAGGCCACCAAAAGGATCTGGCCACCAGATCTCTGGTGCCAAAAATTCCTGGGTGACCTGCCAACACCGAGGAATGAACCTCGGAAATGACTCTGCTGGTCCACTTATCAGGCACAAACAGTCTGTCAGGTGGACAAGAATCAGGCCTATCAGCCTGAAATCTCTGCAACACACGTCGCAGATCTGGAGAAATAGCTGACAAGATAATACCATCCTTAAGAATACCAACAGGTTCAGCGACTCCAGGAGCATCAGGCACAAAGCTCCTGGAAAGAGCATCGGCCTTCACATTTTTTGAACCTGGTAAATACGAGACAACAAAGTCAAAACGGGAGAAAAACAATGACCAGCGGGCCTGTCTAGGATTCAGGCGTTTAGCAGACTCGAGATACATCAGATTTTTGTGATCAGTCAAGACCACCACACGATGCTTAGCACCCTCGAGCCAATGACGCCACTCCTCAAATGCCCATTTCATGGCCAACAACTCCCGATTGCCCACATCATAATTTCGCTCCGCAGGCGAAAACTTCCTAGAGAAAAAGGCGCAAGGTCTCATAACAGAGCAACCAGGGCCTCTCTGCGACAAAACGGCCCCTGCTCCAATCTCTGAAGCATCCACCTCAACCTGAAAGGGAAGCGAGACATCAGGCTGGCACAAAACAGGCGCCGAAGTAAACCGACGTTTCAACTCCTGGAAAGCCTCCACGGCAGCAGGAGCCCAATTAACCACATCGGAGCCCTTCTTGGTCATATCCGTCAAAGGTTTCACAATGCTAGAAAAGTTAGCGATAAAACGACGGTAGAAGTTAGCGAAACCCAAGAACTTCTGAAGACTCTTAACTGACGAGGGCTGAGTCCAATCAAGAATAGCTCGGACCTTGACTGGGTCCATCTCCACAGCAGAAGGGGAAAAAATGAACCCCAAAAAGGGAACCTTCTGTACACCAAAAAGACACTTTGAGCCCTTGACAAACAAAGAATTTTCACGCAAAATTTTAAAGACCATCCTGACCTGCTCCACACGCGAGTCCCAATTATCAGAAAAAACCAGAATATCATCCAGATAAACGATCAAAAATTTATCCAGATAGTTCCGGAAAATGTCATGCATAAAGGACTGAAAAACTGAAGGGGCATTAGAGAGCCCAAAAGGCATCACCAAGTACTCAAAATGACCTTCGGGCGTATTAAATGCGGTTTTCCATTCATCCCCTTGCTTAATGCGCACAAGGTTGTACGCACCACGAAGGTCTATCTTGGTAAACCACTTGGCACCTTTAATCCGGGCAAACAAGTCAGACAACAGCGGCAAAGGATACTGAAATTTGACAGTGATCTTATTTAAAAGCCGATAGTCAATACAAGGCCTCAAAGATCCGTATTTTTTAGCCACAAAAAAGAATCACGCACCAAGAGGGGAAGAAGACGGACGGATGTGTCCTTTCTCCAGAGACTCCTTGATATATGAACGCATAGCGGTATGTTCAGGTATCGACAGATTAAACAGTCTTCCCTTAGGAAATTTACTGCCTGGAATCAAATCTATTGCACAGTCACATTCCCTATGAGGAGGCAATGCACTGGACCTGGACTCGCTAAAGACATCCGGATAATCAGACAAATACTCCGGAACTTCCGAAGGCGTAGAAGAAGCAATAGACACAGGCAGGGAATCCTCATGAATACCACGACAGCCCCAACTAGACACTGACATAGCCTTCCAGTCAAGGACTGGATTATGGGTCTGTAACCATGGCAGCCCCAAAACAACCAAATCATGCATTTTATGTAGAACGAGAAAACGTATCACCTCGCGGTGTTCAGGAGTCATGCACATGGTAACCTGTGTCCAATACTGCGGTTTATTTTCTGCTAATGGCGTAGCATCAATACCTCTAAGAGGAATAGGATTTACTAACGGTTCAAGAATAAAACCACAGCGCTTAGCAAATGAGAGATCCATAAGACTCAGGGCAGCACCTGAATCTACAAACGCCATGACAGGATAAGATGACAGTGAGCAAATCAAAGTTACAGACAGAATAAACTTAGGATGCAAATTACCAACGGTGACAGGACTAACAACCTTAGATATACGTTTAGAGCATGCTGAGATAACATGTGTAGAATCACCACAGTAGTAGCACAAGCCATTCCGGCGTCTATGAATTTTCCTCTCATTTCTAGTCAGGATTCTATCACATTGCATCAAATCAGGTGTCCGTTCAGACAACACCATGAGGGAATTTGCGGTTTTTCTATCACATTGCATCACATCAGGTGTCTGTTCAGACAACAACATGAGGGAATTTGCGGTTTTGCGCTCCCGCAACCGCCGGTCAATTTGAATAGCCAGGGACATGGTATCATTCAGACCTGTGGGAATGGGAAAACCCACCATAACATTCTTAATGGCCTCAGAAAGGCCATTTCTAAAATTAGCGGCCAGTGCACACTCGTTCCAATGTGTCAGCACGGACCATTTCCGAAATTTTTGGCAATACACCTCAGCCTCGTCCTGGCCCTGAGACATAGCCAGCAAGGCTTTCTCTGCCTGAATCTCAAGATTGGGTTCCTCATAAAGTAAACCGAGCGCCAGAAAAAACGCATCAATATCAGCCAATGCCGGATCTCCTGGCGCCAACGAAAAAGCCCAATCCTGAGGGTCACCCCGTAAGAATGAAATAACAATTTTTACTTGTTGAGCAGAGTCTCCAGACGAACAAGGTTTCAGGGACAAAAACAATTTACAATTATTCCTGAAATTCCTAAACTTAAATCGGTCTCCTGAAAACAGTTCAGGAATCGGAATCTTGGGTTCAGACCTAGGATTTCTGGTAACATAATCTTGTATACCCTGCACACGAGCGGCAAGCTGGTCCACACTTGTAATCAAGGTCTGGACATTCATGTCTGCAGCAAGCATAGCCACTCTGAGGTAAAGGGGAAAAGAAAAAAAAAAAAAAAATGAGAGAGGGAAAAAAAACCTCAAAATTTTCTTTCTTATAATCCCACTTCTGCAATGCATTAAACATTTAATACTGGCCTGGCATACTGTTATGACCCCAGTGGACAGGGTCTCAGAGGAACGTGTAAGTCTGCGAGATTCAAAAATCCAGCTCATAGGGCTGTGGTAACTGGGTTGACCAAATAGCTACTCCTAATGCCAACACTAGAAGTAGCCGGGGATCATGCCTACGGTGATCGCTAGATGACTCGCGCCAGCCGGAGAATCTAACTACCCCTAGGAGAAGAAAACAAAGACCTCTCTTGCCTCCAGAGAAAGGGACCCCAAAGCAAGATACAAGCCCCCCACAAATAATAACGGTGAGGTAAGAGGAAATGACAAACACAGAAATGAACCAGGTTCAGCAAAGAGAGGCCAGCTTACTAATAGCAGAATATAGCAAGATAACTTATCTGGTCAACAAAAACCCTATAAAAATCCACGCTGGAGATTCAAGAACCCCCGAACCGTCTAACGGTCCGGGGGGAGAACACCAGCCCCCTAGAGCTTCCAGCAAAGGTCAGGATACAGATAGGAACAAGCTGGACAAAAATACCAAACAAAACAAAAGCAAAAAGCAAGGAAGCAGACTTAGCTTGAAATACAGGAACCCGGATCATAGGACAAGAGCACAACAGATTAGCTCTGATTTCAACGATGCCAGGCATTGAACTGAAGGTCCAGGGAGCTTATATAGCAACGCCCCTGAACTAACGGCCCAGGTGAGGATATAGGAAAAGACAGAAGCTCCAGAGTCAAATCACTAATGACCACTAGAGGGAGCAAAAAGCAAAATCACAACAGTCCACTCCTTGGACCTTCCAACACATAGGCCTTCAGTCCATGGCCTCACCATGTTCTTCCAGGAAGAACTCCCAGGATCTTCCAACACAGACCATCCAGGACCTTATAGTCTGACCATTCAGGTCCATACACTCTGAACATGTGACCCAAACCCTGGTCACATTAGGAAGCTGTAACCGCCCCTATAGGTGGGATGTGTGTGTGGTTAGTCAGTCCCGCACAGCTCTCCAACTAACCCTGAAAGCCCCCCTTATAACAAACCAAACACTTGTGGAACTAGAAGTCCCAGAGCAACAACATTTCGGGGCTTACAGCGCAGAGGACAACCTCTGTCTCTGCTACACATACCGGCCATTCACGATGGCGCCAGTCACTGTATCACATAACCTACATTTTAATGGGTGGTAAGGACCAGTGCAGGACAGTAGTCTTTGCAGGTGCTGCCATGATAGCAAACAAGAAAGCAGAAAATGCTTTCAAGCTACGGAAAGGGATGAGAGTACTAGTGTCAAGCAGCTCCTGAAAGGGGCGACATTTTTATCGTTGCATGGATCTTCTCTTTATTTATACTTCAGTCTTTTTGACTGTACAGATATTTTATTTTACATTTTAAGCACAGTTTTCTCTCTGTGACCAACTAATGTTTTCTTATCATCCATTAAAGGTGGACAACATGCACCAAATGAACACTTAATAAATCTGAAAAAAAGAGATAATTAAACAATGTGATAAAATATTGACTACCTGCATGATATATAATAAATCTGACAAATTCATCCATTTAAACAAACCGGTTTATTATTGAAGGCTCCGAACAGGGAACAAATTAAGTCATTGAATGTGGTTTAAAGCGGCTGCCAGGGCCGAGCGACCGGCTGCTAGCAGGGGGTTAGCATAAAGTGAATTCTTTATTCACCTCGGTGTTTGGCAACGTCCATGTAGTCTCATTATCATATTCCGTTAAATTATTCAACAAGGTGGTATTAATGGCGCTCGTGAAGGTGTTTTATACCGCCAGCTTCACAATAGTTACAGCAGAGGGGTCTCCGCGCAATGAAGCAAAAATAGCAGTGGCACTAAATAGATCTACAGAGCATCTGGCGAGGGGTCAGCTCTTTCGAGGATGCAGTGATAAGCGGTGTCGTATTTATTGCGGCAGATATGGATGGGCTCAGATGTGAAAATGATTACAAAAGATGCCATGAAAATTAAGAAGATGATAAAATATCAATTGACCCCCTATGTGGAAGCTATTGTTCTTCTCACTTGATAAGTTTTATAATTCTGGCCGCCACTAGAGGGAGCTGCCTGCATACAGATTTATAAATGTAGCTTTGAACTCAATGGAAGTTGCATTAATCTGTATGCGGTGAGCTCCCCCTAGTGGTTGCATCCAACAGCTGTTTCCACAGTGTGCATAAGTCATAAATAATAATTATACATAGTAAATATGTAGTGTGCATAAGTCATAAATAATAATAATACATAGTAAATATGTTGGTGTTTTTGTTTTTAGTTTTTCATGTTAAAAAAACCAAACAAACTAAAATGCAGCAGTTTTCACATTGCCTATTAAGCCTCACACTTGCACCCAGTCTGTACTGCAGAGGCAGATATACCATTGGAGGAACCTGTGCAGCCGCACAGGGGCCCAAGAAGTAAGTGGGCCACTGCTACCTCCAAAGCAGATGCTTTATGATGACTTATTAGACTGCAAAGAGCTCATGTATTGTTCTAGCACAGGAGCCCTCTTCTGTCTGTGTCGGTTCCTGCTGTGCTGTGTAGGCTGGGGTAGGGTCAGCAGAGTTATTTCATTCTTATTGGAGAGCGGGGTTACATTGAAAGGGATTACACAACACTGCATGGAGCGGACTCAGGAGCTGAGCCTGCATCATAAAGTGTGTAACAGAGCAACTGCTGCGATCAGAGTTAGCTCCGATCACAACATTTTAATCTCTTAGAGGCAGCTTTTAAGTGGTATTTAGGAGATTAGGGACATTTGTTTTTTACCACTCATGGGTCCCCCACAATGTGATACCAGGAGGTTGACAGGCTGTAGTTATGAGTGAACGCGCTGGGATAAGGTGTTCTTCGAGCATGCTCAGGTGCTAACTGAGTGTCTTCGGCGCACTCGATAAATTTGTTTGAGTGCCTGCGGCTGCATGTCTCATGACTGTTCGACAGCCGCAACACATGCAAGGATTGCTTAACAAACAGGCAATCCCTTCATGTGTTTCAGCTGTCGAACAGCAGCGGGGACTCACATATATTTTTCGAGCGCGCCAAAGACACTCGGCTAGCACATAAGCATGCTCGGATAACACCTTATTCAAGCATGTTCGCTCATCACTAATGGACTGTCATGGCAGCTGAAGTGGTACTCAGCTCACTGTCCACTTCACTGCCATATAGATACTCTTGTGAGGATCAGCCAGTGGTTTCCTCTATGTACTGTAATAATGTGATATTGCAGTATAAGTAATCAGACAATCACAGGTTGCAGTGCCTTATGGGGACTAAGAAATCTACAAAAAAAAGTGTACAAGTGAAAAAAAAGTAAAAAAAATAAATTAATTAAATCACCCCATTTTTTTCCAATGAAAAATAAGGAAATAAAAAACATCAAATAAACATGGAGCGGCCCCCAGACGCAGGACGGCGGGGTACTCGGTACCGGGTCTATCGGTTCTGAGGATGTCACGGTGGCCTGACCTGGTCCGTGGTCCTGCTAAGGGGCGCCCAATAAAAGGTGTAGGTGGTGGTGTAGGTCGCAGTAAATGACGAGGACACAGGGTTGCAGTCTCTTTACTTCTTTACTGAAGGCTTCGGCATCCACAATCCAGAGCACTGCTAACAGGGCTGGCTGAGACCGGCCGGTCCGAAGGTACATCCAACGTTCCCTTTGCAGGTGGAAATCAGTGCCTACCTACTAGCGCCTGTGTGTTGTAGTACTTCCCTGCTGAGCACCGGGATAGTCCTCACAACTGTTGTGTCTGTTTCTGATGTTCTTTCTCTCTCAATCCCCCTGATGATATGGCTAGGACGCACCCGTATGACGGGGTAGGCCTGGAGTTATTTTATAGGGACCCTAGAGACGCCCCTCTCCCACAATTGCCTCCGTTGTCTTCATTAGGTGATTTAGGTGAGACAGCCAACCTATAATTAACTGCCCTGCCGTTGGTTTGAAGTAATGCTTGGAGCCCAATACTTCCTCGGCGTTCCGGCCACCGGCTACGCGCCTCAGTAGGATGTTGCCGATCTCGGGGCACGACTCCTACTGGTTCTATCGCCTTTGTGCTGTGATCTCGTTTCTCACTTCTCCACAATATACCTCACTTCGTGTCCTTTCTTAAGATGCCGCCGCAATGAAGTGCAGGCGCGGCTCCATAACGATCTGTCTTTTCGCTAGGCCTTTGCCAGGATCCCACCCCTGACAGGGACCCCCTGAATCTTCCCAAGCAACCTCTTCTCTCACAAGGTGTTACCTGGGCAAAACCCAGTCAGCTTCTGACTAACTTCCTATCCAACCCCCAGTTTTACCAGAGTGTGAGGAGTGGCCTAATACATAGAACCCTTTGCTCCCCCTGGTGGCCGGAGTGTGAAGTGTAATGTGTGACTGTGATACCTGGTCAGGTGAACTCCTTTAGTGCCATCAGACGTACCATCACTCCCCTTAGTGGCGGAGCGACAGTACTGCAACGACCAGGACTCTAGGGCGCTGCAAACATATCTGATATCACTGCATCTGCAGAAATCTGGGAACATGTAAAATTATTTAATTTGTAAGTTAATGCCATGAAGAAAAAATGAAACATTAGAATTGTCCACCAAAAATACTACAAAGAGTGGAGATGAGTGAATAAATTTGCAGGACCCTGATCCAGGGATCCGTTCAGCATTCCATGGTTGCTGGACGGGAGCCCTACGAACTGCCTCATAACTGTTCACATCCCAGGCTCCTTTTAGGTTAGCCGCCATGGCGTGGCATCATGAGTTTTTTACACTTCAATGATGATGTTCCACCAGGCTGGCTAATAAGAAGAGGCGCTGGAGATGCCGGAAGGCGGTAAGCGGTTGCAGGGCTACTGCCCAGCGGCCATGGAATTGTGACCTGACCACTGGACCAGGGTTCTGTGAATCGATTCTAACAAAAAGTGATCAAAATGGTAACAATGTAAAATACAGCTCACCACTCAAAAAAAATATACCCTAAAAAAACTAGACAAAAAAGTAAAAAATGTCTCAGAAAATGCCTCCGGAGGTTATTACTAAACAAAATTGAAAATAATCGGAGGTATTACCAGTGTGAGACATGTAGATTGGGAGAGCAGACTGTCAGTCGTTACATGTCTCACACTGGTAACTCTCCTTTTATTTAAAATTAGGCAGATTCTCGGGGAGATCTATGTCCGGCCCATAGATCTTAACAGCTCATTTACATATTAAGAAAAGCATGGATTTCCCTGGAATAAGACGTCCGATCATAGACATCAAGGCATAATTTTTTTCACCTTCCTATGACCTACATGCTCATATAGACGGCTTAGGAGGGACGATCCTACTGTAAGATTCCCTTTAATAGAAGTGAATGTGTCTGTTACAATAAATGATACAATAATAATTGAAAACAAACAGAGAATAATATGCTTAATACAATTTCTTTATTAATAAATAATGATCTGATTCATTCCCTCTAAATTTTAAAATGTGTAGAAAATTCCATAGAATTCTATCTCCATAGCAACCAAATGCAGATCGATGAGTGTTTTCCTATCATCTCCTTTTACTTTAACTTTGTTACAAAACCCGGAAACTAGGGTAAAATATCGAAAATAGTCTGAATGGGTTTTCTTTAAAAAAAAAAAGAAGTAACTTTCTGTATGAAACACATGGAAGAGATTATTAACGTGAAAGAGGAAATTTAAGCCCCTGCTTCCAAATTTGGAGATGTTGGATGTTTTAAGGTCAAGAAAAAAGGAAAGTAGCTGCGATGCAATTTTATGACTACATTTAAAGAAAATAATTGTCTGTTGCCTTTTGCCTCAAACCATCTGAAAATGATATATATCGGCTAAATTAGACATTTCATTAAAGTTGTAAAAAAGGTGAAGTCTCTTAATCTGCGGGTTACTTCATATGCTCTTTGCAGGAAATTCTCAGGACCTTGGATATAAAGCAGAGGAGGAGATCTTGGATGATACTCTGACCGTCTTAAAGGAGCACTATGCATAAAACAATATAATAAAATTAGAACAAACTCTTAAAAAGTTATCCATTTCCTCCTCTTCCAATCTTTTGACTGGCAGTAAGGCAACTGCCTGCAGCAGAAACCCTGTCTGAGAAATTAAACCCACATGTTTTGTAAATCACAGCCTCAGGAAAACCGCGAGGACTCAAACACTGGTAGGCTGTGGATGTTGTTTCCTTATTATTTTGCACTTGTGCTACCTGCTTTATTAAGGGGGTCTGCTGCATTCTGTTTGTGCATTAGTTTCTATGACCTTTTTGCTAGGTTTATACTCTATAGTATACTATACTGACACCAAGGATGGGAAAGATAAGAAACGTAAGGAGAAAATGTAATGCAACTGAAACGCAATTGCACGCAACCTCCACCAGGGGGCCAGGTAAGGGGAAAAAGGTAGCACTCACTGTGTAGCACCACAGTGCAAAGCACAGAGCGGCACTAGGAGGCGGCAGAGAAGTTAGACAGGCCGGTCAGCAACAAACAGGAAGAAGAAGTATCAGAGGTCCCAGACATGCACGTGGTCAGAGACAAGCAAAAAATCGGAACAAGACGGAAGCGCGGGATCCAAAACGTGAGACAGAAGATGTAGTCAGGGTACAAGCCAAAGAGTCAAAGCCAGACAGGAAACTTAGTAACAGAGGCAGAAAGCTGGAGGCAGGGTTCAGAATTCAAGCTGGGTCATACACTGTAGGAAACCACCAAACACAGACTAAGTCAGGGATAGGGAACGGGTCAGGCACAAATACAGGTAGTCAGAGGCAGAAGGATCACTAGGGTATTCGGGTCAACTGCTCAAGCCAGAGACTGGAACTATCACTGACAAATGCTACCAGAAATGGCACCAATAAATAGCCACCCATGAACCAAAGAGAGGCAGGAAAAGTTAACCCCACTATAACCAGGCCGGGGAAAGAAAAGCAAGAAGCAAACCCTGACCTGGATCATGACACAAACAACTTGATTCCTAGCCATGTAACCCCTTGCATGCCATAATCAATGGTGACCACAGCATCTAAGGCTATGTTCACATGTTCAGTAATCATCCATTAGAACAGATCCAGCAGCAATCTGTTGAAAAAAAAAAGTTGTGCAGACACATTTTTGTCTGTTTTTTTTAATGATTTCAACCGGATCTGGGGTTTTTTAACATTGAAACCGATGGAAAAACATATTGGTAAAATAGCCTTCTGTTTTTTTTCTTTCATTTACAAAAGAATCCATTTTTTACTTACTGTATCTGTTTCAAATGGAAGAAAACGGATGGCTATTTAATGGACCCGTTTTCCATAGACTTCAGTGTTGGGAAAAAAAAGGATCCAACAGAAATCAGGTTTTTTAAAAAATCATCAAAAAAGTTGTGTCTGCATGGCTTTTTTGCCAATGGATTGCTGCTGGATCCATTCTAATGGATGATTGCTGGACATGGGAACATAATCTAAGTGTTTACAGAATGACTCTATGTCTGCCATGTCTGGAAGCCTATTTGACTTTGAAAGGCAACACTGCAATGCAGAAGTATTGGTATGTCTTTTCATGTACGTATATGTATGTGATAAGTACTTTAGATCAGATGTTAAAGACTCAAGAGTAACCTTTTTTTACTTTATTTTCCCCCAGAAAGCAATAGTATACATGAAAATACAAAACTTTGTAATATATCTTATTTGAGAAATCTACTTCTTTTTTCCTCTTAGGACTGATCTGCTTAAAATCTTTCTTCAGTGAATATAGACGCTCCCATTACTCAAATAGGAGATGACAGTTGGTGCTCATAAAGTTCTATGGAGAACTGTAACTGTTGTTATAACCCAGGGGTCAGGAACCTTTTTGGCTAAGAGAGCCGTAAACGCCACATATTTTGAAATATAATTCCGCGAGAGCCGTACAATATGTTTAAAGGGCCATTGACAGATCAATCGCTCCAATGTTCACTTAGTACAGCAAGGAATGCTCCTCCCTGCTGTATAAAGCCACAACTGGACTGAAACAATGGTAATTAGCAGTAAAAAAATTAAATAAATAACTTACATTGTGAGCTTGCGATGCATGACATCAGTCCAGCAGTCTGGCTTCTTCTTTTTCCTGCGCATGACTGGAAGCTGGCATTCTTCCCACCTGATGTTGAGAGAATGCCAGCTTTGAGGCATTCGCAGAAGAAAGAAGCTGGAATGTTGGACATGTCACACAACGCATTGTCAGTTATGTCAATTATCTATTTTATTATTTTACAGCGAATTATTGTTTAGGTCCAGCGGTGGCTTAGTGCACCTTCAAAGCAGCAGCACAGCCAGGGGTTTCTGGAACGTCCAAGGGAGACACAAGGGAGGAGACAGATGCCGCTTCACTAGGGGACGCAGGTGCGTGCTTGCAGACGGCGCGGCTATGCAGGGAGTTATGGGAAATGTAGTCCATGCTCCCTGCCGCTCACCACTGCCGCCAATGCTTATCAGGCCATCAAAGAACTACCAATATCAGCGTGCACCGCGGCCTGATGGAGCGCGGTGCATGCATCCTTCCCAGGGGCGTAGCTAGAGCTTTTGCCGCCCGGGGCTGTTCCCGAGTTTGGCGCCCCCCCCCCCCCCCCTAGAACGTATGCGATTTTCACACTTAGTCATGTACCGACGAGCTCCTCTCCCTTAAGCTCCCAATGTTCAGTGAAAAACTGAGAGAAGCAGAAGAGAAGCTCGTTGTTACAGGACCATGAGTATGAAAATCGCATATGAGTGACGTGTCCATGTGTCGACGACTGGAACCTGCAGAGGTGAATCCTGACATCGCAGCTTCTGAATTCTCACAACTAATGCATTGCACACTTTTAGGATTCTCCCTGGCCGGTGGACAGTCATGTCAGCACAAGCATGCGATTTGTATACTTCCGACCACATTCCGACTAGACGTGCCTGGCCTCGCTCAGTTCATTTTCATAGAGTGAGGCCACACATGTCTAGTCAGCACGTGACCGCATGTATGTAAATCGCCAGCACCAGAGAATCCTGACAGTGTGCAGGGCGCACTGTGAGAACTCAGAAGTCTGCAGTCACAAAGAATGACTGCAGACTCATCACAAACCTGGACATCCCCTTTAATGCTCCTAACATAAATAAAAACATGAGAGTTAGTCAGTATCACAAATAACATTTACATCCAGGTACCTTATAGATGACGTCGTCTCTGGAGCCGTTCTTCTTTTCTTCATCTTGTCCAGATCCCCATGATGAGTTTTCTCATCCACAGCCGTCTCTGCAGACTTCCATCTTCTCCGTTCTTTTGCAGAAAGTCTCCACATGACGCCCTTAAAGATACAAGTGTCATTATAATGCTCCTGAATAAAAAATTTCCCCGCACTATATTGTCTGCATAAAATATGACCCCCACACTGTCTGTCTTATGGTACTTGCTCTTCACACTGACCTCCCCTTTCTATACCGGACCCCTCTTCACACTGACCTCTCACACTGTGTCCCCCCTATAGGGCCCAGTATTTATACTGTACTCTCTCATCACACTCCCCCTCCTTTGTATCATATCCCCTCCTGGCTGTGCCCTTACACTGTCCCCCATGCTACGCATGCACACAACCCAACACCCTCACTCCCCGTACTCTGTCCACATACGTTTTTCACATCGCTACTCATACTGTGTCCGCATACATTCCCATGTTTGACCCCAAGCTGTCTGCACCCATCCCCCATACTGTTTCCTCATATATGCCCCCCATCTCCCCCTTTGCTCTTCATTTTGTGTCCTCAGATCTCCCCCACACATTAAATCCCCCCATCCCCATGACAAATCTTCCCCCACACACAATAAATACCCCATCTCCACTCACATTAAATCTCCCCCCACAATAAATCCCCCCATCTCCACTCATATTAAATATCCCCAATCCAATAATATATCCCACTATCCCCACTCACAGTAAATCCCCCCCATCCCCACTCACAGTAAATCCCCCCCAGAATATATGCCCCCCATCCCCACTCACATTAAATCCCCCCCACAATATTTTCCCCCATGCCCACTCACAGTAAATCCCCCCCTGCACCTTCGGTGTCTTCAGCTCCACTCACAGTAAATCCCCCCCACAATAAATGCCCCCATCCCCACTCACAGTAAATCCCCCCCACAATAAATGCCCCCATCCCCACTCACAGTAAATCCCCCCCACAATAAATGCCCCCATCCCCACTCACAGTAAATCCCCCCCACAATATATGCCCCCATCCCCACTCACAGTAAATCCCCCCCTGCACCTTCGGTGTCTTCAGCTCCAGCCTCCACTCACAGTAAATCCCCCCCACAATATATGCCCCCATCCCCACTCACAGTAAATCCCCCCCTGCACCTTCGGTGTCTTCAGCTCCAGCCTCCACTCACAGTAAATCCCCCCCACAATATATGCCCCCTTCCCCACACAGTAAATTCCCCCCCTGCACTTTCGGTGTCTTCAGCTCCATTGGAGCACTTACCACCGCTCTGCATCTCCTGCTCTGCCGCGCAGGTGAGGGACGTCAGCAGCGTGATCACATGACCTGATCACGCTGCTGGCATCGCTCTGACCCGGCAGTCAGAGCTTCAATTGTACTCGCATCACAGATACGAGTACAATTGAACACTGGGAGCCGGCACGCTGCAGCTTCTCTGTGCCGGCTGTCAGCTTGACAGTCGGCACAGAGAACAGCTGACTCCCAGCGCGGGGGGTGACAGAATGCAGCCGCCGGGGGAGACACTGCGGACCGCCGCTTTAGGCGGCCCGACTGCGCCCCCCTGCTGGCTGCTCCCCCCCTAGATACGCCACTGACTCACCCCCGCATTGTGCCGCCCCCCCGCATTGTGCCGCCCGGGGCGGCCCGCCCCCCCCGAACCCCCCTTCCTACGCCACTGATCCTTCCCATAGACAGGTAGGAGCCCTGTCTGCGAGCCAGATACGGCCATCAAAAGAGCCATATCTGGCTCGCGAGCCATAGGTTCCCGACCCCTGTTATAACCCTTCCCTCCATAGCATTTTATAAGCACTAACTGTCATCTCCTATCTCAGTAATGTAAATCTTTCTTCATTCAACACAGATTTGACCCATTAATTGTGAGAGAATCATCAGTCCAATAGGAGAAAAGAGCAGATTTCTCTGATAAGATATTATATTGATATATGCAATAAAAATTAAAACAACGCTTACTCTTTAAAGTTCTTTTGTGGTATTAAAAAAAGTAAAATAATTTGAAAAAGAAAAAATCCTTTTGGAAAAAAAAAGTGAAAAAAGTAAGTTTTTATGCATTCCACCTCCTAAAAATGGAAGAATAAATGATCAACAACTTATATGGACCCCAAAATGGTACCAATGAAAGCTACAAGTCGTCTTATCACTTTATTTGGTAATACAGGTGCTTCTCACAAAATTAGAATATCATCAAAAAGGTAATTTATTTCAGTTCTTCAATACAAAAAGTGACACTCATATATTATATAGAGTCATTACAGACAGACTGATCTATTTCACGTGTTTATTTCTTTTAATGTTGATGATTATGGCTTACAGCCAATGAAAACCCAAAAGTCATTATCTCAATAAATTAGAATAATTAACAAAAAAACTGATTATGATGAGAATACTTGTAAAAATCATCTGCCCACAATAATTCCTCTATGCAAGGACCTCATTAACGAAGGTGTGAAAAATAAAGTCCTTGACTCTAGAGAGAAAAAATTGTAACCATTAATAATCCATCTATTCCTTTTTTTATCATTTACCTAATATTTTGTGAAAAAAAAATGGAAGAATTGCTGTTGTTTATCAGCTACCCCTCCGAAAGATAAAAAAGAAAGAATAAAATATACAATAAATTCCCCCAAATGGTGACATTAAAAAAAATACAATTTACTGCAGGAAAACAAATCTTCATAAAGCTACATCTGCAAGAAGGTAAAAACTATTTTTTGTCATTACTGAGAATCTGTGGTCTTTCCCGTCACATCTGTTTTATTAATTACTTGTATTCCTAAAAGTATCAATTCTGAAACATCTTTTTACAACTTTTCATTGTGAGAAAATTCTAAATATATTGAAGCTGATTGTTTTCACTTCCTTTGTCAAAGGAGCACGTCCCTGCCAGTGTCAGACTGTATAGGATCCTACTTCAACTGGTCACACCTCTTTGTCAATATATTCATCAATTTTTTAGGAGGAATAGTAGATTTTCGAGAAAACATTTTCCAAAATTGTTATTTCATCAGGCATATGATTATTGCTTAAGCAGACCTGGCCGAAGAGATGATAAGTCCTCTTTGAAAAGGTGATCCAAAGTCAGGCATTTATAGAATGTCCAGCAAAACCAAAGAAAAGAGCCGGAGCATAAGTTGCAATGTGTAAGAGCATGTTCACACTGTGGCCATTTCATAGACAAAACCCCCCCAAAAAACAAAATGAGCATATACTCTGTAGTAATTAAATAAGTAAATAGTAATGGTACATCTAAATAACATAGGGTACTTAGTTAACCCCTTTACCCCCAAGGGTGGTTTGCACGTTATGGACCGGGCCAATTTTTACAATTCTGACCACTGTCTCTTTATGAGGTTATAACTCTGGAACGCTTCAACGGATCCCGGTGATTCTGACATTGTTTTCTCGTGACATATTGTACTTCATGATAGTGGTAAAATTTCTTTGATATTACCTGTGTTTATTTGTGGAAAAAAAAAACGGAAATTTGGCGAAAATATTGAAAATTTCGCAATTTTCCAACTTTGAATTTTTATGCAATTAAATCACAGAGATATGTCACACAAAATACTTAATAAGTAACATTTCCCACATGTCTACTTTACATCAGCACAATTTTGGAACCAACATTTTTTTTTGTTAGGGAGTTATAAGGGTTAAAAGTTGACCAGCAATTTCTCATTTTTACAACACCATTTTTTTTTAGGGACCACATCTCATTTGAAGTCATTTTGAGGGGTCTATATGATAGAAAATACCCAAGTGTGACACCATTCTAAAAACTGCACCCCTCAAGGTGCTCAAAACCACATTCAAGAAGTTTATTAACCCTTCAGGTGTTTCACAGGAATTTTTGGAATGTTTAAATAAAAATGAACATTTAACTTTTTTTCACAAAAAATTTACTTCAGCTCCAATTTGTTTTATTTTACCAAGGGTAACAGGAGAAAATGGACCCCAAACGTTGTTGTACAATTTGTCCTGAGTACGCCGATACCCCATATGTTGGGGTAAACCACTGTTTGGGCACATGGCAGAGCTCGGAAGGGAAGGAGCGCCGTTTGACTTTTCAATGCAAAATTGACAGGAATTGAGATGGGATGCCATGTTGCGTTTGGAGAGCCACTGATGTGCCTAAACATTGAAACCCCCCCACAAGTGACACCATTTTGGAAAGTAGACCCCCTAAGGAACTTATCTAGATGTGTGGTGAGCACTTTGACCCAACAAGGGCTTCACAGAAGTTTATAACGCAGAGCCGTGCAAATAAAAAAAAAAATTTTTTCCACAAAAATTATTTTTTAGCCCCCAGTTTTGTATTTTTCCAAGGGTAACATGAGAAATTGGACCCTAAATATTGTTGTACAATTTGTCCTGAGTACGCTGATACCTGATATGTGGGGGGAACCACCGTTTGAGCGCATGGCAGAGCTCGGAAGGGAAGGAGCATCATTTGGAATGCAGACTTAGATGGATTGGTCTGCAGGCGTCACATTGCGTTTGCAGAGCCCCTAATGTACCTAAACAGTAGAAACCCCCCACAAGTGACCCCATATTGGAAACTAGACCCCCCAAGGAACTTATCTAGATGTGTTGTGAGAACTTTGAGCCCCCAAGTGTTTCACTACAGTTTATAACGCAGAGCCGTTAAAATAAAAAATCTTTTTTTCCCACAAAAATTATTTTTTAGCCCCCAGTTTTGTATTTTCCCAAGGGTAACAGGAGAAATTGGACCCCAAAAGTTGTTGTCCAATTTGTCCTGAGTATGCTGATACCACATACAGGTCCTTCTCAAAAAATTAGCATATAGTGTTACATTTCATTATTTACCATAATGTAATGTTTACAATTAAACTTTCATATATTATAGATTCATTATCCACCAACTGAAATTTGTCAGGTCTTTTATTGTTTTAATACTGATGATTTTGGCATACAACTCCTGATAACCCAAAAAACCTGTCTCAATAAATTAGCATATCAAGAAAAGGTTCTCTAAACGACCTATTACCCTAATCTTCTGAATCAACTAATTAACTCTAAACACATGCAAAAGATACCTGAGGCTTTTAAAAACTCCCTGCCTGGTTCATTACTCAAAACCCCCATCATGGGTAAGACTAGCGACCTGACAGATGTCAAGAAGGCCATCATTGACACCCTCAAGCAAGAGGGTAAGACCCAGAAAGAAATTTCTCAACAAATAGGCTGTTCCCAGAGTGCTGTATCAAGGCACCTCAATGGTAAGTCTGTTGGAAGGAAACAATGTGGCAGAAAACGCTGTACAACGAGAAGAGGTGACCGGACCCTGAGGAAGATTGTGGAGAAGGACCGATTCCAGACCTTGGGGAACCTGAGGAAGCAGTGGACTGAGTCTGGTGTGGAAACATCCAGAGCCACCGTGCATTCCCCAGGTAAAGCCACTTTTGCACCATAAACAGCGGCAGAAGCGCCTGACCTGGGCTACAGAGAAGCAGCACTGGACTGTTGCTAAGTGGTCCCAAGTACTTTTTTCTGATGAAAGCAAATTTTGCATGTCATTCGGAAATCAAGGTGCCAGAGTCTGGAGGAAGACTGGGGAGAAGGAAATGCCAAAATGCCTGAAGTCCAGTGTCAAGTACCCACAGTCAGTGATGGTGTGGGGTGCCATGTCAGCTGCTGGTGTTGGTCCACTGTGTTTCATCAAGGGCAGGGTCAATGCAGCTAGCTATCAGGAGATTTTGGAGCACTTCATGCTTCCATCGGCTGAAATGCTTTATGGAGATGAAGATTTCATTTTTCAGCACGACCTGGCACCTGCTCACAGTGCCAAAACCACTGGTAAATGGTTTACTGACCATGGTATTACTGTGCTCAATTGGCCAGCCAACTCTCCTGACCTGAACCCCATAGAGAATCTGTGGGATATTGTGAAGAGAAAGTTGAGAGACGCAAGACCCAACACTCTGGATGAGCTTAAGGCCGCTATTGAAGCATCCTGGGCCTCCATAACATCTCAGCAGTGTCACAGGCTGATTGCCTCCATGCCACGCCGCATTGAAGCAGTCATTTCTGCCAAAGGATTCCCGACCAATTATTGAGTGCATAACTGAACATTATTATTTGATGGTTTTTTTGTTTGTTATTAAAAAACACTTTTATTGATTGGACGGGTGAAATATGCTAATTTATTGAGACAGGTTTTTTGGGTTATCAGGAGTTGTATGCCAAAATCATCAGTATTAAAACAATAAAAGACCTGACAAATTTCAGTTGGTGGATAATGAATCTATAATATATGAAAGTTTAATTGTAATCATTACATTATGGTAAATAATGAAATTTAACACTATATGCTAATTTTTTGAGAAGGACCTGTATGTTGGGGTAAACCCCTGTGTGGGCACACGGGAGAGCTCGGAAGGGAAGGAGCACTGTTTTACTTTTTCAACGCAGAATTGGCTGGAATTGAGATCGGACGCCATGTCGCGTTTGGAGAGCCCCTGATGTGCCTAAACAGTGGAAACCCCCCAATTATAACTGAAACCCTAATGCAAACACACCCCTAACCCTAATCCCAACGGTAACCCTAACCACACCTCTAACCCAGACACACCCCTAATCCTAATCCCAACCCAATTCCCAACCTTAAATGTAATCCAAACCCTAACCCTAACTTTAGCCCCAACCCTAACTTTAGCCCCAACCCTAACCCTAGCCCTAGCCCTAACCCTAGCCCTAACCCTAGCCCTAACCCTAGCCCTAACCCTAGCCCTAACCCTAATCCTAACCCTAGCCCCAACCCTAGCCCCAACCCTAACCCTAGCCCTAGCCCTAACCCTAGCCCTAACCCTAACCCTAACCCTAACCCTAGCCCTAACCCTAGCCCTAACCCTAGCCCTAACCCTAATCCTAACCCTAGTCCTAACCCTAGCCCTAATGGGAAAATGGAAATAAATACGTTTTTTTAATTTTTTAATTTTTCCCTAACTAAGGGGGTGATGAAGGGGGGTTTGATTTACTTTTATAGCGGGTTATTTAGCGGATTTTTATGATTGGCAGCCGTCACACACTGAAAGACGCTTTTTATTGCAAAAAATATTTTTTGCGTTACCACATTTTGAGAGCTATAATTTTTCCATATTTGAGACCACAGAGTCATGTGAGGTCTTGTTTTGTGTGGGACGAGTTGACGTTTTTATTGGTAAGATTTTCGGGCACGTGACATTTTTTGATCGCTTTTTATTCCGATTTTTGTGAGGCAGAATGACCAAAAACCAGCTGTTCATGAATTTCTTTTGGGGGAGGCGTTTGGTAAAATTGATAAAGCAGTTTTATTCTTCGGGACAGTACGATTACAGCGATATCTCATTTATATCATTTTTTTATGTTTTGGCGCTTTTATACGATAAAAACTATTTTATAGAAAAAATAATTATTTTGGCATCGCTTTATTCTGAGGACTATAACTTTTTCATTTTTTTGCTGATGATGCTGTATGGCAGCTCTTTTTTTGCGGGACAAGATGACGTTTTCAGCGGTACCATGGTTATTTATATCTGTCTTTTTGATCGCGTTTTATTCCACTTTTTATTCGGGGGTATGATAATAAAGCGTTGTTTTTTGCCTGTTTTTTTTTTTTCTTACGGTGTTTACTGAAGGGGTTAACTAGTGGGACAGTCTTATAGGTTGGGTCGTTACGGACGCGGCGATACTAAATATGTGTACTTTTATTGTTTGTTTTTTTATTTAGATAAAGAAATGTATTTATGGGAATAATATACCGTATATATTTTTTCTTTATTTAGGATTTTTTTTTTTTTTTACACATGTGGAAATTTTTTTAAAACTTTTTTACTTTGTCTCAGGGGGGGACATCACAGATCGGTGATCTGACAGTTTGCACAGCACTCTGTCAGATCGACGATCTGCTGTGCAGGGCTGCAGGCTTATCAAGCGCCTGCTCTGAGCAGGCACTCGGTAAGCCACCTCCCTCCCTGCAGGACCCGGATGCCGCGGCCATCTTGGATTCGGGACCTGCAGCGAGGAAGGAGGTAGGAGACCCTCGGAGCAACGCGATCACATCGCGTTGCTGCGGGGGTCTCAGGGAAGCCCGCAGGGAGCCCCCTCCCAGGGCGATGCTTCCCTATACCGCCGGCACACCACGATCATGTTTGATCGCGGTGTGCCGGGGGTTAAAGTGCCAGGGGCGGTCCGTGACCGCTCCTGGCACATAGCGCCGGATGTCAGCTGCGATAGGCAGCTGACACCCGGCCGCGATCGGCCGCGCTCCCCCCGTGAGCGTGGCCGATCATGCTGGACGTACTATTCCATCCTTGGGAAGTAGGGCCCACCCCACATGGATGGAATAGTACGTCCAATGACAGAAAGGGGTTAATATTATTGTGATCCACCTCGACAAGGTGACCCATCAAGACGGACCTATCCTGTCTCTGGTATCAAAACCTCACCTTGTGTCAGTCGACTTCAATATCGATAAGGGCAGAGCAGAACAGTGGTCCGACCTTTCAGACACCTGTCTTTGGGAAGCTGTATACTGTACATGAAAAGCCTACCTTGAAAGGAAGGGGCAAACCTATGTACAAAGTACAAGAAACTACAGCAAAACCAAAGAAATGAGCCGGAGCATAAGTTGGTATAGGTGCAATGTGTAACAGTACGTTCACACTGTGGCCATTTCACAGACATGATCCAAACAAAATGAGCATATACCTTATAGTAAGTAAATAAGTAAATAGTAATAGTGCAGGTGTTCCTGAGGCTACTTTCACACATCAGGTTTTTTGCATCAGGCACAATCCGGCGAATGTTCACAAAATAATAAGTGCCTCCCCCCATACTACATAGGTTTAGGTAAGATTATCGTTAAATCTTGCATCTTGGGGCCAAAGAGTTATACTATTTACATGATGTCAGTATCTGAATGCTCGATAACAGTAATTCATTGTTTGTATTCGGCTCGTTGATGTCACTTTGTGGTTAGAAATGTTGCAGAGCTCGGTTAGTATTCTGCCCCGGAGCTCAATGCACTGAATACGTTTCAGCAGATAACCACACAGTAATTAAACAGCTCATTCTGTACAGATGCACGTCGTGTTGTGACCGTCCATTAGTAGTAATCTTCCTAGAACAATATTTAGGATCTCTTCTTGTTGATGTGACATAACTGGCTCTGCAGCCCTTCGCGTTGTTATTTCTGTAGGACCGCGCATTGTTCCATTTTGTAGACCGTTAAGAGACATCCCAGCACCATTACATTAATTACCCAAATTCCTTGGAATTGTATTTGAAGCATAAATTACCATTGGGTAACTTAAAGGGAGTGCACAATCCAAAAAATGATATATTCTAAAACTTGCTCATTAGCTTTCTAACTGCAAAGTTAAAAAGGATATCCAGGACTTTAGAAAAAAAGGCATGCAATTGCTAACATAGGCAACTACCTGAGTATTGTACCTTGTGTCAGTCATTGACCGCTCCTGCCAGAGATTCAGCTGCTCAACAAAGCAGCAGCTTTGTCTTCCTGTTGACAGGGTGGGACTACTGATGTCATGTTGATTGACAGCTGGCCCCGGCTGCCTAATTGGGTAATCTGGCTGTCAATCAGGATGACACCAGTAGTCCCACCCTGGAAGAGACACTGCTGATCTGTTGAGCAGCTGAATCTCTGGCGCGAGTGGTCAATGACCGGCACCAAGAGCAACAGACAAGTAGTTGCCTCTGTTAGCAACGACATGCCTTTTTTTCTAAAGTCCCGGATATCCACTTTAAGCAACTTTCTAAACAGTTTTCAATAGAAAATTTTTGTATATCCTTTATCAAACTGAACAGTTTTGCAAAAAATGTTACAAATCCATCAAAGCTCCTTGTGATGGCCCTCCTTTCTGGAAGGGCTCATGCCTATGACCTATTTTATTAGTTTTCATGGACAGCACTTGCACCCATGATATTCAACGGGGCTTTGCATGTCGAATTTTTTTCATCAGACAGAGTGATCCTGGAAAAAAATGGGAGATATATCTGATTTTTATCCGAGTGTTGAATGAAAATCGGCTTTGAAAGTCTATGGGTCCGTGAAAAACATCAGACAACATTGGGATGACATCGGAGTCCAGTTCGATTTTCACAGACCAACATAATGGAGAAGATCGAGAGACTTTTTTTTTTCTCTCCATGCCTGAGAAAACCTGATGACACTCTGATCAAAGTCTGATTTTGTATTTTGTATTGATGCCCCCATTGCACTTTAAGGCTAATCTGCATGTGGATTTAATTCTTGATTTCTCAGTGCTGGCCCATCAGATTACTACAAGAGAGGTATCATCTTGATTGTTGCTCTACGACCTACACAGCTGTGTCACTGGTTAGATTAGTAATATCTGAAAGCATTAAAGAAGCATAAAAGAAGAGCCAGCCCATATACCTACAGACTTACAATTATTAAAGGGTTAATGCAAGTTAATGCCGACCTACAGGGGACAGGTGATAACTTGTCGATTGATGAGAGTCCGACTACTAGGGTCCCGCCGATCCAGGGAACATGGCTCTGAAATGCTCCATTCTCTATCTTAACTGCTGGTTCAGTTTCTTGTATTTTATTCTTTTTTGTCTCTTCTGTAAGGTATATAACCCCTGCAAAACTACAACTCCTATCATGCCCTGACAGCCTTCCCAGACATTGCATTTGGCAGTAGCTGCTTGACAAAGTTGCACTAAAGACCGCCTAATTGGCCGTGCGCTACGTAATCTAAGACACACCGAAAATATTCTTTTCCTTGCAATCGTATACACGGAGATAAACAATGGCGATACGAGCGGTCCAAGTCAAATAGTTGATTCAGAAATCGGACCTTTTAATAAGGGAAAAAAAAAAACTTAAAAATGCTAAATAAAAGAAGAGGCAGTTAGATTAAACGATAGGTTCCCGCGCCAAACTAAACAGGAATATCCAAACAAAAGGGAAGCGGACCTGTTTCTGAAGCTTCCCTTTGAAGTGCTGCAGTTGTGGTAGGCGTGTTGTGTAATTCTGCCCTATGTTAGTGTTTCTCCTGGCTTGTTTGCTGACTTTACATGTGGTGCGGTTGAAACTGAGCAGAACGTTATAGATATTATGGTGTTTACTGTATTTTACATTTACCTTCTCGAGTGACAACGAGTCTGATGAACTCTCGGTAAACTTTTACTGCAGACATAGTATGTTGTCACTATAGTCATACTACTCCGGGATTTTGGTTTCAGGCAGGCAAGTGCCCACGAGGAAGGTAAGCAAATGCGGATATCTTTTAGAAAAGGGCTTTACTGTTGAGGTACAGAAAAATATAAAAATCTAAATTATTTTTAAACAGGACCTATTACTTTTTTAATTATTTTTATTTTATTTGGTGTAAATGCCACTGTTCTCCTGAATCCGACGTTGTCTCTCTCGTGTTCCTGCACCTCTCCGTTCTGGAAAAATGGCCTCCTCTTCCTGATGTATAAATCTAATATGCTAGTGTAGCGCCCCCACTGCCGCAGGGCCGAGGGGTACCCGGTACCGGGCCTCTGAGTCTCTGTTCTGGGGTTGTCACGGTGGCTAGACCCGGTCCGTGACCCTGCTGAGGGGCGTACAATGAAGGTGGAGGTATGGTGATGATGTTATGATGTGGTGCAGGCCGCAGTAAATAACGAGGACACCAGGTTGCAGTCTCTTTACCTCTTTACTGAAGTCTTCAGGATCCTCAGTCCGGAATACGGTTAACCAGGCTGCGCAAGTCCGGCCGGTCCGATGGCACCTCCAGAGTTCCCTTTGCAGGTGGAAATCTGTGCCTACCTTCTAGCGCTTGTGTGTTGTGGTCCTCCCCTGCTGTGCTTACGGGATAGTCCCCACAACTGTTGTGTCTGTTTCTGAAGTTCCCTCACAACTCGATTATGATGTTCTTCTTCGTCCCCCAGATGATATGGCTAGGACGCACCCGTATGACGGGTAGGCTCGGAGCTCTTCCTGGACCCTAGTGTCGCCCCTCTCCTGTTGTTGCCCCCTATGTCTTCTTAGGTGATTTGGGTGAGACAGCCCGCCTATAACTGACTGTCCTGCCGTAGGTTTGAAGTAAGGCCTGGAGCTCAATACTTCCTCGGCGCTCCGGCCACCGGCTGCAAGCCTCAGTAGGATGTTGCCTCGTCTTACAGCACGACTCCTACTGGTGTTTCTCCTTGTTGCGTTGATCTCGTTTCTCACTCAGCACAATCAACCTCGCTTCTTGTCCTTTCTTGGGGTACCGCCGCGATGAAGTGCAGGCGCGGTCCCATAACGTTCTCTCAGTTCGCTAGGCCTCTGTCAGGATCCCACCCCTGACAGGGACCCCCCTGAATCTTCCCCACAACACCCTCTGCCACAGGATGTTGCCTGGTTCCAACCCAATCAGCTTTCTAACTAACTTCCTATCCAACCCCCAGTTTTACCAGATTGTGAGGAGTGGCCTAATACATAGCACCCTTAGCTCCCCCTGGAGGCCAGACTGTGAAGTGCATTGGTGTCTGTGATACCTGGTCAGATGAACTCCTTCAGTGCCATCAGACGTACCATAGCCCCCCTTAGCGGCGGAGCATCAGTACTGTAACGACCAGGACTCTGGGGCGCTGCACTAGCAAAGTGGGTGGGCTTGGTCCTCGACTGCTCCCTGTGGTTGTCTTCATGAGGATCACTCCCAGTTGGCTAAAAGACCAGATTTATAAACAAGGAATAGGAGGCCATATCTCTGGAAAGGAAATGTGCAGGAATAAATGAGAAACATCACTGGATTCAGGAGAACAGCGGCATTCACACAAGATTTTAAAAAAGTATGTATGGCAAGCAACAGATCCTCTTAAAATAGCAGCCTCCATATTTAAAAATCTACCAAAAGAGTTGTGGAATCATACACATTGGTGGCATAATACTGGGATACACTATGTCTGACCGTCATGGCCACAGCAGAGTCTAAGCTTTTATTAATTCTAAGCAATGTGCTGCCCTCACCCTGTACCTAAATGCCCCATCCATTCCAAATGCCTAATTGGCGGCCTCCCTTCTCCAAAACCTAGCTCGAGGACAAATGAGGAGGTTGGCCAAGAGCACTTACGCGGCTACGCCTCTAATCATGACCCTAGGTCAGCTGATTGCTAGAATGAATTAGTAACAGCCCTAGGAAACCATTGTGTCTAGTAGCACATTGAAGGGTTTCTCCTTTCTACTCATTGAAGGGTTTCTCCTTGCTGCTCATTGTGGGCATATCCCTGGGACATGTTATCAATGTCCAAAAGTCGGCGGCAGCCCCAAATTCTCCTGAATTGTATATAAAGAATGGTAGTTGAGCTAGGAATGTAATGCTCCACCTTGTCTCCTGGCGTTTGGCGTTTTCTTTGGCTATTCTAAAACAGCTGCATGGATGGCCAGTATGTGAATATATGTACATAAGTAGCTCTACATTTTGCTTACATTCCTGCCACTTCCTTTTAACAATCAGTCATTTGTGATTTATCGTAACCATGGGTCATCAATGTCTGTGATGATACCATTAACTATAAACCATCTTTTAAGTATTTTTTTATTGTAGCTTTTTTCGAAAAACTGAGTGCAGACCAATTTGGCCACTTTTAGTTCTCCTTTAAAAAGCAACCACCAAATTAATTTGCCTTTTAGGATCTTTTTAGCTCACCTTGATGGCATGAATATGCACCGCCCAAGGGTCCTGGTCGTTGCAGTAATGTCATTCTTCCACCAGGGGGAGTGATATTATGTCTGATGGCAATAAAGGAGATCTTCCTACCAGGTATCACAAACCATACACCACACTTCACACTCCAGACCACCAGGGGGGGCCTTGCTCCTATCTACTAGGGCACTCCTCACAAAAGGGTAAAACTGGTGGGCTGGATAGAAAGTTAGTCAGAAGCTGGCTGGGCTTTGCCCAGGCAACACCTGTCAGGCAGACAGGGGGAAAGGAGGAACATCGGAGCTGCAGACAGAGGGTCCCTGACAGGGGTGGGATCCTGTCAGAGGCCTAGCTGGACAGAAAGACACGGAGCTGCACCTGCCCCACGTGCGGCAGCATCCTAAGAAAGGACACAAAGAGAATTGTGTTGTAGAGGGTGAGAAACGAAGTCATAGCACAAGGAGATAACACCAGAAGGAGTTCTGCCCTGTAATAGGCTGCCTCCTTCTGAGGCGTGAAGCCAGTGGCCGGAACACCGAGGGAGCAACCGTCTCCAAGCCTTGCTCCAGAGACCGGCAGGACAGTCAATTCCAAGTTGGCTGCCCGACTTTAATACCTAGTAGACATGGTGGCAACTTGTGGGGGTCGGGGCGTCTCTAGGGTCCCTACAAACAAGCCTCAGGCCATCAGTCATACGGGTTTGTCCTATCCACACCATCTGGGGGACAGAGAGGAAGAAATAACATCTAGAACATCTACAACAGTTGTGAGGACCTTACCGAGAAGCTCAGCAGGGAGGTACTACAACACACAGGCGCTAGAGGAAGGCTACTGATTTCCACCTGGATAAGGGAACTCTGTACTGTACTGGACTCTGGACTTGCCTTCAGACCGGCTGGACTCTGCCTACCCTGTAGTCTGTACCCTGGACTCTGCCTACCCTGTGGTCTGTACCCTGGACTGTGGATGCTGAAGCCTCCAGTAAAGGTAAAGAGACTGCAACCTTGTGTCCTCGTTATTCTCTGCGCCTTACATCATCCACCATCACCACCTACACTTCTGGGAAGCCCTGGGGATACACTTCACCTGTGGGAAGGTATACCATCTTGCTGCCATAACATCACCCCAGCGGACCCCTAAGCTGCGTCGGTCACCCTGACCGAATACCACAGGTGGCGTCACGAACTACCCCTTTAAAGACCTTTCCCAAAACCATAAAAAACTCTTTCCTTTATTGGACTTCCCTCAAAGGGCCATGGACCGGGTCGGGCCACAGTGACATCCGCCGAACCGAAGGACCCGGTGCCGAGTACCCCATTGCCCTTACGTGGGGGCGATCCAAATATCCAATAATCTGTTCGGGGACTGAATACAGTGAGGCTTTGCTTTTGCGAGGACAAAGTCATGGCAGGCGCTAGGAAATATTGTGCCACTTCTTCTGTTGACTATAATTTTCTGAAACAGAGGCATCATGAAATGGAATAAAAATCAGAGATTCTGCTTTTGGGGCAAAGTTGGATGACAACCAGGATGGCAGCCATTATAGCTTTCACAAGGGTGGTCACCCAGAGTTCTCAAACTTCTGTTGGCACCCAGATTTTTCAGAATTAGATATAGCAAAAAAAAAATTATTTAGAACCTTTGATCCAATGTAGATTGCCCAATTTATTGTTATAGATTAACGTCTATGAACCTGTGCCAGTTGGAGATTTCATTTCAGAACTATTTATTGATGTCAGCTGTAGCCAAGCACTACGTGTGCCCACACTTACTGGATGGTTTCCACAACCAAAAGTATATGTAGAGTCTTGTTCAGAACTTGTGGGCATCACAGAACAGAAGATTTCCAGCAGTATAGGAGAATGAGGAAACATCTTGGCTCTAGTCTCCACATAAAGTGACGATGGCATCTCCTAGCTCCTGGCATCAGAGGGGTATAATGGATGACCTGGGTCAAATAAAAAAAATGTATCCCAGTGTCCCAATCCTTATGTGATATAGAGTATTGCTGTTTTCTTATGTAGTAGGCATCATAACCCGCTTTAGTCATAGTTGGCAACTTTTGAGAAACGTACATTTTTTTTTACCTTATTGCCTATTCTGTTATGTACAGGACACACCATAACCCAATGGCACTTGAATCACAAACATTGCATATAACCCCCTTCACCATGTCTCAAACTAATAGGAGAACCTTCAACAGATCTGCTGAACAAATACTAACCTCCAAAATAAAGATCCCGCCATACCAGGCTAATATTTACTTCTCTGCACCTTCTTGAAGGGGTTTTCCATATCGACCATATCGACCATATAAAGACTTCATATAATCTCTAAGAAGGGTCAATTTGCAAAAAGTTGCTGAGACCCTTACAATCATCTGGCAGTAAGTGTTCAATTTCCCTGCAGCACCTCCACAGGTGAAATAAAGTATTACACGGTGCCCATTCAAAGCAATATGTCATCTGTGTCATGCAGGACAGGATAGGTTCTCCAGATCATGAGACCTTAATTGTAACCACTGTCCACTTTGGTCAACAGATTATGGTCCTAAAAAATGGTGTGTTAATTGCCTAATAGTGTACATGAAAGTAGGTTTCTCAAACTGGACAACCCTTTTATTCTTAAAGTTTGTTTACATAAGCAGATAATCGATTAAATGACGAAAGGTGTGATCGTAACTCCCAACTGCAAATGATGTCAGACAAATGTCTATACAGGACGAGAATCGTTATTGAAATGGTTGAACAGCGATTGTTACATATTAACTTCGAACATCTTGTTGTGCGTTCACACAGACAGATAATTTGAGGTGCAGGGTCATAAGTACAATAGGTGCAGGGTGCAGGGTCATAAGTACAATAGGTGCAGGGGTTGCAGTTGCACCCAGGCCTTGAAACCTAAAAGGCCTAATTGGTCCCTTTGGCCCATATTAGAAGACCTATAGTATTACATACCAATGATAGTCAGGGGCCCGGTTGTAAATTTTGCATTGAGGATCATGAAATTCAAGTTACCCCACTGCTGTAATGGAATTAGAAAAGCGAAAACATTTTCGATAATCACGAATATGTAGTTGCTCCAACGACTACTGAATTATTGCCTTGAAACACAATCAACCCTATATAGTACTTAAATTTCCAATTTTTGGTGGTCAAATCATTTAGCGAGTGAACAATCTCCATTTGCAATACACAATTTTCAAAAGTTGAACAATCTCCATTTACAATACACAATTTTCAAAAGTTGAACGAGATTTTTTTCAATTGCCTAAACAATTTGCAATGTTCCATGAACACATATACAATGAAAAAGCATTTTTATACACATCATGCAGTCGCTCAACCCATTCATATTACACAATTATCGTGAATGATGGATTGCTCACTTCAGAATTTGATAGATTTTCTGCCAGTGTAAATGCAGCTTAAATAGGGTATTCTTAAGTTATTAAATTGCTTTAATTAGATAGGCAGTGCTTTGATTCTCCTGCAATGACAGCTTTTATCTTTCATAGTGTACAGCTGGTTTCCATGGAACTCATCCCAAACCCTGAAAGAGTGCCTGTTAGTTATATTCCAGTAGAGGGGTTAACTCTTAACATACCAGCCAGCTCTCTCCAGCATACTGATTTATATACAGCTTTAACGATAGCTACTCACCTCCTTGCCCCTCACCTTGACGATCTGTTCTTGTCAATCCTTGTAGAATCACAATCTCTGGCGCCCAGCATCACTTCTCTCACTGTTCAGAGCTGGGTGCTTTTTCAAGTGCCCTGTTATCTATATATGCAAATATAGTGATAACAGTGTAAGACTGGAATAAACTTCAGTTCTGCTACTCCCCAGAAATGTATCTCAAGAAGAAGTAACCACCCTGCCAGAAACCATAAAGTAGGGAAACTGCAATGAGACTGCAGAGTTGTGTTCTGCTCAAAAGTCTACTTCAGAATAATCCTTAAGGGAAAGAGAATGAAAGAAGGAATGAGAAAGAGGAAGAAAGATAGAGAATGAGAGTAAGGGTACCGTCACACAGTGGCATTTTCATCGCTACGATGGCACGATTCGTGACATTCTAGCGATATCGTTACGATCTCGCAGTGTCTGACACGCTACTGCGATCAGGGACCCTGCTGAGAATCGTACGTCGTAGCAGATCGTTTGAAACTTTCTTTCGTTGCTGGATCTCCCACTGTCATCGCTGGATCGTTGTGTGTGACAGCAGGGCCGCGCTTAGTAACCCGATGTTTACCGTGGTTACCAGCGTAAAAGTAAAAAAAAAAAAACCGTACATACTCACCATCTGATGTCCGTCAGGTCCCTTGCCGTCCGCTTCCCGCTCTGACTGTCTGCCAGCCGGAAAGTGAGAGCAGATCACAGCGGTGACGTCACTGCTGTGCTGTGCTCTCACTGTACGGCGGCACTCAGTCAGAGCGGGAAGCAGACGGCAAGGGACCTGACGGACATCAGATGGTGAGTATGTACGTTTTTTTTTTTTTTACTTTTACGCTGGTAACCACGGTAAACATCGGGTTACTAAGCGCGGCCCTGCGCTTAGTAATCCGATGTTTACCCTGGTTACCCGGGGACTTCGGCATCGCTCCAGCGCCGTGATTGCAAAGTGTGACCGCAGTCTACGACGCTGGAGCGATAATCATACGACGCTGCAACGTCACGAATCGTGCCGTCGTAGCGATCAAAATTGCACTGTGTGACAGTACCCTAAGAGAAATAGTGTGTGTGTGAAAGAGAAAAAAAGAATGAGAGAGAAAGGGAACAGGGGTAAGAGAGAAAACAGAGAGTGAAAAAAGGAAAAGTCTCAGAAAATTATTATTGTGTAATTCTTCTCTATTCTTTATTGAGTAAATATAAGATATTATGTTGGTGGAAGCCTTCGGTATATAAGGTATAATTATTTACTCACACACTAATATTAATATCATCAATGTAATAAATCTGGCGCTGTGCAGACTATGAATCAAATAAACAGCTTCATTGTCTGTAATAATAAGCCACACAATTATGTAGCTGTGACCACAGATCATTTGATGGGCTCCAGAGCTCTTAAATGAAAAGAATAATTTCTCATTGCTTGAGGCATTATAACAGGAAGGGGCCTGGGATGGGGACATTGTTATAGAATAGGGCCCGGGATGAGGGGCATTGTACCAGGATGGGGACATTATACCAGAAAGGGGTCGAGGATGGGGGACATTATACCAGGGAGGGGCCCAGGATGGGGGACTTTGTTACAGGATAGAGCCCAGAATGGAAGGCATTATTACTGAAAGTGTTCAGGATGGGGGACATTATTACTGGAAGGGGCTAGATTGGGACATTATTACTGGAAGTTGCCCAGGATGGAGGACATTATTATAGGAAGGGATCGAGGATGGGGGACATTATTAAATAAAGGGCCCAGCGAGGGCAACATTATTAAATGATGGGGAACATTATACCAGGAAGTGGCCTGGTATGGGGGACATTATTACTGGAAGGGTAACGGATGGGGTGCACTATATCAGAAATGGGTCCAGGATGGGGGACATTGTTATAGTATGGGTCATAGGATGGAGGACATTATTACAAAAAGAGGCCAGAATGGGGGAGGTAATTACAGGAAGTAACCAGGATGGGGGGAATTATTACCGAGGGGACAAACAAGCATGTCTTTATAGGATTTCGAATGCTACAAGGGTCCATACAAGGGCGCTGAAGCCGGCTGTCATCCCTTCTCCCCTGCTTGGCCGGCAAGCTACATGAGCAGGGGAGAATGAATGTAAGAAAAACCCCGTCATGGCGTCCCCCCTATGTTTTTAAACCAACCTGGCAAAACTCACAGGTGCACGCTGGTATTCTCAGGCTGGTAAGGGGCCATGGATATGGGCTCCCCAGCCTAAAAACAGCAGCCAGCAGCTGCCCAGAAAAGGTGCATCTATTAGATGCGCCAATTCTGGAGCTTTGCCCAATTCTTCCCACTTGTCCTGTAGCGGTGGCATATGGGGTAATGAGAGGTTAATGTCACCTTCCTATTGTAAGGTGACATTAAGCCGGCTTTGTAATGGAGAGGTGTCAATAAGACACCTCTCCATTACTAATCCTATATATGTTAAAGGGTTAAAAAACACCACACTGTAAGAATAAAGTCTTTTAATGAAATAAAATAATAAACACAGTTTTTCCATCTTTATTAGTCTACCAATCCAAGCAAAGCCCTCGATCTCCTGTAAAAAAAAAATAAAAAATAAAAAACAAACAATATACCCATACCTGTCCGGCGTACAGTCAGTCCCGTGCCATAATCAATGTCTGGGGAATGTACAGTTTACAGTAGCGCTTCTTCCCCGGCGGCTGTCCTTGCACACGGAGGACAATGTGCACTGTTCTCCGTGTGGCACATTTTGCGGCCCGTGTGTCCGGGTGAAAACGAACATGTCTGCGAGTTTTGCACACGGACACACGGTCCGTGAAAACACACTGACATGTGCACAAACCCATTCACTTGAATGAGTCTGTCTATGTGTATCAGTGTCTCCGGTAAGTGAGAAAACTGTCACCACACGTACCGGAGACACTGATGTGTGAAACAGGTCTAATGTGAACAGGTGATAACTAGGAGCAGCTACCTTCATATACAATAAACAAAATAAAGTTGCACTCTGTAGTGCTACAGCATGTCAATGTGAAATATATGAAATACGAATAGCAATACTGCTTCTGGATACTAGGAAAAAATGAGATGCTTAGTACATAATTTGGCCAATTCATGTATGCCCATCAACCAAAGTCAAGGTGGTCTCAAAGCTGATGGGTCCTAACGTGTCTAATGTGAATACCTTTCTAAGACTGAAGTCTGAATTCCTGGGTAGATGTGAACACCTCTCTTCCAAGTCTGGAAGACCCTGCTGCAATTAAAATCCACCACATGCTGAAGGGCGGAGTGCTCGGTCAGAGAGATAATATACAATGACAGAAAGACTAACTGGCACTTCCAAGCTAGTGTGAACAAGTGCCAACTAGGAGTGTCTACCTCCATATACAATACACTCTGTAATGTAGCTTTATCACTACAAAGTGCAATAATTTTTTTTTGTTTATTCCTTACCCAAACAATCCCAGATTTTTCTGGAGTACAGATACTTATCCATTTTCCCATGCTAGTTACATAACAATTACAATTTAGTCATCACTTACTTACCCACGTCAGTAAATAATGGGGCTATTATGTCGGCGGAATGTCATATTTCTTTAGAATTTTCTAAAATGTAGAATACCTTTCAGCCGGGTTGATGAAAAAAAACAAAGCTCATTGTTATTCCTCGCATCTGGGACACGTTTTCTGCTGTGGGTCTTTTTCACAAGCTCCGCAGCAATTCCGATTTACAGTGTAATAGTTTACCTTGGACATCTGAAAATAACCCTGTTTTTCCTTTCATCATGGTGATTTCTGGAGGCCTCTAATAGCAATAATAAAGCTTTCAAGTGAAAAGGCGGCATTGTTATCTGCAGGAGTCTGCAATGTTCTTCATGCTCCTTGGCACGGTGACAATGGGAAAATGATGATTAATAAAACACTGTTGAATACTGCGCAGAACAAACAATTGCTGTATAAATCCCATAGATAAATGAAGCCTAGAGTATCTTATGGGGGTTATTTCGTGTCTGCAGGAGATTCACTTGACTAGTGCTACTCTCAATGTACAGAGTAGCCTTAATTATTTAGACCATAAGTATATGGAGAAAGACAGATAGATGGATAGATAGATAGATAGATAGATAGATAGATAGATAGATAGATAGATAGATAGATAGATAGATAGATAATAGATAGATAGGTAGATAGATAATAGATAGATGATTGATAGATAGAAAGGTAGATAGATAGATAAAAGATACCGTAGATAGATAGATAGATAGATAGATAGATAGATAGATAGATAGATAGATAATAGATAGATGATTGATAGCTAGATAGATGATAGATAGATAGATAAATAGATATATAGATAGATAGACAGATAGATAGATAGATAGATAGATAGATGATATATTTAGATAGATATAGATAGATAATAGATAGACAACATAAAGATAGATAACAGATAGATAATAGATAGATAATAGATGGACAGATAGATAGCTAGATAATAGAGAGATAGATAATAGATTAATAGATAGATAGATAGATAGATAGATAGATAGACAGATAGATAATAGATAGAATAGATAATAGATAGATAACAGAAAGATAATAGATAGATACAGTAATAGATGGACAGATAGATAATAGAGAGATAAATAATAGATAGATGATAGATAGATAGATAGATAGATAGATAATAGAATAGATAATAGATAGATAGATAGATAATAGAATAGATAGATAGATAGATAGATAGATAGATAGATAGATAGATAGACAGATGATATATATTTAGATAGATATAGATAGATAATAGATAACATAAAGATAGATAACAGATAGATAATAGATGGACAGATAGATACATAATAGAGAGATAAATAATAGATGGATAGATGATAGATAGATAGATAGATAGATAGATAGATAGATAGATTGTATAAACGTGACAAATGTAATACTGATATCAGACAGCAAGGCCCTTATACCGCTGCAGCCTGCACACCTTGGTTACTTCTTTAGGAACGCACACTTGAGAGGTGGGAAGTTCAGCTGTAATCTAGGCTATGTCTACAGCATGTGTAAAGCCTCCTTCACATGTCCTGGTGATTCTTGCACAGGAAAAACCAGTACTGGTTAGATCCGTGGTCTGTGTCCATGTGCCATCGTTTTGTACATATGTGACATCTGTGTGTAAGTGTTTCACATCCGTGTGCAGACCGTGTGACACTCACTGGTGCCTGGAAAAAGCAGTACAGTTTGCGCTGATCCCAGCCGCCAGCTGCAGAAGGCAGCTCTCATCATTGTCGCTTGGTCTCCTTGAGATCAGTAGGGCCAGGTGACAATGATGGGAGTCGTACTCAGCAGCTGCTGTGTCCCTCCTGTGTAAAATAAAGAATTTTTAAATAAAAAAAGCATGACATTGGTATTGTCGATGTTAGGTGGGTGATTGTACTTCGCCCACCTTCCCCCTGGACCCTAGGGGCCCCTTCTTGACCCATAAAAGACACCAAAGCCAATGTTGGATAAAACTGTCCACAGCAGCCTTTTATTATAACAAACAATATTTAACATTACATAAATAACCACAAATAAATAGCTGGGGATGGGTCCTTGAAGCTTAAAATCTGGTGATTAAACATGCCAGAAATGCAGTGGACAAACCGACCATAACTTACACCCAGCCGTTACCCCATGGCTCGGGAGCACCAAATAACCCCGAAGGGTGCCACTGCCCACTCAACCCCTGAGGATCAGCCAGAACTAGGCAAAATCCCCCAACCGCCACAACGAGGGTCTTTTGATCACCTCAAAAACCCCAGACCCCACCACACCGAACTGCCATGACCCTCTCGATACCATGTTGTAAACCGAGTGCCCATAAGTCAATGCCCACAGCATTCAAGTGCACACCGTCTCCTAACAGAAACTCTTCACTCCCTTCCTCCAGCTCAAAATGCCGCACCACCACACCACCATTCTGCAGGACAAAACCGGACACTGCACGATTAAGTTTAATTCGAGCCTTATTAAGCATCTTCGCGGCACAATATCCGACCAAATCACCGTCATGCCACTAAACGACAGCCACAACCGTAACAAGTCATGTTTTATGTCCCTCAACAATTCACAGAAAGGGCGTACTCCTAAGTCGTTACCTCCAACATGAAGCACCAAAATATCTGGAGGCCTATCAAGCCGAGCACTGCTGTGAACCTCCTGGCTGGCCCTGTTCCATTCCATGCCCCTGAAACCCAACCAGCGGACAACTGCCATGTCCTGATGGAAACCAAGCTGCCATCCGTCACGCTGTATATGCGCCCGCCGAGCGCTCCAATGGCCCAAGATCCAGACCAAGAGGGGTTTGGCACCTACAACAAAAAGAGAAAACTTAACAATCGTACACAGTAACGACAAAACACACTGTGTTAAGGCCTAATCTAGCTCCTATAGCGCTTAGAGTCCCACCTCCCAATTCTCTGCACCACTTCAGGCGCCAAACCACCTAACGCCGCTTCGGTCACTGCCCCGATTCGAAATGAATGAGATGCGAACTGAGCCATGTCTAAACCCAGCAGCGCCAAGCCTTGCCGAAAAATCGCTACAAACTGAAACTTTGACAGAAACGAACCGTCACCATGACACAACGGACCCATCTGTACCGGCTGGAAATTAAGAAACCCTCGAAAACAACGGACAGGGCACATCAAGGAATCTGTTGCTGCGCCCAACACCACCCACCAAACTGATCAGTTTTACATCGCCGAATCCAAAATTCTAGCTGACCATTAGCGAGCAACACATCCTTGGCTAACAAACCTCCTTGCCTGCACCTGCTCGGGGACAAAAGTTCCCCGATCCTCAATGCCCCAAAGAAAGCCAACGAAAAAGTCAAATGAAAAAGTGCGACTTCAAAATCAGATACGCAAATTTCAGACAACCGCTCACCCAGTTGCTCTAACATTTGAAAAGACACCGGGTGTCTGTGGTCCCCCTGACCACTCCTACGTCCAAACCCCTTCAGCGCCTGTCGGACCAAAAACTATTTTGACAAAACTCTGTCCCATAAGCCTAAAGCCAACCCCGCACAAATTCGCCCTGCCTTAGAAGCGGACCACCCTTCGGCAGTCCCTCTACTCAGCCACAGCAATAAAACTCCCAGCTGATCATCTGCAGACCCGCTAATTCTACATGACTGCAACCACCCTTCCCATAACCCCCATACCGACTGATAAGTGGCCCAAGTGCTGGGAGCCAAGGAAGCCCGTATCAAGTGTTCCACCGCCCTGAGACCACACACCAGAGTTCCAGTGGGCATTCCAAACCCAGTTCCTCCGCTTCCAGAGCCAATAAACGAAAACGCTCCCACTGCAAACGAGACAATGACTCGGCAATGGAATTTTGAACGCCAGGCACATGAGAGGCGGTAACATGTGAATTTATTACCAAACAAGACAAAACCAGCTGTCACAGGACCCGTATCACTAGAGGTGATGACGCCAATAAACTATTAATCGCGCACACCACTCCCATATTGTCACAATTGAAACGGACTCCCCGTTTTGAAACTCGGCCTTCCAGAACTGCACAGCCACCAGGATGGGAAAGATCTCCAGCATGGATACATTTTTGACCCAACCGGTTGTAAACCAGTCAACAGGCCACCTCATAGCGCACCACTGTCCTCTGCAATAGGCCCCAAAGCCAATGCCACCAGAAGCGTCCGTAAACAAATCCAAATCTGCGTTGCCCACAACATCATCCATGAGCAAAGAACGACCATTGTAATCCGGCAAAAAATGATCCCAAACCTCCACATCCACATTGTGCTCGCCTCGCAAGCGCACAAAATGATGCGGTGCTTGAACCCAACTCGTGGCGGTGGCCAACCTACGGGAAGAAACCCTACCCATCAGGATGATGTGGCAAGCAAAATTCAATTTACCAAGAAGCAATTGAACCTCTCATGACTGCAACTTCTTCACACGCCTCGCCCTCGCAACCTCCTCCCGTAATGCAACAACCTTCTGTTCCGGTAACCGAAATTCCCAGTTCACCGTGTCAATTTCAATGCCTAAGAAGGAGAGGCACATACAAGGCCCCTCAGTCTTACCCGGAGCCAGAGGCACGCCAAAACGCTCTGCCACCCAACAAACTGTCCACAAAATTAACTCACGGCATCTGGATTCCGCAGGTCCAATGCACAAAAAAATCATCCAAGTAATTAATTAAGGAATCAAAATCCGACATGCCCCGAACAACCCACTCAATGAAAGAACTAAATGCCTCAAAATATGAACAAGACAAGGAACAGCCCATTGGTAAACATCTATCCATGAAAACCCCCCGTTCCAAAAACATCTCAACAACCTGGAACTCTTGAGGTGAACTGGTAATAAACAAAAAGCGGATTCAATATCAGTTTTTGCCAAAATTGCTCCCCTACCACAACGACGTACCCAACCAGCAGATTCATCAAAAGGCATATACACAACAGAGCAGAGTTCAGGGTCAATCCCGTCATTTACCGACCTGCCACGAGGATACGACAAATGGTGAATCAGTCTAAATTTGTTCAGTTCTTTCTTAGGCACAACACCCAAAGGCGAGACCATCAAGTCAGCTAAGGGGGGATCCTGAAAAGGTCCAGACATCCTGCCCAACGCAACTTCCTTATTCAATTTCTCAGTAACAATAGCAGCGTATTCCTCGGCTTACCTGAGTTTTTTTAAAGACTTAGGGATCTCAAAAGGAGGAACCGGGATCCTGAAACCGTCCCGAAAGCCAGACAACAAAAGTTCAGCCCCATTCCTGTCCAGGTACCTATTTAGATAAGGGGCCATCGCGCCAGCTTCACTGGCGTCACCCCTTTTGAATTTTAAACATCTCGCGGCACCGTGAGAGGAACCATTGCAGTGCGAGCACACGTGTTTGAACTTGCATGTGGATCTGAATTTACTCTGGCCCTCATTGAATTGCCAGCATAAGCTGTGTTTTTGGACTCCTGACTGACCCCTGGCCCCTGTAGCATTCCCTTGCGAGGTAGACTGGCCGGTGCTCCGGCCCCCCCTGAAAGGGATGGCCCAACCTCGATGGTGCCATGACCCACAGCCATAAACCAATGTCCTTTTGATCCCAGCGGATCACCGGACAGATCGCTTTTTTCTGTCTAAACTGCTTGTCGTATCGTAGCCACGCATGGCCCCCATACACCCTGTGTGCCTCCCCAATCGAATCCAAGTAGCAAAATAGGCAAGAGCAATTTTCAGGAGCCTTCTCCCCCACCACACTTGCCAGAATGGCAAATGCCTGTGTTATGATCCTAGTGGTAGAGGATCGCAGGAGTTGTAGCTAAGTCCGCAACCACAAAAACCAGCTCATAGGGAGGTGGTAACTTGGCTGACCGCATACCTGATCCTAGCACAACAACTAGAAGCAGCCGGGGAACGTACCTACGTTGGTTCTAGACGTCTCGCACCAGCCGGAGAACTAACTAACCCTTTCAGAGAAAATAAGACCTCACTTGCCTCAAGAGAATGGACCCCAAAGTTAATATACAAGCCCCCAACAAATAATAACTGTGAGGTAAGAAGAAAAGACAAACGTAAGTATGAACTAGATTTAGCAAAGAGAGGCCCACTAATTAATAGCAGAAAATAGGAAGTGGACTTATGCGGTCAGCAAAAACCCTACAAAAATATCCACGCTGAATATCCAAGAACCCCCGCACCAACTAACGGTGTGGGGGGAGAATATCAGCCCCCTTAGAGCTTCCAGCAAAAACAGGAATCACATTTTGTACAAGCTGGAACAAAATAAGAACAAATGCAATAAACCAAAATAAGAAAGCGGACTTAGCTTTTCTTGCAAAAATCAGAGGACAAGGAGTCAGGAGAAAACAGACATAGACTGATTACATCGATTCCAGGCACTAGACTGAGATTCCAGGAAGTCTAAATAGGAACAGGCCTAACGAACCAGGTGGGTACCAACCTGGAGAAAGACAATCAAAGTGTCATACCGCTAGTGATCACAAGAGGGAGCCAAGAAATACAGTTCACAACAGTACCCCCCCTTTAAGGAGGGGTCACCGAACCCTCACCACGACCACCAGGGCGATCAGGATCAGCAGCGTGAAAGGCACGAACCAAATCGGCCGCATGAACATCAGAGGCGACCACCCAGGAATTATCCTCCTGACCATAGCCCTTCCATTTGACCAGATACTGAAGCCTCCGTCTAGAGAGACGAGAATCCAAAATCTTCTCCACCACGTACTTTAACTCGCCCTCAACCAAGACCGGAGCAGGAGGGTCAACAGCAGGAACCACAGGCACAACGTACCGCCGCAACAAAGACCTATGGAACACATTGTGAATGGCAAACGACACCGGAAGATCCAAACGAAAAGACACCGGATTAAGGACTTCCAAAATTTTATAAGGACCAATAAAGCAAGGCTTAAACTTAGGAGAGGAAACCTTCAGAGGGACATACCGAGAAGACAACCAAACCAAATCCCCAACACGAAGTCGGGGACCCACACCACGGCGGCGGTTGGCAAAACGCTGAGCCTTCTCCTGTGACAACTTCAAGTTGTCCACCACATGATTCTTAGCTCCCTCGAGCCAATGACGCCACTGCTCAAATGCCCACTTCATGGCCAACAACTCCCGATTACCAACATCATAGTTCCGCTCCGCAGGCGAAAATTTCCTAGAAAAAAAAGCACAAGGTCTCATCACAGAGCAACCAGAGCCTCTCTGCGACAAAACAGCCCCTGCAACGATCTCAGAAGCGTCCACTTCAACCTGAAAGGGAAGTGAGACATCAGGCTGGCACAAAACAGGCGCCGAAGTAAACCGGCGCTTCAGCTCCCGGAAAGCCTCGACGGCTGCCGGAGCCCAATTAGCAACATCAGAACCTTTCCTGGTCATATCCGTCAAAGGTTTAACAACGCTAGAGAAATTAGCAATAAAACGACGGTAGAAATTAGCAAAACCCAAGAACTTCTGTAGACTCTTAACAGACGTGGGTTGAGTCCAATCATGAATAGCTCGGACCTTGACTGGGTCCATCTCTACTGCAGAAGGGGAGAAAATGAAACCCAGAAAGGAAACCTTCTGCACTCCAAAGAGACACTTTGAGCCCTTCACAAACAAAGCATTTTTATCACACAAAACCTGAAACACCATCCTGACCTGTTTTACATGAGAATCCCAATCATCAGAAAAAAACAGAATATCATCCAGATAAACAATCATAAATTTATCTAGATACTTCAGGAAGATGTCATGCATAAAGGACTGAAACACTGAAGGAGCATTAGAGAGCCCAAAAGGCATCACCAAGTACTCAAAATGACCTTCGGGCGTATTAAACGCAGTTTTCCATTCATCTCCCTGCTTAATGCGCACAAGGTTGTACGCACCCCGAAGATCTATCTTGGTGAACCACTTGGCACCCTTAATCCGGGCAAACAAGTCCGACAATAGTGGCAAAGGATACTGAAATTTGACCGTGATTTTATTCAGAAGCCGATAGTCTATACAAGGTCTCAAAGACCCGTCTTTCTTGGCTACAAAAAAGAAACCCGCACCAAGAGGGGAAGAGGATGGACGAATATGTCCCTTCTCCAAAGACTCCTTTATATAAGAACGCATTGCGGCATGCTCAGGTACAGATAGATTAAATAATCGTCCCTTAGGAAATTTACTACCAGGAATCAAATCTATTGCGCAGTCACAGTCCCTATGAGGAGGAAGGGCACTGGACCTGGACTCACTGAACACATCCTGATAGTCCAACAAATACTCCGGAACTTCAGAAGGAGTAGAAGAAGCAATAGACACCGACGGGGAATCACAATGAATTCCCTGACAACCCCAACTTGACACAGACATTGCCTTCCAATCCAAAACTGGATTATGGGTCTGTAACCATGGCAGACCTAAAACGACCAAATCATGCATTTTATGCAGAACAAGAAAACGAATCACCTCCCGATGTTCAGGAGTCATGCACATGGTCACTTGTGTCCAATACTGCGGTTTATTCTCCGCCAATGGCGTAGCATCAATTCCTCTAAGAGGAATAGGATTTTCTAAAGGCTCCAGAACAAAACCACAGCGCTTGGCAAACGACAAGTCCATAAGGCTCAGGGCAGCACCTGAATCCACAAATGCCATAACAGGGTAGGAAGACAATGAGCAAATTAAAGTCACAGACAAAATAAACTTAGGTTGCAAATTACCAATGGCGACAGGACTAACAACCTTTGCTAGGCGTTTAGAGCATGCTGAGATAACATGTGTAGAATCACCACAGTAAAAACACAACCCATTCTGACGTCTATGATTTTGTCGTTTGGTTCTAGTCTGAATTCTATCACATTGCATTGAGTCAGGTGTCCCTTCAGACAACACCGCCAGAGGATTAGCAGATTTGCGCTCCCGCAATCTGAATAGCAAGAGCCATAGAATCATTCAGACTTGTAGGAATGGGAAAGCCTACCATCACATTCAGAATAGCTTCAGAAAGGCCATTTCTGAAATTTGCGGCCAGAGCACACTCATTCCATTGAGTAAGCACGGACCATTTCCGAAATTTTTGGCAATATACCTCAGCTTCATCCTGGCCCTGAGAAATAGCCAGCAACGCTTTTTCTGCCTGAATTTCAAGATTGGGCTCCTCATAAAGCAATCCGAGCGCCAGAAAAAATGCATCAATATTTGTCAATGCCGGATCTCCTGGCGCCAATGAGAAAGCCCAATCCTGAGGGTCGCCACGCAAGAAGGAGATAACAATTTTTACTTGCTGAGCTGAGTCTCCAGACGAACGAGGTCTCAAAGAAAGAAACAATTTACAATTATTCCTAAAATTCCTAAATTTAAATCGATCTCCAGAGAACAGCTCAGGAATAGGTATCTTAGGCTCTGACATAGGACTACTTGTAACAAAATCCTGAATGCCCTGCACTCGTGCGGCAAGCTGATCCACACTGGTAATCAGAGTCTGAACATTCATGTCTGCAGCAGAGCTTTAAGCCACTCAGAGGAAAAAGGGGAAGAAGAAAAAAAAAACAAAAAAACTCAGAACTTCTTTTCTTTTAATCCTGCTTCTGCAATGCATTAAATATTCACTTTTTGGCCTGGAATACTGTTATGATCCTAGTGGTAGAGGATCGCAGGAGTTGTAGCTAAGTCCGCAACCACAAAAACCAGCTCATAGGGAGGTGGTAACTTGGCTGACCGCATACCTGATCCTAGCACAACAACTAGAAGCAGCCGGGGAACGTACCTACGTTGGTTCTAGACGTCTCGCACCAGCCGGAGAACTAACTAACCCTTTCAGAGAAAATAAGACCTCACTTGCCTCAAGAGAATGGACCCCAAAGTTAATATACAAGCCCCCAACAAATAATAACTGTGAGGTAAGAAGAAAAGACAAACGTAAGTATGAACTACATTTAGCAAAGAGAGGCCCACTAATTAATAGCAGAAAATAGTAAGCGGACTTATGCGGTCAGCAAAAACCCTACAAAAATATCCACGCTGAATATCCAAGAACCCCCGCACTGACTAACGGTGTGGGGGGAGAATATCAGCCCCCTTAGAGCTTCCAGCAAAAACAGGAATCACATTTTGTACAAGCTGGAACAAAATAAGAACAAATGCAATAAACCAAAATAAGAAAGCGGACTTAGCTTTTCTTGCAAAAATCAGAGGACAAGGAGTCAGGAGAAAACAGACATAGACTGATTACATCGATTCCAGGCACTAGACTGAGATTCCAGGAAGTCTAAATAGGAACACCCAAGGCCTAACGAACCAGGTGGGTACCAACCTGGAGAAAGAATCAAAGTGTCATACCGCTAGTGATCACAAGAGGGAGCCAAGAAATACAGTTCACAACATGCCTGTAACCAATTAACAAACGTCTGCGGGATGAGGCGCCATCTCCACTTCTCCTCCTCTTCCTTCTTACTGTCATCTTTTTTTCCTTTATCTAAATTAAATTTCTCCAACGGAAGAAGTGAAAATATTTCAACGTATTCGTCCTTTGAAATCTTCTCCCTCACTTCTTTCCCAGCAGGCCTTCAAAGCAAGCATACACCTCTCCATGCGCCCTGTCATCTAAATGGATCCTGCATTCCTTTTCTTTTTCTGTCTGCACAGACACCAACACCGACTCAGCACCGCCACTAGGCGCGACAAAACCCCAACCTGGAACCACGTGACCAGCGCCTCAAGGTCCTACCCAAGCTCCCGAACGCCAGCACCCCCAAGTCAGATAAGCCGTGGCACCCTGACTCGCTACCAATGGCCTTACCGCCTGACCGACTCCCAACGACTGAGATAAAGGAAATGACGGGGACGGACATGACATAAAGCTATACTCACCAGGCTGCGAAGGAACTGTGATCCCCCAGCAGCCGACCGTGAGTCCATCCAGCCGATCGTTAACCTCACGCCTCCCAATAGACCCTCCGGGGCCGGAGGTCAGTCTAACAATGACCCAGCGGATCCGGATGATGTAACCTCGACATGGCCAATGACCCTTAAAACGCCAGATCCGCAATCTTCGCGTGAGCCGGCAGACCCAGCCTGGGAATTGCCCCCTCTAGTCTCAGGCCCACCGCCCGCTGGCGATAATTGAGGCGAGTCTTCGCCAGCCCTGCTGGACCATAATGATGGCGAACTGCACTCCACTGGCAGGTCAGGCAGCCTTGTGTCCACCGAAGTGCCACCTGCCATTGCATCTATTGGGGGCATCCCACGCCGTCTCCCACCTGATGAAGAAGCAGGTCGCCTGCCAGGATGATCACCCTGGCGACCTGCCATGACATCCCCGGAAGTTGCTGCAGTCCTGGTGCATGTAAGCTCTGCCCCGGCACAGGAGGAGAAGGTCAGCACATCGCCGTAGGCCTCAGCTCAGCCGGCGTATTTCTCCCAGATCGGGGCCTGCTTGGACGCTTGCAGGCAGGCACCCGGCCCGGAGGGTCCCTGGAGGTGCTCCTACGTCGGCACTGAGACCGGGGAGGCATGTCTAGAGACAGCCACTCAGGGATGTACCCGTCAGGATTGCCGCGCTCCTCCGGAATCCCCCCGACGCCGACCCACCGCTGCTTCCAAGAATGCCGGAGAGCCTCCCATGGCAAGTATACAGCAAGGGAACTGCTCGCTGTGGTTCTGAGCGGGAAACTGCCCAACTCCTCCCATATATAGCCTTATAAAAAAAAACATTTACATATGCCGCCCCCCCTAAAGGTATCTCACCCCCCTCTCCACACCCCTGTCATGTCGGCCTTCACTTAACGCCGCGGTGGAGGGGCGGCTTGCTATGGCCGGTGCTATTTTAATAACCAACAGAGGGAAAGCCTACGGCTGGGAGCTAATGTTAATAATCTGGGAAAAGGGATAATATCCCAAAAGGTTTCAAGGGTCACAGCTGTTTGCTTAGCCTTTCCTGGGGCGTTTACGGAGAACCCCAGAAAAAAATGACACAGGGTCCCCCTATAAATTCTAACCAGCAAAGGCTAAGCAGACAGCTGTAGGCTGATATTAATAGCTTGGAAAGGGGCCAGAGATATTGGTCCTCCTTAGGCTACCAACATCAGCCGTCAGCCGCCCCAGAAATAGCACATCCATCAAATGCACCAAATCTGGCGCTTAGCTTCGCTCTTCCCACTGGCCCTGTGGTGGCAGCAAGTGGGGTAATAGGGTTATTCTCAGGGTGCTAGCGGTGATCTCATTGAGGTCACCGCAGTTCATGAGGACTCTCATAGTGAACTGTCCGTGGGAGAACAGCTTCAGTGATCGTCTGTAAACTCTATGATGTCACCGCTCATCATTGAAACTGCACTTAGTGTGAATGATCGCATCACGGCGTAATTTATTTTGATAATCAGATGCCCCAGAGATGGATCACGGCATGGGACAGTATGGATTATCTACACTTCAGACAGGTGAAGGAAATGGTAGTTTATTGTTTTTGCTGTTTTACAGGGGACATGGGCATCAAAGGATTATCTTCACATCTGACAGTTGATGGATATGGTTGTTTATTATTTTAGATTATTTACAGGGGACATGGGATTCAAAGGATTAGGTGTAAAGGTGAGTATAACTGTGTTTCTTATTTTAAAATAAATGTGAAAACAGGGTGTTGAGTTTTATTTCAAAGAAAGATTTTATTCTTGCTACTTGTGGAGCGCCCCCAGACGCAGGGCCGCGGGGTACTCGGTACCGGGCCTCTCTGTCTCGGTCCTGGGGTTGTCACGGTGGCTAGACCCGGTCCGTGACCCTGCTAAGGGGCGTCCAATGAAAGGTGTAATGATGGGGCGTGGTGCGAGGTGCGATGAATAACGAGGACACAGGGTTGCAGTCTCTTTACCTCTTTACTGAAGGCTTCAGGGTCCGCAATCCAGAGCACTGCTAACAGGGCTGGCTGAGACCAGCCGGTCCAAAGGCACATCCAGAGTTCCCTTTGCAGGTGGAAATCAGTGCCTACCTTCTAGCGCCTGTGTGTTGTAGTACCTCCTTGCTGAGCACCACGGGATAGTCCTCACAACTGTTGTGTCTGTTTCTGATGTTCTTTCTCACAACTTGTATCTGTTCTGATGTTCTTTCTCCGTCCCCCAGATGATATGGCTAGGATGCACCCGTATGACGGGTAGGCCTGGAGTTCTTCCGGGACCCTAGAGTCACCCCTCTCCCACAATTGCCTCCTATGTCTGCTTAGGTGATTTAGGTGAGACAGCCAACCTAAAGTCAACTGCCCTGCCGCTGTTTGAAGTAATGCTTGGAGCCCAATACTTCCTCGGCGTTCCGGCCACCGGCTACGCGCCTCAGTAGGATGTTGCCACGATCTTAAGGCACGACTCCTACTGGTTCTATTCTCCTTTGTGCTGCGATCTTGTTTCTCACTTCTCCACAATAAACCTCGCTTCTTGTCCTTTCTTAAGATACCGCCGCAATGAAGTGCAGGCGCGGTTCCGTAATGATCTGTCCTTTTCGCTAGGCCTCTGTCAGGATCCCACCCCTGACAGGGACCCCCCTGAATCTTCCCCCGTAACACCCACTGCCCCAGGATGTTGCCTGGTTCAAACCCAGTCAGCTTCTCTCTAACTTCCTATCCAGCCCTAATACATAGAACCCTTTGCTCCCCCTGGTGGCCAGAGTGTGAAGTGTAATGTGTGACTGTGATACCTGGTCAGGTGAACTCCTTAAGTGCCATCAGATGTACCATCACTCCCCTTATTGGCGGAGCGACAGTACTGCAACGACCAGGACTCTGGGGCGCTGCACTTGTTTATTTCAATACTTACTATGGGGTTAGTAATTGAAGCGTCTTATTGATGCCTCTGCATTACTAGCCCCTGGGCTTGATGTCACATGACAATCAGTGTTGAGCATTCAGATACCGCAAGTATCGGGTATCGGCCGATACTTGCGGGTATCGGAATTCCGATACCGAGATCCGATACTTTTGTGATATCGGGAATCGGTATCGGGATTAATATCAATGTGTAAAATAAAGAATTAAAATAAAAAATAGGGATATATTCACCTCTCCGACGCAGCCTGCACCTTACCGAGGGAACCGGCAGCCTTCTTTGCTTAAAATGCGCGCTTTTACTGCCTTCCGTGACGTCACGGCTTGTGATTGGTCACGTGCCGCCCATGTGACCGCGACGCGACCAATCACAACAAGCCGTGACGTAATTTCAGGTCCTGAATGCCTAATTCTAGACATTCAGGATTTGAAAATTACGTCACGGCTTGTGATTGGTCGCATGCCGCCCATGTGACCGCGACGCGACCAATCACAACAAGCCGTGACGTAATTTCAGGTCCTGAATGCCTAATTCTAGGCATTCAGGATTTGAAAATTACGTCACGGCTTGTGATTGGTCGCGTGCCGCCCATGTGACCGCGACGCGACCAATCACAAGCCGTGACGTAATTTTCAAATCCTGAATGCCTAGAATTAGGCATTCAGGACCTGAAATTACGTCACGGCTTGTTGTGATTGGTCGCGTCGCGGTCACATGGGCGGCACGCGACCAATCACAAGCCGTGACGTCACGGAAGGCAGTAAACGCGCGTATTTTAAGCAAAGAATGCTGCTGGCTCCCTCGGTAAGGTGCAGGCTGCGTCGGAGAGGTGAGTATATCAATATTTTTAATTTTAATTCTTTATTTTACACATTAATATGGATCCCAGGGCCTGAAGGAGAGTTTCCTCTCCTTCAGACCCTGGGAACCATCAGGGATACCGTCCGATACTTGAGTCCCATTGTCTTGTATTGGTATCGGGTATCGGTATCGGATTAGATCCGATACTTTGCCGGTATCGGCCGATACTTTCCGATACCGATACTTTCAAGTATCGGACAGTATCGCTCAACACTAATGACAATACAAAGGTGACATGAACCCCCACCCTATTACCCCACTTGTCACTGCCACAGGAAAAGTGGGAAGAGCGAGGTTAAGTACCAGATTTGGGGCATCTTGTGGATGTGCCATTTCTGGGGAGCCTGAGGGCTGATCTTGGTAGCCTGGGAGGGGTATCTCTGGCCCCTTGTCAGGCTATTAACATCACCCCACAACTTTCTGTTTAGCCTTTGCTGGTTTGAATTAATAGGGGGACCTTAAGGGTTTGTGCACACGATTATTAGTGCTGCGTACTTGCGCAGCGTCCAACCTGCAGTGTCCAGATGTTACAGCACACTATGCGTGCACAGACGCCCGCGGCTTACCTGCGGAGACAGACATGTGGCGCGTCTCTACAGACCGCAGCATATCAATTATCTTGCGGAGATACAAGCCTCCGCTAGATAAGTTTCACCTGTACAATATATTGGGCACGTTGAATCCGCACGGTTCAATGAACATTTGCGGATTTACCTGCGTTCAATAGCTAGCAGCGGACATGTGCTGTGTCCAAGGCGCTGTCAATTCCTGAACGTGTGCACATACCCTAAGTCATTTTTTTTCTGCCCTCGATAATTCACCAGGATAAGCTAAGCAAACAACTATGAGCTGTTAATAGTCTGGAAACATTTTGGAAAATTGACCCTATTTCCAGATTATTAACATCAGCCCCCAGCCATGTGCTTTCCCTCTGCTATTTATGAAAATTGCACAGAAGCACACGCCGCTTTTTTATTTAATTGTTTACTTTACACAGGAGGGACACAGCGGGTGCTGAATACAACTCCCATCATTGTTTCCTTGTCGCCTGTCTTCAGCAACTGTACCGCTTCTTCGGAGGTGCTGGTACATGTCATGCTGATGACACACGCATGTCAACCGTGTATCTTCAATGTGCAGATGTGATGCACGCATTTTATCCGTGTTGCTGACAAAAAACTGACATGTCTGTGGGTTTTTCATATGGACACACGGTTCATGTGTAAAACCCAACATGTGCGCACCACCATTGAAAACAATGGGTGTGCGTGTGTCCGTATTTGCGGCCCTTCAAAAACGGACCACACACGGACCCAAAAAGGGGGAATCTAAGAGCTGCGGCACAGTTCAGAAACTAGCCCTGCACAAGGATCTACCATAAAGGAAATGCTTTATATATGGGTTTCGGCTCTGACAGCTATTTTCGGAACTCCCATAGAAGAAGTAACTGCGGAGAGTGGTGCTTGCATGAGCCATCTCTCCATTCACAGCATGTGTGACACTGAGTTAAGGATTCCCAGCTTCATTTATTCGTTAGGCAGCAGTGAATGCCCCCATATCCCTGAACATCGTCTTTACACGCCAATATTGACGGGATTTTATGATCTCTAGTATGTATGGTGGGGCATCTCGACTATCCCGAGACCGAAAAGTACGAGCGTTCATGTGTGTGGTGAACTTGGAGGAGATAGCTGTAGACAAAATCAGCATTCCCCTGACTACTGTCGCGTGTTTATAGCAAGATTTTAGGCTAGAAGGTTAGGCCGTAATTTAAGAAAATGGAGGAAAATCTAGGCCCGGTTGCTCATAGCAACCAATCACAGTGCAGTTTAGAATTCTATTAAGCACTGTAAGAAATGAGAGCTGAGCCCTGATTTGTCTATACAAGCTATTCAATCTTTTCATTATTGTAACTCATACATCTTCCTTTTTCTACATGATCCTAAGTCTGTGCATAAATTGACCCTCACCCAGCCGCCATGTGGTAGCAAATTCTGCTGTACAATATGCATTCCAGTTTGTTAATGTTGTAAAACATATGACTGTGAGCGCACAGAGAGCCCATTGTTGCTGTATAGAAGTCATTTTATCTCGGCCTTACTTGTACAGTTAAAGCCTCCTATAATCACCCTTATTAAAGTAATAATGCAGCTTTATGCCGGAATATACAGCCTGCTGTGTCCCCATGGGTGACCACTTTACTTAATAAGAAGGGGAAAATGTCTCCGTTCACAAGAACGTTCCTATCTCTACAAACAGCTCGTTTCTTTAGGATATTGTTAGGATGGAAAACAAATCTTGTATTTGAGCTGATAAGGAAAAACTGAACTGAAGGAATATCTGTAACTATTACGCCGTTTCCAGCATCCTCATTTGTGCGCTTTTTGTTTTCCTCGTTTTCGCTTCAAAATTTTAGGGGTTTTTTTTTGTATCCCATTAAAAATAATGAGAACCCTGGGTTCTGAAAACCAACACACTAAACGTTGATTCTTTTTTTAGTATATGACTTCAATAAATTTAGAAAAATGTATAAATTGGATATTCTGCTATGTTTTTTCCTAGCCTTGGACGGAAAAGAACGCACATATGGACATGAGATGGCCGTTCAATGACCACCAAACAATGACTGCTGGAGAGTGTCGTATGTTGCGAGTCACTAGGTTTCATGCTCAGGTTGTCAGAAAAGTGTACATTTATAGGGTTGTCCCATCAAAACTACCGCTGTCCATGTGCCTTAGCATTGGACCAAGATGGGACCGCAATGCACAGACTGGCCGTGGCTCTTTCAATCCGAGCATGACATCATCATAGAAATATATTAAGCTGTCATGCTTGAGCCGTGAGAGCCATCGGCCAGTCTGTGCACTGCGCTCCGATCTTGGCCCGATTTAAAAGGCCGTCTGTCTGCGACCTTATTAGAGGACATAGTTATCCCAGAGGAGGATTCCATGCTTGATCCCCCCTATATTTATCACAATGGTCATCATTTACCATTGCATTTCCTCTGATGTAATATCAGCAGTGTTCTGACGGTTTTGATCCTAAGATGGCCATACACATTAGATTAATTTCAGCCAAACCCACCAATTTTATGGGGACTAGCTAACCATCTAATGTTGTTTATGGGCCCCATTTAAACTCTTATACAGCTCCATCGACTGTAAAAAAAATGTTTTTCAAAAGTTTGCAATTTTTTTAGGGTTATACAATAGTAAAAAAAAGGATGTATGTTTGATATCGCCATAATCTTACTGAACTGGAGATTCATATTGTCAGGTCATTTTAACTGCACAATGAACGCCGTAAAAATCAAAAACAAAAATAATGGCAGAATGTAGGGGTTTTATTCTCAACATTTCACCTCTGCTACAACAATCTCCTCTTTCATTTTCCTGTGCCAGCTCAGCATTATTGAGCAAACTCTGCTCTGCTGCATCACTGAGTCAGCTCTGCCTTATCACTGTACTAGCTCTGCTGTTCCATCCCATCATCACTGAGTTGGTTTTGCTACAAACTCAGCTCCTCTATAACGATGAGTTAATTCTGTTTTATACACATCGCAGACTCAGCCTTGTCTTATCGCTGTATCAGCCCTGCCATGTTGCAACCTCCTGTGCAACTTAGCTCTGCCGTTCCAGTTTCTCATCAATGAGATGGTTTTGCTGCATTACTAGGCCAATCTTGCCCTAGAATCTCCATTGCAAATAAGACTCTGCTATTCCTATCGCCTGTTACGCCATCACTGATACATCAGTTGCCGTTGTCCCAGTTCTGTCGCTTATGTCTCTGTTGTTCCAACTGGATCAGCATCTGGAGGGCAATGATAAAGATGCCAATCAAGAGAGATCGGTGCCTGTGCTTGCGTGACATTGTTATGTTACGTGCGCCCTGCAGCCAATAAGCGGCCACTTTACTCTCACTTCGTTTGGACAAAACCTTAAAGAAGTGGGAGCTGCTGCTGCTATCAGACTACCTCCAAATGTCAGTTATGCCTGACGAAAGTAAGAGTGAAGTGGCAGGAGGGCTCGCATAACAAGGTGCTGATGTTGCTGAAATGGTGCCAAACGTAAGATACTTAGTTGATGGTTGAAAAATGCAAAACCCATCCAACCACGTCAGGCTGCATTTTTATTAAGTATGGCCTCTAGCATTTGTGTCTCACCTCTCTACGTGCCGAGCGAGGCCTTATCTAAACTGGGAAAGTGAAGAGAAACAAAGCAAAGCTCACGATCAAAAAGAGCAAAAGCTATCCAACCACGTCAAGGTGTACCTTTTATATGGACGGTCCATATCACTGGTGTCTGTGGGGTAGTTGGGTCTCAGGGTGGGTGGACCTGAAGGTGGATTCCGGAGGATGGGGGGGCACGGGGTTGTTGGGCCATGAGGTTGGTGAGCCCCTCCAAGACTGAACACTTTTATCCCCGATTTGTTCCAAACATAGTTTTATTTACAAGCCATGCCTGGTTTCCTTTCACTTTCTCTAAGGTGCAAGGTGAGGCACAGGCGATAGGGACCATCCATCCATGTTTAGGTAAACCTTGATGTAGTTGGATGGCTGTTGTGCTTTATGATTAAAAAAATGTTAACTAAGTACCTAACATTTTTACCACTTACAGCAATAGTGGAGCTCATGTATACATTAGTCGCAGTGTGCGGGCGCATAGTGAATGTATATAGGTTGGCATATTGGCCACGTGGTGTATTTGCAATCAGTTTATTTGGATAGGGCTGTATGAAAGTTGAAAACTAATGCTGCAAACTTTTTTTTTTAAAACCACCTTAAAGGGGTTGTCCGGTCAAAACCAATAAGTCTGCAGTCACTCTGGCCGGGGGTATGTATAACTCATACATACCCTCCACTCCCCAGTCTTAAACTGGCGAACGCCAGCAGCACACAGTGTGTGCACTGGGGGGATTCATAAGTCTGCAGTCACACATTGGGACTGCAGACTTATTGGTTTTGAACGGACAACCCCATTAATCGAAAGTTATCTAAAACTTAAAATAATAATTTTTACATATTTTACATATCCCCACAACATTCTTCACAAAATTCTTGGTACCTCCACTGCATATGTGTAGAAAAGTGGTCTATCAAGCCGCGCCAGAATAACACATTGTCCCTAGAAGCCGTTTTAAGACGCGAATATGATGCTTGGCTATACGTTGTGTAGTTGTTGGACGAAGATCAAGTATCAGCATGAATCTTTTATTGCATTCTCGGTTCCTCTATTTTACTTAACTTGACTTGGATTTCCTTACGTGGACAGGAATGCTTTGCCTTTTATACCATACTTATGTGAAGGAGTATGCTATTTGCACTCGTAGTGCTGCATTATTTATCCGCTATTGGTCCCTGAATTGATCCAGTATTAATAATGCAGAGAGCAGAGAGGGAAGTATAGCCAATGTTCTTCTCTGATCTTGTAGGATGTTGCTTGACAGTTTTGCTGAGACACTTAACCATATGCATTTGGCTTCTAGGTTGAGTATTTTCCAGACACCGGATCAATATTCTTAATTGCACACCACTTTGTTATACGTTCATTAGCGGAAAACCTAAAAACACAATAATGTATCTCAAGGGAATTGTATGACTTTAACTCTATCTAATCTCCCCATGCTATACAGTTGAATGCAATCTACTAGTCTCTGTTATCAGCCATTTCAGATTGGGGGGAGACTAAAGCACCCCTATACACAATATATACAGCCAAGCATTGGTTCGACCAATCGTTCAGTCGGCATCTGTCTCTCCCGATTCCTCAGTACACAGGAGCACTCGCTGTGCCGACCGCGTCAGTGTTCTCTCAGAAAAAGTCACTGCCAGACTCTTCTGCTGGTGGCTTTTGTAGATGAGAACAAGAGGATCGGCAATCCCGAATCAGACATTCTGGATCCTTGTCTTTCCTGGCATCATCTGTCTGTTTGGGTAGAGTTGCCCTCATATATTTTAGGGTTCGGCCAACGTTAATCTAATGTCTTTGGGGTCTTAACAAGTGCCCAGATAAATCCTTACCCCCAGGGATCAATACTGTTTCTCACACGTTCCAAAAATGTAAATGATACAAACCAAATTCATAGTCCTTGATGTGGGGTAAATGTTAAAGGCAGAGGTGTAGTTAGGGGGATCAGCTCAGCGGGGCGAAACATCTGAGTGGGCCCCCAGCCCTTGATTACAACAATGGTGGCACACTTTAATCATAGATATAGGGAACCTCCTCAGATGATCCTGCTGTAACTGAAAATAAATCAGTACACAAAGACCAACACTGATATTACCGCCATATAATGATCATATAGTGGTAAATACCAGTCCTGCAGAATATATAAGAAAACACAGTACGGGAACAGATGGTGACTTACAATGACTGATAATACCTCTGTATACACTATATAACACAGGATCCACCATTCACAATAGATGATGTCACAGCTCACCTCCTCCTCCTGTACAATGTCTGATAACACCTCTGTATACAGTAGATAACACAGGATCCACCATTCACAATAAGTGATGTCACAGCTCACCTCCTCCTCCTCCTGTACAATGACTGATAACACCTCTATATGTAGTAGATAACACAGGATCCACCATTCACAATAGGTAATGTCACAGCTCACCTCCTCCTCCTGTACAATGACTGATAACACCTCTATATACAGTAGATAACACAGGATCCACCATTCACAATAGGTGATGTCACAGCTCTCCTCCTCCTGTACAATGACTAATAACACCTCTATATACAGTAGATAACACCTCTATATACAGTAGGTAACACAGGATCCACCATTCACAATAGGTGATGTCACAGCTCACCTCCTCTGTTATGGACCTGGTGGTTAGGAGCACCCGGAATGACCTGATGGTTAAACTAGAAATAAGGACAAGCTCTGGGGAAGTGGGAACTCTGCTGACCGCAAACCCTACTCCTATCACACACACTAGAAATAGCCGTGGAGCGTACCTAACTCACCCTAGACGCCTCTTCACAGCCTAAGAGCTAACTACCCCTAAAGATGGAAATAGAAGCCTTACCTTGCCTCAGAGAAATTCCCCAAAGGAAAAGGCAGCCCCCACATATATTGACTGTGAGTTAAGAGGAAAGTCACAAACACAGGAATGAAACAGGTTTTAGCAAAGGAGGCCAGTCTTCACTAAATAGTCAGAGGATAGAAAAGTGAACTATGCGGTCAGCACAAAAAACTACAAAAACCACGCAGAGTATGCAAAAAGACCTCCACACCGACTCACGGTGTGGAGGTGCAACTCTGCACCCCCAGAGCTTCCAGCTAGCAAGAAATGAGGAAATGTCATGATAGCAAGCTGGACTAGAATTTAGCAGTACTAAGAAATATATTCAGGCAGCAGTAACAACAAATGAACTCGCAGGGACTTAGCTTCTGCTGGAGTAGACAGGTCATCAGAGAAGTCCAAGAGAGATCTGAACCAATACTGAGACATTGACAGCTGGCATGAAGTAACGATCTGAGTGGAGTTAAATAGGGAAGCCAGCCTAGCAATAAACGAGGCAGCTGAGAAAGCCAACCTCAAGGACCAGCAGTTCCACTCACAGCCACCAGAGGGAGTCCAAGAACAGAACTCGCCAAAGTACCATTCATGACCACAGGAGGGAGTCCGAGAACGGAATTCACAACACTCCTCCTCCTGTACAATGACTGATAACACCTCTATATACAGTAGATAACACAGGATCCACCATTCACAATAGGTGATGTCACAGCTCACCACCTCCTCCTGTACAATGACTGATAACACCTCTATATACAGTATATAACACAGGATCCACCATTCACAATAGGTGATGTCACAGCTCACCTCCTCCTCCTGTACAATGACTGATAACACCTCTATATACAGTAGATAACACAGGATCCACCATTCACAATAGGTGATGTCACAGCTCACCTCCTCCTCGTGTACAATGACTGACAACACCTCTATATACAGTAGATAAAACAGGATCCAGCATTCACAATAGGTGATGTCACAGCTCACCTCCTCCTGTACAATGACTGACAACACCTCTATATACAGTAGATAACACAGGATCCACCATTCACAATAGGTGATGTCACAGCTCACCTCCTCCTCCTGTACAATGACTGATAACACCTCTATATTCAGGAGATAACACAGGATCCAGCATTCACAATAGGTGATGTCACAGCTCACCTCCTCCTGTACAATGACTGACAACACCTCTATATACAGTAGATAACACAGGATCCAGCATTCACAATAGGTGATGTCACAGCTCACCTCCTACTGTACAATGACTGATAACACCTCTATATACAGTAGATAACACAGGATCCACCATTCACAATAGGTGATGTCACAGCTCACCTCCTCCTCCTTTACATTGACTAATAACACCTCTATATACAGTAGATAACACCTCTATATACAGTAGATAACACAGGATCCACCATTCACAATAGGTGATGTCACAGCTCACCTCCTCCTGTACAATGACTAATAACACCTCTATATACACTAGATAACACAGGATCCACCATTCACAATAGATGATGTCACAGCTCACCTCCTCCTCCTGTACAATGACTAATAACACCTCTATATACAGTAGGTAACACAGGATTCACTATTAGGTGATGTCACCTCCTTTCACAATGACTTTTGCCCAGATCAGAGCATATCCAGAAAATACTGAAAAGAGTAGGTAGGGTGATTCTAGAATTAGGCTAAATGGCTGGTGTGAAAAAGTTTTTTTTTTTTTAATATATATAATAATATGGAAAATCATAATAAAAAAAAAACAAATTAACAAATACATCCAGCATAAAAGCCTGACTTAATCCCTTACCAATATACTGGCATATCCAATGTCAGCTCCCCGGCATTGATGTGGGCTCAGGAGCTGAGCTTCATCTGTGGCTATCAGCCACAGAAATTTCCACAATATATGTGTGTTTTGATGCGGTCAATCGCATTGTTCAGTGAACACCTGCGGAATTACGTTCATGATTAGAATGCAGCGCTACTTCTACACTGCTACTTCCTGATCATGGGAACGTAGCCTATGTGTTCCCTTTATGTTTTTGAGCAGTGCATATGTGGCACCCCAGGGTCCTGGTCGTCACAGTGGCATTGCTTTCCTCACAGGGAGAGTGATGTCACGCTTGGAAGCGATGAAGGATAACTCTCACCAGGTAACACAAACATGCAACATGTTCACACTCCAGGCCACAAGGGGGAGCTTTTGATCCTATTCCTAGGTGACTCCCCTGCATATAGAGATATATTGTGGTTTGGAGGGAAAGTTAGTCAGATAGTGCCGGAGAGCAGACTGGAGCAGTCTGAGGCAAGAAGAACATATGAGGAGCCATGCAGCCATGAGAACGTGCTGCAGCTCCTGGACAGAGATAATACCGAAAGCCGAACAGATTGTAGTGAGCGTGTGGGAGAGGGAAGCACAGGAGAAGGACACCAGTGGAGCAGAGCAGTGAATTAGCTACCTCCCTGGCTGGCGCAGATTACCGGTAGCCGAAACACCGAGGTTGTGAGGGACTCTAAGACTGACAGCAGAAACTGGCAGGACAGCTGGATTACACATCACCTGTCCACCCTAATACCCAGGAGGCACGGTGACACCTATAGAGCCCGGGTCATGATAGAGATCCTGTAAAAAGGCTCGAGTCACCTGCCATACGGGTTTATGTCCCACCTTTATGGAGGACAGAGAGAACTGTGAGGACCATATCAGAAGCCATAGGCAGTAAGGGACTACAACACCCCCGCACTTTGAGGAAGGCTTTTAACTCCACCTGGTAAAGGGGACTCTGAATTCGCTTCCAAGCCGGCCGGACCCTGCCTGTCCTGTGATCTGGTGCCCTGGACTGTGGCTGCCTGAAGTCTTCAGTAAACAAGGTAAAGAGACTGCAAACCTGTGTCCTCGTTCTTTACTGCACTATTCACCATCTTCTATCTACACACCGGGAGCCCTGGGGATACACTTCACCTGTGGGAAGTTATACCATCTAGCTGCCTTAACATCACCCCAGTGGACCCCCTTAAGCAGCGTCGGTCCCTACTGACCGAGCACCACAGGTGGCATCACGAACATAAACTTTATTCAATTTCCCTTTTTACGTGGGCGCCGAGGGCCACGGACCGGGTCGCCACCGTGACATCCCCCTGTGAATACCGGACCCAGTACCAGGTACCCCAAGGCCCTGGCAGGCGACTCATATATATATATATATATATATATATATATATATATATTTATATTTATAGTTTATATATTGCATTTGTCTTATTTTTTATGGGGGCTAACAGAGACTCTACGCTACTAGATCCACGTAACTGAGCCACATTCTAGTGTTTGCGTGAGTTGGAGGTGGAGGGCCAAGGTCCAAATTTGGCTCTTGTCCCACAGGACTCTAGTTACGCCACCGATCCTGCAGCTATATCATCACAGACATCATCAATTTGCAGCTAGTTACCGGCCTCCATGGTATGTGTGGTTACTGACTACTGGGGCCAGTTATTATCAGTGTCATCACTGCAGAAACAACCAGAAATAAGGAGCTTAGAAAATAGGATCTGATTTTTTTTCTCGGAAACAGCACCACTCTTAGGGCTCATTTCCACTTGCGAGAAACACGTCCGTGTCTCGCATGTGGAAACCAAGCTTTGGAGCGGAGCGTGCAGTTCCATGTGTTCCTATGCGGCTGCACGCTCCGCTCTGGAGTGCCGGCGCCATAGCTTGGTATCCACATGCGAGACACGAACGTGTTTCTCGCAAGTGGAAATGAGCCCTTAGCCATAGGATTTGTCTGATACTGCAGCACAGACCTTTTTTTTAAACTCCATAGTTTCTCTGTAATAAACCTACATTTTTACCACATAAAACTAGCACATATCATCATATCTTATCATCCTCTACTTGCAGTTACACTACATCACATATTGAACATTATATGAAATTGATTTGAAAAAATGCAAAGTATAAAAATAAATCAAAGATTATTATCTTCAAAGTATAGAGAAATGTCGCCTCTTCTATCTTTGGAAATGCCAGGAGTCTTTGCATAGTGCCACCACAACGCCCAAGAACCCCCAGCGGTGAGGGACGATTACTTCTCCACTGGTATTCGAGTGGCTTTTGATCTCCTAACATATTGGAAATGACTTAAAGGTAAGCCATCTGTTCGCAGCGGAAAAAAAATACATGACATCACTATCTGTTAGGAATACTGTGCAAATCCTGAACATCACGACCTGTAATAATTTTATATTAACTCACCTAATGGGATCGGTCACCAGTGTACATGTGTTTCCTGAATATACGCAGCTTTAAAATAGATTTTGTTTTTTAATTATTATCTTTTAAAATAGATTTTTTTTTTTTTATTATTATCTTTGTAAATACAATATATGTGAAAAATCACATTAAACATATACACAATCATCCCAAAAATGTTGTTTTCTTTCCATCTGTACCAAAGTTCTGATTTCCAACTTTGCACAAAAGTGGTGGTCGAGTGTTTTACGGTTCTGGGGTAGAGATAAGCGAATCTTTTGAAATTTGAATTTGCCCGTCTTCACCAAACTTTCCCAAAGCCATTTGCGTAAACCTCAATAATGAAAAGCTTGCAATTGCTCAGAAAATACTCTACTTGGGTAGAGGAGAGAGGTAAAGAACTTCACAGAACATAAGAGTATCCGCTCTACAGAAGAAAGAGAGAGGACCCCGCTGACCATAAGAGCTTACACTCTACAGTAGAGAGAGGACCCCACTGACCATAAGAACTTACACTCCACAGAAGAGACAGAGGACCCCGCTGACCATAAGAGCTTACACTCTACAGGAGAGAGAGGACCCCGCTGACCATAAGAGCTTATGCAGCGCCCCAGAGTCCTGGTCATTGCAGTACTGTTGCTCCGCCGCTAAGGGGGGCTATGGTACGTCTGATGGCACTGAAGGAGTTCATCTGACCAGGTATCACAGACACCAATACATTTCACAGTCTGGCCTCCAGGGGGAGCTAAGGGTTCTATTTATTAGGCCACTCTTCACAATCTGGTAAAACTGGGGGTTAGGCAGGAAGTGAGAGAGAAAGCTGACTGGGTTGAAACCAGGCAACACCTTGTGGCAGAGGGTGTTGTAGGGGAAGATTCAGAGGGGTCCCTGTCAGGGGTGGGATCCTGACAGAGGCCTAGCAACCAGAGAGAACGTTACGGGACCGCGCCTGCACGATATAGCGGCGGTACCCCAAGAAAGGACAAGAAGCGAGGTTTATTGTGCTGAGTGAGAAACGAGATCAACGCAACAAGGGGAATACTAGTAGGAGTCGTGCTGTAAGATGAGGCAACATCCTATTGAGGCGCATAACCGGTGGCCGGAACGCCGAGGAAGTATAGAGCTCCAAGCCAAACTTCAAACCTACGGCAGGACAGTCAGTTATAGGCGGGCTGTCTCACCCAATTGACCTAGGAAGACACAGGGGGGTAACAACAGGAGTGGGGCGACGCTAGAGTCCCGGAAGAGCTCCGAGCCTCCCCGTCATACGGGTGCGTCCTAACCATAAGATCTGGGGGACGTGGAAGAACATCAGAATCGAGTTGTGAGGGAACATGAGAAACAGACACAACAGTTGTGAGGACTATCCCGTGGTGCTCAGCAGGGAAGGACTACAACACACAAGCGCTAGAGGGTAGGCACAGATTTTTGCAAAGGGAACTCTGGATGTGCCATCGGACCGACCAGGCTTGCGCAGCCCAGTTAACCATATTCCGGATTGAGGACCCTGAAGCCTTCAGTAAAGAGGTAAAGAGACTGCAACCTGGTGTCCTCGTTATTTACCGCGACCGGCACTTCATCACATCACATTATCACCATTTATCCACCCCTTTCATTGGGCACCCCTCAGCAGGGTCACGGACCGGGTCTAGCCACCGTGACAACCCCAGAGCAGAGACTCAGAGGCCCGGTACCGGGTACCCCTCGGCCCTGCGGCAGTGGGGGCGCTGCAATTTTGGCGTCACGAACAGGATCTACTTAAGCCTGAAGAATCAGGTCATGTGTGCCTTGGAACTGTGATTTATCATACTTGGAACTGTGACTTATTGCGAAGACTGTGCCGCGCCACTTGCCGCCAAAACCAGCCGCCATTACAGCGCTGAGGAGAGCGCAGGAGGAGAAGAGGGGCGTGGAGTAGGCGTGGACCAGCTGAAGAGCGCGAAAGACAATGGCCGCACAGTCTAAATATTTCTGCACCGTGAGGACGTGTCCGTCAGCAGCCGAGATCCGCCTCCTAATCCTCAATGGGGGGCGGAGACAACGAAAACGAAACCGCCCATGAAGGAGAGAGCGGGAAAAGGATCAGGAAGCGACCCACGTGGAGGATGCCATGGCCAGCAGCTCGGAACCCGAACGTGGGGTGGAAGCAGAAGACTCCCCCAACTACCCGGACGAGCACCGCAGCCAATTCTCCACGGACAGCGCTGATCTCTTGCAGGCTGAGATGGGAGACTTGATCCACCAGCTCCTTCAGCTGAATGTGAAGACCCAGGCTCCGCACCAGGTAGCGCCGGAAGGAAGTTCTCTGGCATCGGATCTTGCACCACTAACGGAGTTGCTGCTGAGGCCCTCGCCAACACCGCCAGCGGAGCCCGCCGCAGAGGAAGAGCCTGCATTGACCGGTGAGTCCGCCGACCCCGTCCCGCTGGCAGAGGGCTTGTTAGTAGGCCCCGTTGCAGCACCCCCTCTCCCTGGGACCCATAGACTCCAGCACCTGTTACCATGGGAGGAGACAACGGGTATGGAGCACCTCCTGAAAGCCCTGATTCTGCCAACTACCCTGCTGTGTGAAGCCCATGCAGAGCGCACGGTATGCCGCTGGCTGAACCCAGGATCCAACCTCATGGGGTTCCCCGGGGTGAAGACACGGGAAGGGGAGATGGTGCAGGCCCTGAGCTGGGAGGAATACCAGATCCAGCTGGAACAGCAGTGGGAGGAAAAGGAAAAGGAGTACCAGGCCGGGCTGGAGGCCCACCATCAAAAAGACCTGGCGGTCAAGGACCGGGCCCGCAAGGACCCCGCCGCTCACCAGGCCCCGCGCAGGCAGGGCACCATCACCACCTTCAAGCTCCGCGGAGGCTGGGGCTTCATTAAAGAGCCAGGTCTGTATGCGGAGGTGTTTGTCAATCGAAGGGATGTGGAGTCTCATCTCAGAGAGGGCCACCCAGACCGGGATCTCTACCCGGGAGACGAAGTCAGTTACACCAGGCACTTTGGGGAAAAGGGGTGGTTTGCCCTGAATGTCCACAAGAGGCAGAACCCTGTGACACCCCCGATTAAGGTGCCAGTGAAGCTGACCCCTGTAGCGAAGGTGCCCCCTTGTGGTCAGCCCATGATCGTTACCAGGACCACCGAGGTCACCCCAACGTGCACTATGGTCAAGACCACGACATGCAGCATCGTCACCTCAACCACCCTCGTGGCCAAGGAGGCACCTCTTCCGGTGGGTGGTGCTCGTGCTGCTCCAGAACTGAAGACAGTGGGTACGCAGACCCCCAGATGGGACAACACCTCCCCTTATGCAGTACCAGGTGGTGCGCAATACCCTAGGGGGTTGCCTCCGCCGGTGCTGCCTCCTGAGTGGTTCAAGTAACTATCCTAACACACTACAAGAAGACTAAGTAAGCAAAAATGCTTTATTGATTGTAAATAGTTTATTGTTTTTCTGCTGCTTTGCTAAAACCCGTCCAGGGTTAACTCTTAAAGGGATCCCTTTGTTGACCCGGGATCCCTATTGCCTTTTGTTTGTTTTCACTTATTGCTTCAGTTATCAAGAGACTGCCGAATCATGGACGGTGAATGATTAAAAAACTGATGTTGTAAATAGTTTGCACCTTCTTAAAGGTGCTCTCTACTGGTTTTACACAAGGAAAGGACTCTTTGCGAAGACACTGGTCTTGGAACCAGCACCGGAGTCCTTACTGCGAACAGACTTGCAGCTTGAGAAGTTGCACTACCTCATAGAGACTCGGTCCCCTCTTAAAGGGGATGTTCATTGATAGTACTTAGAGAATGATGATGCTCTAAAAGAAAAAGTAATAATGCTGATATGTGAAAGTTAAATGTAGCTAACTAGTTGATTGTAAGAAATGTTTAATGATGTTGATAGAAGAACGAGGACAGGAAGTGAACCCGTACGGGGTTAGTTAGTAAGTCCTCCTAGGAGCCATACAGAGATGGCTCAGTGATCTTGAACTGAAAGAAAAATGATATGTTCTATTCTGTGTATAGTAGTAGAAAGACAGTAGGCCCGGGCGGAAAGGGGCGGTCCTGTAACAGAAAGGAGAAGCAGTAGGTCTGGAGCAGTTAGGACAGGCGGTCCTGCAGATTTGAAGAAGGAGAATGCATAAAAGTTGATTAGCCTTATAATGTTTTATAAGAAGGTCTTTAGTGGATTCAGCGAGTACGTCCTTAAAGGCAAAGTTAAATTATTGTTCAAAGATTTTGCACTTAGTAGAATACCCGGTTGGGTAAGAAAAGTATTTATAGTATGTTATTTAAAGTATTTAACCATGTTTGTAACGTTCAAGTGTCCTCACCTCCCATAAAGGGAAGGTCTGTTAAAAAGTTTACTTGTACTTGCATTTTCAAAATTGTATGTCTTTTGCTGACATGTATTGTTGTTTTCTTCCCAGTCCAGGAGTACTGGATTTAACCGGGGGGAGTGCAGCGCCCCAGAGTCCTGGTCGTTGCAGTACTGTTGCTCCGCCGCTAAGGGGGGCTATGGTATGTCTGATGGCACTGAAGGAGTTCATCTGACCAGGTATCGCAGACACCAATACATTTCACAGTTTGGCCTCCAGGGGGAGCTAAGGGTTCTATTTATTAGGCCACTCCTCACAATCTGGTAAAACTGGGGGTTAGGCAGGAAGTGAGAGAGAAAGCTGACTGGGTTGGAACCAGGCAACACCTTGTGGCAGAGGGTGTTGTAGGGGAAGATTCAGAGGGGTCCCTGTCAGGGGTGGGATCCTGACAGAGGCCTAGCAACCAGAGAGAACGTTATGGGACCGCGCCTGCACGATATAGCGGCGGTACCCCAAGAAAGGACAAGAAGCGAGGTTTATTGTGCTGAGTGAGAAACGAGATCAATGCAACAAGGGGAATACCAGTAGGAGTTGTGCTGTAAGACGAGGCAACATCCTATTGAGGCGCATAACCGGTGGCCGGAACACCGAGGAAGTATAGAGCTCCAAGCCAAACTTCAAACCTACGGCAGGACAGTCAGTTATAGGCGGGCTGTCTCACCCAATTGACCTAGGAAGACACAGGGGGTAACAACAGGAGTGGGGCGACGCTAGAGTCCCGGAAGAGCTCCGAGCCTCCCCGTCATACGGGTTTGTCCTAACCATAAGATCTGGGGGACGTGGAAGAACATCAGAATCGAGTTGTGAGGGAACACGAGAAACAGACACAACAGTTGTGAGGACTATCCCGTGGTGCTCAGCAGGGAAGGACTACAACACACAAGCGCTAGAGGGTAGGCACAGATTTCCACCTGCAAAGGGAACTCTGGATGTGCCATCGGACCGACCAGGCTTGCGCAGCCCAGTTAACCATATTCCGGATTGAGGACCCTGAAGCCTTCAGTAAAGAGGTAAAGAGACTGCAACCTGGTGTCCTCGTTATTTACCGCGACCGGCACTTCATCACATCACATTATCACCATTTATCCACCCCTTTCATTGGGCGCCCCTCAGCAGGGTCACTGACCGGGTCTAGCCACCGTGACAACCCCAGAGCAGAGACTCAGAGGCCCGGTACCGGGTACCCCTCGGCCCTGCGGCAGTGGGGGCGCTGCACTTACACTCTACAGGAGAGAGAGAGGACCCCAATGACCATAAGAGCTTACACTCTACAGGAGAGAGAGAGGATTCCGCTGACCATAAGAGCTTACACTCTACAGGAGAGAGAGGACTCCACTGACCATAAGAGCTTACACTCTGCAGTAGAGAGAGAGGACCTCACTGACCATAAGAGCTTACACTCTACATGAGAGAGAGAGGACCCCGCTAACCATAAGAGCTTACACTCTACAGGAGAGAGGGAGGACCCCACTGACCATAAGAGCTTACACTCTACAGGAGAGAGAGGACCCCGCTAACCATAAGAGCTTACACTCTACAGTAGAGAGAGGACCCCACTGACCATAAGAGCTCACACTCTACAGGAGAGAGAGGACCCCGCTGACCATAAGAGCTTACACTCTACAGGAGAGAGAGAGGACCCCGCTAACCATAAGAGCTTACACTCTACAGGAGAGAGGGAGGACCCCCCTGACCATAAGAGCTTACACTCTACAGGAGAGAGAGGACCCCGCTAACCATAAGAGCTTACACTCTACAGGAGAGAGAGGACCCCGCTGACCATAAGAGCTTACACTCTACAGGAGAGAGAGGACTCCGCTGACCATAAGAGCTTACACTCTACAGGAGAGAGAGGACCCCACTGACCATAAGAGCTTACACTCTACAGGAGAAAGAGGACCCCACTGACCATAAGAGCTTACACTCTACAGGAGAAAGAGAGAGAGGACCCCACTGACCATAAGAGCTTACACGCTACAAAAGAGAGAGAGGACCCCGCTGACCATAAGAGCTTACACTCTACAGGAGAAAGAGAGGACCTTGCTAATCATAAGAGCTTGCACTGTACAGGAGGGAGAGCGAGGACCCCACTGACCATAAGAGCTTATGCTCTACAGGAGAGAGAGGACCCCACTGACCATAAGAGCTTACACTGTACAGGAGAGAGGACCCTGCTGACCATAAGAGCTTACACTCTATAGGAGAGAGAGGACCCCACTCTACAGGAGAGAGAGGACCCCACTGACCATAAGAGCTTACACTCTATAGTGATATAACTATAGGGGTGGTAGCTTTCAGAGGCGCAGAGGTTGCAGTCACCCTTGAAACCTAGAGCCTAAATGGGATTGCTGGTCCTCAGTGCAGTCATGTTGATTCCCCAATCAGTGGCGTAACTAGAGTTAGATGGATCCTGCTGCAAAAATTTGGACCTGGGCCGCCATCTGCATGATCGTCAGATGTATGAGCCTTTGTAGTGTTCCAGATCCATGTAGCAATGTCTCCCATCCTGTAATAATGTCCCCAATCCTGGCCCCTTCCTGTAATATTGTCCCTCATCCTGTCCCCCTTTCCTGTAATAAAATACCCAGTTCTGGCCCCTTCTTGTAATAATATATTTTATTCCGCCCCCTTCCGGCAATAAATCTCCCCATCAAGGGCCCCTTCCAGGTATAACGTCTGCCATCCTAGGCATTTAGCTGGTATAATGTCTCCATCCTTGACCTCTTCCTGATATAATGTCTCCACTTTTTTGTATAATGTCCTCCATTCTGGGCCCCTTTTTGGTATAATGTCACGTTTTCTTGGCATAATGTCCTCCATCCTGGGCCCCTTCCTGTTATAATGTCCTCCATCCTGGGACCCTTTCAATAATATCTATCCCCCATCCTTGTATAATGCCCCCCATCCTGGGCCCTTTACATTAATATATCCCCCACCCTGGTATAACGCTTTCCATCCTGGTCCCCTTCCAGTAATATATGTCCCCTGTGCTATATGATGTCTCCCATCCTGGGCCCTTTCCAGTAATATATGTCCCAATTCTTGGTATAATGCATCCCATCCTGGAACCCTTTCAGTATTATATGTCCCCCATACTGGTATAATGCACCTTATCTTGGACCCCTTTCAGAAATACAGTATATATCCCTCATTCTGATATAATGACACCCCATCCTGGGCCCCTTTCAGTAATATAAGTCCCCCAGCTGATGTAATGCCCCTCAACCTGGGCCCATTCCACTAATATAAGTCTCCCATCCTAGTATAGTATCTCCCATTCTGGGCCCCTTGCAGTAATATATGGACACCATCCTAGTATAATGCCCCCCATCCTGGGCCCCTTCCAGTAATATATGTCCCACATACTGGTATAATGTCTCCCATCCTGAGCCCTTTCAGTAATATATGTCCCCATCCTGATGTAATGCCCCCTTCTTGTAATATACTGTATGTCCCCTATCCTGGCATAATATCTCCCATCCTGAGACTCTTCCAGTAATAATGTATTTGTTCCAAGAAATATAAAAAAAAGCATGCATGCAGTGCAGGGACCCAGCAGGTTTCTGCACCACTATACATTTCAACTGAAGGTACGTGTCCTCAGACACACATCCAACTGAATTAGATTCTGGCAGCAGTGGGCCCTCCTCCTGCATGGGCTACTATACCCCAATATGTTTGTGACATGCAGAAATAGTGCTAAATGCTGTTGCTTCAAAAGCATCCAGCAACTAGAGGGGTTAACACAGTCACAGGAGAGAGGGAGTGGTTAGCAGAGCCCCAGGGTGATTGTGGGAAGCTTGTTTATGGTTCTGACAGCAGCCAAAGGGATGAGTGGTGTGTTTCTGTGATCTGTCTCACAAATATTCAGGCAAGTGAACCATAGGGACACAGGATTCCATTACAGAGTGGAGCTGGGCTAACCAGTACTGCTAGTTGAGAAAGTCTATCAGGAGCAGGAAGATAAGTACTGGAAGAAATTGTGTCTCAGGGATAATCTCCCTCAGCAAACCCTGCCCCCTCCTCCATTACACTGTGCTATAAGGAATGCTGTGTACTACTGTGCGTTTGTAAAGAGTCTTGATCTGTGTTGAACTGTGCTATCAAAAGAGACTGTTAGGCAGCCTTCTTCCTCTGTTAAGCCCTGCCCACTGCCGCTCTTCTTCCTTCAGCTCCGCCTAAGTCTGCATGCATCCTGCGTAACCTATCTTTAACATTGGGTACGCAGGCCATGCGGATGTATGTGGATGCCTCCGCATGCGTCATTTTGATGCTGCGCTGACCTGCGTCAAATGCAACATCTTGTGCCTGAGGAAGCTGAGTAACAGTTCCCCCAGAGTTCCAAAGAATTCATGAGACCTGTCCCGGCCCTCTCTTAACATAGCGGCGTACACGTAGCATGTATGGTCATAAGAAGGAAAGGCCCTGCATCAGTGATATAACCCATGGAAGTCCATGCCACTTGTACATAATATGTGCAATGAACCTGTCAGTAAAAATAGCAGTAATGCCATCAGTTTTGAGGTATACAATTTTTGGTTACATACTAGTATTAGTGCCCACAAGGTGCCATTCCATTTGTGTGTTTGTCATTGTCTAGTGACAAAATCTCGCTTCCTTAAATTATAGCTGTGGAGCGTACGGCGCAAGGGAAATGGTTAATTTTAGCGAATCCGGTTGATTTCCCCACATGGTTGGGAATTTTCTCTCACTATAATAAATCTGACAAGCTCCAAGGAAGCTGCTTAATTTATAATGTGGCACAGCGATGGCTTTCATTTTCAATCGGTGATGCATAGTCTGATGTTTCAGTCTGAATATGTGTTGAAAACAATGCTCCCAGCTTTATATTCCTCTGCTCTAGGCGGCTTCTTATTCATTGAATCTAAGCAGCGTGTTGGCTAAGACTGCCGCCAGGAGTCCTGCCTCTTGATATCTTTGTTATTTTTTCTTATCTCTTCAGAAAGAAATCCTTAGGAAAGTCAAATCAGAACATACCAAGATCATATTGGCTCAGGAAGAGCTGACACTGCTGCCAGGAACATACAGTACATTGTCAACTGAGGATACAGTCGATGACTGCACCGTGTCACGGCACCATATGTGGCCTTCAGATGCAGATAATATATAGGCTCAGAATCTATGGAGCGAAGAATATGGAGTCCAAGTCCTCCGAGGTGTAACTAGAGTCCTTTGAGCCCAAGGACAACCACTGAATTGGGGCTTCCCCATCATCAACAGCTTGGTGCTTGGACACGTGGGACCCGAGGAGCTGCTGAGATCTATAAAGGCATAGCACAAATACTGTATATGGAGCAATAAATCTGGAATCTGAGCCCTCATGGGTATAAGTAAAGTTCAATGAGCTCCAGGACAACCATTAGATTGGGGCTTGCACACAATCCCCAGCTTGGTGCTTGGACACATGGGACCCGTTGGGCTGCAGGGGTCTTTAAAGCTATAGCCCTCCCCCCAAAATTAGCAGAAATATATGGAGTAATGAATATGGAATCTGAGACCTCCGAGGTGTAACTAGAGTTTTATGAGCTCAAGGACAACCATTAGATTGAGGCTTCCTCACACTCACCAGCTTGGTGCTTGGACCCGAGGGACATGAGGGACTGCTGGGGTCTTTAAATGTATAGACCTCACCTTCCAAAATAGCACAGATATATGGAGCAATGAATATGGAATCTAAGCTCTTAGGGGTGTTACTAGAGTACAATGAGTCCCAGGACAACCATCGGATCATGGTTTCTTTACAACCAACAGCTTGGAGATTGGACACAAGGAACCCATGGGCCTGCTAGAGTCTTTAAAGATATAGACCTCCCCCAAAATAGCACAAATATAGAAATATATATATATATATGCAGTATATACTGTATTAGATTTGCAGGACTAGCGCCACAGTTGGTAGCTCATGGCCACCAGATGCAAACCTCCTCCTCCAGGTACCCCCACTATATGGTCTGCATTTAACATTTACCCCACATCAAGGACTATGAATTTGGTTTCTATCATTTACATTTTTTGAACATGTGAGAAACAGTATTGATCCCCGGGGCAAGAATTTATCTGAGCACTTGTTAAGACCCCAAACACACTAGATTAACGATGGCCGAACCCTAATGTACATTTATGCTCAAAGTTTACATACCCCAGCAGAATTTTTGCTTTATTGACCTTTTTTTCAGAGAATATGAATAGCACCAAGACTTTTTCTCCACTCATGGTTAGTGGTTGGGTGAAGCCATTTATTGTGTGCCAAACTACGGCACAATGTTTTCTCTTTTTAAAAAAAAAAAATGACAACCCAAAATATCCAAATGACCCTAATCAAAAGTTGACATACCCTGGTGATTTTGGCCTGATAACATACACAGAAGCTGACACAAATGGGTATGAATGGCTACTAAAGGTAACATCCTCACCTGCGACTTGTTTGCTTGTAATCAGTGTGTGTGCATAAAAGCTGAGTGAGTTTCTGGGATCCAGACAGACTCTTGCATCTTTCATCCAGCCACTGACTTTTCTGGATTGTGAGTCATGGGGAAAGCAAAAGAATTGTCAACGGATTTATTCGGAAAAGTAGTTGAACTGTATAAAACAGGAAAGGGATACAAAAAGATATCCGAGGAATTGATAATGCCAGTCAGCAGCGTTCAAACTGTAACTAACAAATGGAAAATCAGGGGCTCTGTAAAAATAAAACCATGGTCAGGTAGACCAACAAAAATGTCGTCCACAACTGGCAGGAAAATTGTTCTGGATATCCTGGATGAAAACCTCTTCCAGAGTGGTCTGGACCTCAGACTTGGCCGAAGGGTCACCTTCCAACAAGACAATGACCCTAAGCACACAGCTAAAATAACAAAGGAGCGGCTTCAGAACAACTTTGTGACCATTTTTGACTGACCCAGCCAGAGCCCTGACCTAAACCCAACCGAGCATCTCTGGAGAAACCTGAAAATAGCTGTCCACCAACGTTCACCATCCAATCTAACGAAACTGGAGAGGATCTGCAAGGAAGAATGGCCGAGGATCCCCAAATCCAGGTGTGAAAAACTTGTTGCATCATTCCCAAGAAGACTCATGGCTGTACTAGCTCAAAAGGTGCTTCTACTCAATACTGAGCAAAGGGGCTGAAGACTTATGACCATGGGATATTTCAGTTTTTCTTTTTTATTAAATTTGCAAACATTTCTACATTGGGGTGCAGAGTGTACATTAATGAGAAAAAAATGAACTTTTTTGAATTTACCAAATGACTGCAATGAAACAGAGAGTGAAAAATGTAAAGGGGTCTGAATACTTTCCGTACCCACTGTATATATACCCCTGGCAGAAAAAAGGTTCCCCCCCCCCCCCCCCCGCTGTAAAGTAACATCGTGTATAAAACAATAAGGATATTTAATTTTTTTTTTACTATTTCTTGGGCCTCGCTCTGCGTGTCTTAACAGCAGGAACGCAGCACAATCTTGTGACTGAGGTTGTACTTTTCCCTGCTTTGTGAAAGAACAATTCGGATCATTTATACGAGCACAGTGAAATGAGTGTCCCTGACCCATGTCTGAACTTCTGCAAAACAGCCTTTATCACAAAATCTGAGATAATTATGCAGAGCTAGTTAAACAGGCATCTAATCTCATTTTAAAATGTAGCCTCAAAATCCAGATTTACATCTTAACCTAGATAATGCTGAAATAATAAGCACTACAACGTGATATGGTTGTGATTGGTGAGTTATGTGCACGACTAATAAAACTATGTGTTACATCCACCGCTACGCTCCAGCGTCGCCGTTCTCACCGCTCCAGCGCTGCGCTCCTGCGTCCTCGCTCCACCGCTGCTGCGTCCCGGTCTGCACGCTCCTCTGCAGGTGTTCTTTCTCTGCGCAGGCGCTCTAGCTTCCCTCTAGGACGCAGACCCAGCGTCTCTGCTACCTCCTCCTGAAGTCACATGTTCTTTTCCATCCAATCCCGTTCCTGCTCCTCCTATAAAAGGTAGTTCTTCCTGCTTCCTGGTGCCTGATTGTTTTAGCACATTTGCTATCACGTTTGGCTTTTCGTATTCCCTGCTCAGTGCCTGTACTCTGTGCCTTACCGTGCTACCTTCCGGTTCTCTCTGGTTCACTCCGTTTCCTCCTTGTTGTTACCTGCAGTCCCTGTTCATCTTTTCCTGTAGTTTTCCTATGGTCTTCGTTTTGTTTTCCTTCCCTCAGCTCCGCTCCGTTCCTGCCTCCCGGCCCTCCAGGCTCTCTAGCTGCTTCCCGTATTCTTCCCCAGTATCCTGCCTTCGTTTATCTCTCTTCCTGGAGCCGTCCCTACTGGTATCTCACCATGGGTAAGTGACCTCTGGGCTTGCTCCTTGCGGTCCCTGTATAGGGGTCGTTATCTCCTAGGTCGCTTGCCCAGGGGTAGGGCTCCCCACGGTCCAGAGGGTCCACTCTTGTCTCTCCTAGTTCGCTTCAGTACAATCAGGCCATGGACCCCGTGGGTACCCCTTTCTCGGCCCAGAAAGAGCTAGCCCATTTGCGTGAAAACCAACGGTGCATAATGGCTTTTATGAAGTCTATGGAGTCCCGTCTTACCTCGATACAGACTTCAGACCCAGTTAACGCCGCCCAGTTAGTTAGTCTCCAACAAGAACTTGCCCAGCAACGCGATACCCAATCCCGCATGCTGAGTTATATGGCCTCTATTGATGACCGTTTGTTTAATCTCCAGTCTGCCCCAGCTGTGGTCGCACAAGCCTCTTCCCTTGACTCCAGTCCTCCGTCTACCGCTCACCCTCCCCCTCGTTTGGGTAAACCTCCCAGGTACTCTGGCGATCCAAAACTTTGTAGGGGGGTTTTAAATCAATGCCGCCTCCACTTTGAGCTTCTCCCACTTCAGTATCCATCTGATCGGGCGAGAGTGGCGTTCATAGTGTCTCATCTTGAGGGAGAGGCATTAGCTTGGGTGAACCCCTTATGGGAGCATGACGATCCCGTTGTCAGCCACCTAGAGGACTTTCTTGAGACCTTTCGGAAAGTTTTCGATGAGCCCGGACGTTTAGCCTCTACGACCGAGTCTCTCTTTAATCTGCGTCAGGGTTCTTCTTCCGTTGGACAATATGCCATCCGCTTTCGTACTTTGGCCTCGGAGTTAGGGTGGAACAATGAGGCTCTTGTGGGTGCTTTCTGGCGAGGCCTGTCTAGCCGTATTAAAGACGAGCTCGCCGGTCGTGACACTCCAACTACCTTGGAGGACCTTATCTCTCTCGCCACTCGGATCGACCTCCGCTTCCAGGAGCGTTCGCGGGAGTCTGCTCGAGAGAGGAGATCTATGCCTGTCACCGCTACCTTCCGTCAGTCTAGTATTTCTCGTGCCCCCGTTTCTGTTCCCTCTACTGTTCCGACCTCTGAACCTATGCAAGTGGATCGAGTTAAAATGGCGGAACAACGCCGCAAAGAGAGGCGCACCCAGGGCCTCTGCTTCTATTGTGGTAGTGCAACCCATTTACTCCGCAGTTGCCCTGACAGACCGGAAAACTCTTCCGCCTAGGACAGGTAAGAGAGGCCTCCCTAGGTGCCCGCGTTTCCTCTCAACCTTTGACTCTTTCCATTCTTTTTTTCTTTAACCAGCATCAATCTTCCGAGGTGGCGTATGTGGATTCTGGAGCGGCAGGCAATTTTATCAGTCTTGAGGCAGTTCGGAGGCTTCGCGTACCAGTAATCTCTTTGGACACTCCCCGTCTAATCGCCTCTGTGGATGGAAGACCTTTACAAGATGCAATTACCCTCGTCACTGAAGAGGTGGAGATACAAATTGGGGCCCTTCATCGCGAGAAGATCGCTTTTTATGTTCTGCCTAACCTTTCCTTCGCCTTCCTGCTGGGCCTCCCTTGGCTTCGACTACATGAGCCCACACTGAATTGGCGCACTGGAGACGTACTTCGGTGGGGTCCTTCGTGCCATGATCGTTGCCTTCGGCCGGTATGTCCGGTTTCTCGTACCCAGCCTGCTGAAGTTCCTGACGGATTACCTTCTCCTTACTGGTCTTACGCTGACGTCTTCAACAAGCGAGAGGCTGAGAATCTTCCTCCCCATCGTTCTTACGATTGTCCTGTGGAGCTTCTTCCCGGCCGTTCTCCACCTAGGGGAAGGATTTACCCGCTTTCTGCAGCTGAGACCAAATCTATGTCTGAGTACATACAAGAGAACCTAGCTAAAGGATTCATCCGGAAATCCTCCTCCCCTGCTGGAGCAGGGTTCTTCTTTGTGAAGAAGAAGGACGGTTCCTTAAGACCTTGTATAGACTATCGGGGTTTGAACAGCATCACGATTAAGAATCGGTATCCTCTGCCCCTTATACCGGAGCTCTTCGATCGTCTCCGTGGCGCTCGTATTTTTACTAAGTTGGATTTACGAGGCGCTTACAATTTGGTTCGGATCCGCTCTGGCGATGAGTGGAAAACAGCTTTTAACACCCGGGATGGACACTACGAGTATTTAGTCATGCCTTTCGGTCTCTGCAACGCTCCTGCGGTTTTCCAAGAGTTCGTCAACGTTGTGTTCTGGGATCTTCTGTACTCTTGTGTTTTGGTTTATTTGGATGATATCCTTATTTTTTCTTCTGATCTTCCGTCACATCGCAGGAGTGTTCGCGAGGTCTTGCAACGCCTAAGAGAAAACCACTTGTATGCCAAGATAGAGAAGTGCTTGTTTGAGCAAACCTCACTACCTTTCCTTGGATACATTGTCTCCGACTCCGGCCTTAAGATGGACCCTGAGAAGGTGAATGCCATTATTAACTGGCCACGGCCCTGCGGAGTGAAAGCCATTCAACGCTTCATCGGATTCGCCAATTACTACAGGCAATTCATCCCACATTTCTCCTCCATGATTCGTCCTCTCTCTTCTCTCACTCGCAAAGGTTCTTGCTCCAAGGATTGGTCTCCTGAGGCCGAGAAGTCCTTTGTTCTTCTCAAGAAATCTTTTTCTTCTGCCCCAGTCTTGCATCACCCGGAGGTGAATAAGCCTTTTATTCTGGAAGTTGACGCCTCCTCTACCGGGGCTGGGGCTGTGCTCTCACAAAAGACTCCTGAGGGTCTAACGGCACCATGCGGCTTCTTCTCAAAAGCCTTTTCACCCTCTGAACGAAATTACACAATTGGAGATCGAGAATTGCTGGCCATCAAATTGGCTCTAGGCGAGTGGAGATATCTACTGGAGGGCTCGGTGCACCCGTTTGTAATCTTCTCCGATCACAAGAATCTTACTTACCTACAGACTGCGCAAAGATTGAATCCACGTCAAGCTAGATGGTCCCTGTTCTTTGCTCGCTTTGAGTTCGAACTTCGTTTTCGGCCCGGCAACAAAAACATAAGAGCTGACGCCCTGTCCAGGTCCTTCCAATCGTCTGATACCGTGGAGGAGCCAGCTTACATCATTAACCCTACTAAGATGGTCACCGTAGCCCCTTTACGGATGTTCCAACCTCCACCGGGTAAAACTCTTGTCTTGGATGAAGACACTAAGAGGGTCTTATCTTGGGGCCATTCTTCCAAATTGGCTGGTCATGCCGGTATTAGAAAGACTTTTCTTCTCATTTCACGTTACTATTGGTGGCCTACTTTACGTCAAGACGTAAAGGACTTCGTAGCCTCTTGTCCTTCTTGTGCCAGAAACAAGGTACCTAGGCGACTACCGCATGGAAATCTCCTTCCTCTTCCCGTTCCGTCCGCACCTTGGCAACACATCGCAATGGACTTCATCACCGATCTACCTTGCTCTTCCGCCTGCACGGTCATCCTCGTCATTGTGGACAGATTCTCTAAAATGGCTCACTTTATTCCATTATCCGGTTTACCTTCAGCTCCTGTGTTGGCTAACATTTTTATTCTTAACATCTTCAAATTCCATGGTCTTCCTCAGCACATCGTGTCAGACAGAGGGGTTCAATTTACTTCCCGCTTTTGGAGAGCTTTGTGCAAGCTTTTAAAGGTCAATCTGGACTTCTCTTCCTCGTATCACCCTCAAACTAACGGTCAAGCAGAACGTACCAACCAAACCTTGGCTGCTTATCTTCGGCATTTTTCTAATGCTCACCATAATGACTGGGTCGAACTACTTCCTTGGGCGGAGTTTGCCTATAACAACCATTCCAGCGAGTCCTCCGCAAAGTCTCCATTTTTTGTTGTTTTTGGACGGCATCCGAGTGTTCCCCTACCGGTTTCTCCTGCCTCTGGTGTTCCAGCTGCTGACTCTACGGCTCTCAACTTTTCTTCCATCTGGAGCGAGGTCAAAGGGACCTTAAATCTAGCTTCTTCTAGAATGAAGAGACAAGCAGACAAGAGGCGTTTAGATTCTCCTCCTTTCTCTCCTGGTGACAAAGTTTGGCTTTCTTCAAAATTCATCAGACTCAAGATTCCTTCCTACAAGCTTGGTCCACGGTTCATCGGTCCTTTTGAGATTCTACGTCGAGTCAACGATGTCGCCTACAAGCTGAAATTGCCTGCTTCGCTCCGTATACCCAATACGTTTCATGTCTCTCTTCTCAAACCAGCCGTCTTTAACCGTTTTCATTCTCCCTCTTGTTCCTCTTCTCAACCAGCCAGCACGGACAACATTTTTGAGGTTAAGGACATTTTGGCTGTTAAAAAGGTTCGGGGAAAAGAGTTTTTTCTGGTGGACTGGAAGGGTTTTGGTCCGGAGGAGAGGTCCTGGGAGCCCTTGGAGAACATTGATGCTCCTCGTATTCTTAATAGGTTTTTTACTACTCTTCGTAAAGGGGGGTATAAGAAGGGGGGTACTGTTACATCCACCGCTACGCTCCAGCGTCGCCGTTCTCACCGCTCCAGCGCTGCGCTCCTGCGTCCTCGCTCCACCGCTGCTGCGTCCCGGTCTGCACGCTCCTCTGCAGGTGTTCTTTCTCTGCGCAGGCGCTCTAGCTTCCCTCTAGGACGCAGACCCAGCGTCTCTGCTACCTCCTCCTGAAGTCACATGTTCTTTTCCATCCAATCCCGTTCCTGCTCCTCCTATAAAAGGTAGTTCTTCCTGCTTCCTGGTGCCTGATTGTTTTAGCACATTTGCTATCACGTTTGGCCCTTCGTATTCCCTGCTCAGTGCCTGTACTCTGTGCCTTACCGTGCTACCTTCCGGTTCTCTCTGGTTCACTCCGTTTCCTCCTTGTTGTTACCTGCAGTCCCTGTTCTTCTTTTCCTGTAGTTTTCCTATGGTCTTCGTTTTGTTTTCCTTCCCTCAGCTCCGCTCCGTTCCTGCCTCCCGGCCCTCCAGGCTCTCTAGCTGCTTCCCGTATTCTTCCCCAGTATCCTGCCTTCGTTTATCTCTCTTCCTGGAGCCGTCCCTACTGGTATCTCACCATGGGTAAGTGACCTCTGGGCTTGCTCCTTGCGGTCCCTGTATAGGGGTCGTTATCTCCTAGGTCGCTCGCCCAGGGGTAGGGCTCCCCACGGTCCAGAGGGTCCACTCTTGTCTCTCCTAGTTCGCTTCACTATGGTTACCAAAATTTTAGATTTAAAAGAATTGTCCACTTTGGCAGTGGTAGACCCAACTTCTCTGGTATTGAAAGTGGAAGCCATGTCCTGCAGTTTCTTTACAACTTTCCCTGCAGGCAAAATATAGCATTACATTCACATGAAGATAGTAGTACATTAACCTTCTGGGCCAATCAGTGTGGCAATCTATTCAGTCTTAAAGGGGAAGGTCCCAAGCCCAATTAAAACATATGGACAAAGGTTGTGCTCTAGAGGCAACTTCTTTAATCCCTTGAGGACCAGATCTAAATTGGCTTTAAATGGGTGTTTTACAAGAATTGACGCCTTGAAGAGCCCTGGTTAAATGGAGTTGAGTCCAATCATTTTTTATAAGAGTGCCGACAATTGCCAAATGCAGCACTCGTCTGATCCTTGGCTCTCCTATTAGAATGATGGAGAAGCAAGTGCTCAACATTGACCTTGGCTCCAGTCATCCAGGGCTCTATGAGTTCTTGGGATTGATCAAGGCCACGATGGTCAGAACCTCAGCAATCGCAAACTGATCCCCTACCCTTTGCACAGAAGATAATTTTCAAATTTGAGAACACCCCATTACTGTCCATACATGTTTTTTCCATACATACATTCCAAGAGCCATGATTTTATTTTATTTTTTCATTGAAATAGCTTTTTTTTTGCAGGATGACCTGTATTTGTCAGAGGAAACATTTTTGGGTACACACAACATAATACCAATCTTTTGTGAACATGTAGTAAATAAATCTTGTATTTTGACTTTCTAAAGTTGACACTTTTCATTCAATGCACAAATAAAATATTAATGACTGAATTTAAATTTTTCTGAAATAGTTCCACAGTTTTTAGAGGCTGTTTTTCACAGATTGGTGACCTCTGACCATCTTTGCTTCTGAGAGAATCTGCCTCTCTAACATGCTCTTTTTATACAGTCATGTGGCTTGGGTTAAAATTGACTTTCTGTTTTGCATTAGTGCCACTTGCTTTTCCAGCCTTTTGTAAAACCTGTCCCAACTTTTTCTAGATCAATTACTAAATGAGGTTTCTTTAAAATGAAATGATGAATGAAAAAGATGTCATAACTCAGGATAAGTACAAGATAAGTAATGAAATGTACTTGACAAGCCAATGATTTGAAGCAAATTTATTCTCCATGATTTGAATATCATTATCATGCTCCTGAGTCTGGAGGGACTTCAAATCATAATAAACATAAAATATAGAAAGAAAAAGAACAAATAATACTCACCTCTCTGTTCCCCTCTCTGGCCACCTCTGCTGATTGCTGTTCACCGTAAGTATCTCCCCACCTCTTTTTACCGCCACCGAGTTAAAAACCCAGACCAATTCATGGTAGGCTAAGACTTCCAAGATGTCCCGTCGCATGCGCGCTTTATGGGGACAGCACACGCAGTGACGCCATGACGTTGCGACCTTATGAAATGGAGGAGAAAAGATGTCTCTGACCAGGTAGAGGTCAGAAGTCCCAGCTTTGTGTGAAGAGGTCTGGGATTTCGGTGAATGACGATGGTAGAGGAGGTGCTGAGAACCGTACAGGGGACAGCAAGCAGCAAAAGAGGCCAGAGGTAATCAGTAAGGTATTAGATCTTTTTTTTTAAATCTTTTTTTTTTAATCACTTTTATCCAGCTCTACCATTCAGCAAAATGATGGTCAGCTGGTCACCATTTTGATGAATTTGCACTATTGATGAGCAAGTGTACTCGTTGCTTGGGATTTCCCGAGCACGCTTGGGTAACCTCCGAGTATTTGTTAGTGTTCGGAGATTAAGTTTTCATCGCCTCAACTGAATGATTTACAGCTATTAGCCAGGCTAAGTACATGTGGGGGTCGCCTGGTTGCTAGGGAACACCCACATGTAATCAAGCAGGCTAGTAGCTGGAAATCATTCAGCTGCCGTGATGAAAACTTAATCTCCGAACACTAACAAATACTCGGAGGTCACCCGGGCGTGCTCAGGAAAACCCGAGCAACGAGTACACTTGCTCATCACTAATTTGCACGTAGCAAATTTGAAAATAATTTTTATAGAATGCAAGTAAAATTCTATTTCACTCTAATAAATTCATCAATCTCTGATACAGTTCCACATGATGCCAGAACACAAGGCTTCCCAGCAGAACATTGCCACCACCCCACCTCCGCCAGTTCATCTAATTCCCATTGTACATTTTGGTGCCATGTCTTCCCCAGGTAAGTGACACACATGCACCGGTCTGTCCGCATGATGGAAAAGAAAAGTGAATCAACAGACCTGGCATTTTTATTTTATTACTCTGTGGTCTAATTTTGATTCTCATATGGAGCCATTATAGGCATCTTTGGCAGAGGACAGGTGTCAGCATGACCAGACGTCCCAAGCTATGATGTTCCGAGTGTTCTGACTACAGTATTTCTTCTGTGGGATCCAACATGCCGGCAGGGAGTTTGCGGTTAGATTGATAAGGCTGATTGTTAATTAAATTGCTATGTACGGTATAAAGTGTCAAAAAATGTTTAAGGCTGAGCTTACTTGTACTTCTAATGATTTAGAATACTGTAAAATGCACAAACAATATGAGAGGTTTCAAGTCTCAAATATCAATACCGGAAATACAAGAACAAAAGTCAAAGTCAATCAGCAGTTGACAATTTGGGAAATATTTGTGTTGTTTGTTCACTCGGTGTGTTCATGGCCCTGGGGTGAGTACTAGTCCGTACATGAACAGTCTCACTGTCGGAGACCTAAAGCAGTCAATGAACTCTCTCTACAACCTGTCGCCGAGACGTCTACACTCCGTGCAATAGAAGAGACACCAGACACAGCGACCCTGCCATTGTAAGAGAGCCCTTAGGGGATCATCCCACTTAGCCTAAACGCTGCTGTATTTTTTACCTCCCCCCTTTTTTTTAGTGCGGGGAAAATCTGCTGCATTTAACAGTTCAAGCAAAATTCACTCCGATTGTGCATTTTGGAACTGTGCTTTTTGGTGCACTTTTTCTCTTATAGACTTGTATGGGAGTACTGAAAATTTCAACTAAAATTGCAATTGCATTTGTAACAGCAGAATTACAGCATTTCTGCACTACAAATGCAAAAAAAAAAAAAAAAAGCTGCTGCATAAAATCCACGAGAAAAACGCATAAAATAAAGTTATCGAAACATTATAAACATAGCGGAATGATATTATGTATTTTGGTGCAAGCAGCTGCAAAAAAAACAGGCTGAAAAACAGCGATGAAAAAAAAACCCACCGCTACCACACTTGGGAATATGGCCTTGATGCGATTTTTTCATGCATATAAAATAATTTTTGTTGTATTGCTTTTTTTTACCAGTGTTTTTTTCTTGTTTTTTGTGACCCTCCTGCTCCTGTGTGATTGCATCCCCTTCCTGTAGAAAGCCACACCTGTATTTATTTGGTGTGGAAAGTGGAAACGCATATAACACTCATTAATAATTCAGCACTTGTACATGGATTATTTGGTGTAGGAAAAAGAACTTGTAGGAACAAAAGCTACACAGACATAGAAATAATTCAATTCACATTCCAAAATTGTGGATGTATACAAGGGTAATTTTCATTAAAGTGCGATGAAGCATCAGTCAAAAATGCCATATAGTGCAGCGCCCCAGAGTCCTGGTCGTTGCAGTAGCATGGTTCAGCCACTAAGGGGGGCCATGCTGCGTTCAATGGCACGGAAGGAGTTCTCTGAGCAGGTATCACAGTCACCAATACATTTCACAGCTGGGCCTCCGGGGGGAGCTAAGGGTGCTATTCATTAGGCCACTCCCCACCATAGTGGGTAAACTGGGGGTCAGGCAGGAAGTTAGAGAGAACGCTGACGGGATTGAACGGAGCAACACCTGGTGGCAGAGGGTGTTGTGAAGGGAGAGACTGTAGGGTCTCTGCCAGGGGTGGGATCCTGGCAGAGGCTTGGCATGGAAAGAACGTAAAGGGACCGTGCCTGCTCAGCATAGCGGCGGTGCCCAAGGAAGGACTAAGAAGCGAGATAGATTGTGCTGAGTGAGAAACGAAATCAAGCGAAAGGAGATACCAGTGAGGGTTGTGCTGAAAGAGGCAGCACCTTACTGAGGCGCACTACCGGTGGCCGGAACGCCGAGGAGGTAAAGAGTTTCAAGCCATACCTCAGACCTACGGCAGGGCAGTTAGCTTGAGGCGGACTGTCTCACGCATCACCCAGGAAGGCAAAGGGGGGGTACCAACAGGAGAGGGGCGCAGATAGAGTCCCGGAAGATCTCCGAGCCTCCCCGTCATACGGGTGCGTTCCTACCATAGTATCTGGAGGGACGAGGAAGATCATTGCGAATTAAGTTGTTGTGAGGGAACACGAGAAACAGACACAACAGTTGTGGGGTACTTTCCGTAAGCACAGCAGGGAAGGACTGCAACACATAGCGCTAGAAGGAAGGCACCGATTTCCACCTGCAAGGAGAGCTCTGGAAGTGCCATTGGACCGGCCGGACTTGCGCAGCCTGGTGAGCCGTATTCCGGACTGAGGACCCAGAGAGCTACAGTAAAGAGGTAAAGAGACTGCAACCTGGTGTCCTCGTTATTTACCGCGACCTGCACCCCACAACTGCACCGCTACAACATCACTTATTGCACCGGACGTCCCCCACTGACAGACAGGGCCACGGACCGGGTCTAGCCACCGTGACAACCCCAGGACTGAGACCTAGAGGCCCGGCTCCGGGTACCCCTCGGCCCTGCGGCGGTGTGGGGGCGCTCCAATTTGGCGTCACGAACAGGATCTACTTAAGCCTGAAGAATCAGGTCATGTGTGCCTAGAGACTGTGATTTATTGTGTGTGGACTGAACTTTATCGCAAGACTGTGTGCTGTGCCAGTTGCCGCTAAAATCCGCCGCCATTGCAGCGCTGAGGAGAGCGCAGGAAGAGAAGAAGGGCGTGGAGTGGGCGTAGACGAGCTGGAGCGCGCGAAGAATAATGGCCGCCCAGTCTAAGTATTTTTGTGTCTTGAGGACGTGCCCGTCAACCGCCGAGGTCCGCCTCTTGATTCTGGCCGGAGGGTGGAGACCATGGGGACGGGGCCGCCCGCGAAAGAGACCGCGGGAAAACGACCTAGAAGAAGGAAAAAAGATGGCGGCATCCAGAGCACCAGGCGGAACTGATCCGGCGCGGCCTGAAGATATACAGCCTGAGGTAACCTCAGGGGCGCCCACACTGCGGGGTTCGACTTCAACGAGGCCACCGATGGGACGACCCCCTCCGCCGATGTCCGCGGAGTGTGCGGCTGCAGCCGAGACCCGGCAGCTGGCACGCCGCCTGAAGCATGACGCCCGTGTGCTGGCGCGGATGGGGCAACCCACAGAAATCCGCCTGTCCCCAGTGTCCCCTGCTTCTGCTCACCTGGCCGCGTCCGAGGATGCACCACCGACGCCGGGCTTAAAAATAATTCCGGATGCGGAACATTACCGGCGCCTGACGGCAGCCTGGCGGAGCCGGTCCCAGCCCGCCGAGCCGATTGACCTGATAAGCCCCCCCGAGATCCCACCGTCACACTGGGGTGTGGTGGTGGCCTTTAACTCCCAGCATGGACAGGGGATAATCCAAGAGATCGGGGAGCCACTACAAGTTCGCGTGGAAAGGACAGAGGTGGAGCCGAGCAGCGGGAGATTCGACTGTAACTTGGAGCCAGGTGATGCTGTCACCTACACACGGTGGAGGAGGGCCGCGGGTGAAACAGGGTGGATAGCCCGCGGCGTGCAGCGGTGTGTTGCTTTCCAGGCTGCTGCAGGGGTACCGGAAGACGATACCCCGGCGAAGAAAACTGCAGAGCCCGGTCCCGCGGAACCACCAGAGGATCGACATCATCGTGCCCCGGGGGAACGCATACAGTTGCCGACAGCCAGGATCTCCCAGCGAGGGATTCTGGCCCTGCTAGGACCGGAGCGACGCCCTGGCTCATCAGAACGATCTGTGGGATTGGTGAGGCCAGAAAGAAGACCCCCTGCTGCATCCCGACGGTAAAAGTGATGTTACTAATGAAAAATGTAAATAGTTAACTGTTCATTCCTTTAACTGTTCCTGTTTGCTGCTAAACCCGTCTAGGGTTAAAGGTGACCCCTTTGTTGACCCGGGGTCACTGTTGTTTTCCTGAAGTTTATACAGTTTTAAAAAAGAGAACTGCAGAAATCATGAACTGCGCATGATTCAAACTTTCCCTTGTAAATAGTTTGCACTTTCTTAAAGGTGCTCCCTACTGGTTTTAGTCAAAAAGACACTTTGCGAAGAAACCGTTCCTACTGGTCCTAGTTAAAGACACTTTGTGAAGATACCGGACCGGAACTTTGCATGAGACTGGTAGGCTGAGAAGACGAGCTACCTCAGAGAGACCTGGTCCCCTCTTAAAGGGGATGTGAAGAATTGTACTTGAAAGCGATACTGTTACAGAACAGTAATGTGGTAATGATGCCTTGAAAAGAAAATGTAACTGTTTTACATGCCGAGTTATCTGTGTTGAATTTGTTAAAATGTGAAATTTGAATAATGTTTTGAAGACAGGAAAGATGCAGAGAGCCCGTAGGGGTAGAAGTAGAGGTCTGCATAGTTGAAAGTAAGAGAAGTAATAATGAGGGTGAGGATAGAAGGTAAACCCTGCGTCCCCATTGAAAAGTTACTTTGTTGCTAAGGACAGAGAGTGAACCCGTAGGGGTTAGAGAGTGAGTCCTTAAAGGGGCCGAGTAGAGCTGGCTCAGAGTTCTTCAACCGAAAGGAATGTTATGTCTATACTGTGTATAGTAGCGAAAGGCAGTAGGCCCTGGCTGAACAGGGCGGTCCTGTAGAAGAAAGGAGAGGCAGTAGGTCTGGTGCCGTAGGGACAGGCGGTCCTGCAGGTTCACAAGAAGGAGAATGTAAAGTTGAAATGCCTTATAATGTGATTATAGGAAGGCCTTTGATAGACTAAGAGTGTGAGTTTCTTAAAGGCAATGTTAAAGAAGTTGTCCACTACTATAAAGTTTTTTTTTTTTTTTCATAAATCTTGCTATTATGTGCCAATGAAAACATCTACTGTGTTTATTTTAACAATATTACCTGTTATCATGCTGTAGCAGCACATCTTCAGTGCTGGATTCAGCTCTCATGGGGTTAATCGACTACTTCCTTATTGTGCCCTAATACTACAAGTTCCATGATGCTTTGCACTGTCCTCTAAGCCCGAACTTAGCACACCCACTCCAAAACACACCCAAACCCCTCCCTCCTCTCCCTCCTCTCTCTTCAGGCTGATGAGGAGAGGTCACATCTTGGTCACAAGCTGTAAAGCAGCACCAAGAACTGCACAACCATGGTGATCAAGCTTTTAGCTTTTTTTCTTTCTCATCTATTTCATAGTATATATAGTTTAGTATACATATGATATACTGTAAAGAGATCCTACTGCGTATATGTCTTAGATATGTAAATTACACAGTACATGTGTGGTTATATGTGTCCATCTACATACGCTTGTGTGCATGTATATATATTATGTGTGTTCTTATTTTACACTATTTGTGCTCATATACAGGAGAGGCCCCAGTTTCAGAAACAATATATGGGCCATTTGCAGAAATAACAGCTCATCCTAAGTCACAATTCCACCTGCTCTGGAGGTAGATATGGCCCCCAATGCCTCTTCGCTGCAAAGATTGCACCAATATGCGATCACACCTTTTATATACACACCAATATATACTTCTATGTGTATGTACGGAATAAATTATTTATTCATATACATACACTTTAATATTTTGTTGCAGTGATATATACATACATATAGAACTTTGAAGGGTTTGTCCACTATTCTAACAACCCCCTCTCAGTCTGTATGTTTACTAGATTCCAGTGCCTGCACGTTCCAATAGTGTCGGCGCGGTGTCTCGCAGCGATTGTACCTGTGGTCAATCAGTGGCCGCATCACTCTCACCACCTTCTAAGCAAACTCTTATATCTGTAGGAAGTGAGTGTTGCTGCATTTTTTTTAAGAATTACCAAATGTAAGCCACTTCTTCCTAAGGCGAAGACAGTGAAGCAGCCACTGATTGTCCACAGGGTTCACATAATGACACTGACACAAATTCTCCGTGAGAGAAACCGTGGTGACAACATTGGGAGTATTCAAATCACATCCTTGTATTCACTCTCTGAGTGTAATATGAGTAACCAAAAATCTGCATTCACACTGAGAAATTACAGATTTGTAGACTGTAGTCTACACTGTGCATTTTATAGATTCAAAACAGTTTTAGTATCATATATTAAAGGGATTGTTCAGTACTTGTTCATTACTTTATATTTATGGTCTTTACTTTGGTTATGTCATCACTGGGATTGCGATAACCATATCTTCCACCCTCACCGATGATGCGTTTTTATAGAAAAAAAAACTGAAAAAACACCCACCACCATCACGGTGATAAAGGGATCCAAACCCTAACCCTACCCCTAACCTCACCCCTAACCGTTTAATGAACATTTTCTGACATAGTGCCACGATATTTCAGTGCCACGTATTTCAGTGCCACGTATATAAGTGCCACGTATGTAAGTGCCACGTGCCACGTATGTAAGTGCTACGTGCCACGTGCCACGTATGTAAGTGCCACATATGTAAGTGCCACGGATTTAAGTGCCACGGATTTAAGTGCCACGTATGTAAGTGCCACGTGCCACGTATGTAAGTGCCACGTATGTAAGTGCCACGTATGTAAGTGCCACGGATTTAAGTGCCACGGATTTAAGTGCCACGTATGTAAGTGCCACGTATGTAAGTGCCACGTATGTAAGTGCCACGTATGTAAGTGCCACGTGACACGTATTTCAGTGCCACGGATTTAAGTGCCACGTATGTAAGTGCCACGTGCCACGTATGTAAGTGCCACGTATGTAAGTGCCACGTATGTAAGTGCCACGGATTTAAGTGCCACGGATTTAAGTGCCACGTATGTAAGTGCCACGTGCCACGTATGTAAGTGCCACGTATGTAAGTGCCACGTATGTAAGTGCCACGGATTTAAGTGCCACGGATTTAAGTGCCACGTATGTAAGTGCCACGTATGTAAGTGCCACGTATGTAAGTGCCACGTATGTAAGTGCCACGTATGTGCCACGTGACACGTATTTCAGTGCCACGGATTTAAGTGCCACCTATTTCAGTGCCACGTATATAAGTGCCACGTGCCACGTATATAAGTGCCACGTATGTAAGTGCCACGTGCCACGTATTTAAGTGCCATGTATGCAAGTGCAATGTATGTAAGTGCCACGGATTTAAGTGCCACGGATTTAAATGCCACCTATGTAAGTGCCACGTATTTCAGTGCCACGTGCCACATATTTCAGTGCCACGTACGTAACTGCCACGTGCCACGTATTTCAGTGCCACGTATTAAAGTGCCATGTATTTCAGTCCCACTCCCGTGTAGCGGTGGGATATGGGGTAATAAGGGGTTAATGTCACCTTGCTATTGTAAGGTGACATTAAGCCGGGTTAATAACGGAGAGGCGTCAATAAGACGCCTATCCATTATTAATCCAATACTAAAAAAGGGTTAATGAAACACACACACATTAGGAAAAAGTATTTTAATATTCTTCATTTAACCATACTTACCATACTCCAGCACCTGCAAAAAAGTAAAATAATAAACCGTATACTACCTGTCCGCTGTAGTCCAATTAATAACGAGTGTCCCACGACGATCTCCCCTATAGAACAGTGACATTGGGTGGTGTCACTGCTCTATAGGACCCTCAGTGACACACTGACAGAAGACAATGGCTCCTGTAGTGCATCACTGAGGTTACTAAAGTTCACTGGTCTCACTTTATGGCAAAAAGCTGCGTGGGAACTTTCTCATACAGCATGCCATAAAGTGAGACTAGGGACTATTTTCTCACAGGGGTGTAGGAATACATTGTGGGGAATACATTGTGGAAGGATATCTTCCTCCCCTCATTGTGTTCCTGGAGCCCCTGGAGAGTGGTTGCATCAGCAGAGGCTCCTGCTCTCCACGGGAGATCGTCGTGGGACACTTGTTTTAATTGGATTTCTGCGGATCAGGGAGTATATTGGTTGTTTATTATTTTAATATTTTTTACAGATGACAATGGCTTCGGGGATCAAAGTGACAAGTGATGGTGAGTATGTAATCTATGTTATATGTACTGTATGTCTGTTGTATGTACGTACTGTATGTGGCATGTTTCATGTCGCATGTCACATGTTGCATGTCGTCGCATGGTGCATGTCGCATGTTGTCGCATGGTGCATGTTGACGCATGGTGCATGTCGACGCATGGTGCATGTCGACGCATGGTGCATGTCGTCGCATGGTGCGTGTTGCATGTCGTCGCATGGTGCATGTCTCATGTTGACGCATGGCGCATGTCGACGCATGGTGCATGTCGCATGTTGACGCATGTGCATGTCGTCGCATGGTGCATGTCGTCGCATGGTGCATGTCGCCGCATGGTGCATGTTGTTGCATGTCGTCGCATGGTGCATGTTGTCGCATGGTGCATGTTGTCGCATGGTGCATGTCGTCGCATGGCGCATGTCATCACATGGTGCAGGTCGCCGCATGGTGCATGTTGCATGTCGTCGCATGGTGCATGTCACATGGTGCATGTCGTCGCATGGTGCATGTCGTCGCATGGTGCATGTCGTCGCATGGTGCATGTGGTCGCATGGTGCATGTCGCCGCATGGTGCATGTGTTGCATGGTGCATGTCGTCGCATGGTGCATGTGGTCGCATGGTGCATGTGGTCGCATGGTGCATGTCGTCGAATGGTGCATGTCGCCGCATGGTGCATGTGTCGCATGTCGCATGTCGTCGCATGGTGCATGTGTCGCATGGTGCATGTCGTCGCATGGTGCATGTCGTCGCATGGTGCATGTTGTCGCATGTCGTCGCATGGTGCATGTCGTCGCATGGTGTTGTATGTATGTATGTACTGTGTTTTTGTTTTTTTTTTACATTCAACACATTAGCCGGATGATGGGACTACTACTGTCCCATCATTGGCTAATGTGTCACTCACTGTCAGTGTAGCAGGCAGAGCCCGATGGGACTTGTAGTCCCATCGGACGATGCCTGCACACACACGCACAGCGCCGGCACACACACGCACAGCGTCGGCACACGCACACACAGCGCCGGCACACACGCACACACAGCGCCGGCACACACACACGCACAGCGTCGGCACACGCACACACAGCGCCGGCACACACGCACACACAGCGCCGGCACACACACACACACAGCGCCGGCGGGCAGAAGCACCGGCGGTCACAAGCACCGGCGCCGGCGGGCACAAGCACCGGCGCCGGCGGGCACATGCACCGGCGGGCAGAAACACCGGCAGACCCCCGGCGACCGAAGCACAGCCCAGCCACACATCATGATCCCAGCACTGAGCAGTGAGCACACACAGCCCCGCCCGCCCCCAGCACAGCCCTGCAGGCAGCCCCCAGCACCGCCCACAGCCCAGTCACTCTTGCTGAGTGACTGCTGACTGTGGGGGCTGGTCACGCCTGCTGCTGACGTCACGTCAATTTTCAGAGCCTGGAAATTGACGTGACGTCGGCGGAAATGAGCGGCGGCTGCAGTCTGGGGGTCATGTGACCCGGACTCAGCAGGAGGAATAGCGCCGCTCACAGGCGAAAACGTCAACAGAAGGTAATGGCACAATTCATTAGGGGCCCCGGGGGGCTACATTGGGGGGTTAATTGAAAGTAGTGGACAACCCCTTTAAGTTATTATTTCAAAAAAAATTGCACTAAATAGAATACCCGGTTGGGTAACAGAAGTTATTTATACTCTGTAAATTATAAGGTTAATTATGTTTGTAACGTTACAAGTGTCCTCACCTCCCATAAAGGGAAGCCTACTTAAGTATACTTATTGTTATTTGCACTCAACAAAATTGTATGTCTTTTTGCTAACCTGTATTGTTGTTTTTCTTCCCAGTCCCGGAGTACTGTGTTTAACCAGGGGGGAGTGCAGCGCCCCAGAGTCCTGGTCGTTGCAGTAGCATGGTTCAGCCACTAAGGGGGGCCATGCTGCGTTCGATGGCACGGAAGGAGTTCTCTGAGCAGGTATCACAGTCACCAATACATTTCACAGCTGGGCCTCCGGGGGGAGCTAAGGGTGCTATTCATTAGGCCACTCCCCACCATAGTGGGTAAACTGGGGGTCAGGCAGGAAGTTAGAGAGAACGCTGACGGGATTGAACGGAGCAACACCTGGTGGCAGAGGGTGTTGTGAAGGGAGAGACTGTAGGGTCTCTGCCAGGGGTGGGATCCTGGCAGAGGCTTGGCATGGAAAGAACGTAAAGGGACCGTGCCTGCTCAGCATAGCGGCGGTGCCCAAGGAAGGACTAAGAAGCGAGATAGATTGTGCTGAGTGAGAAACGAAATCAAGCGAAAGGAGATACCAGTGAGGGTTGTGCTGAAAGAGGCAGCACCTTACTGAGGCGCACTACCGGTGGCCGGAACGCCGAGGAGGTAAAGAGTTTCAAGCCATACCTCAGACCTACGGCAGGGCAGTTAGCTTGAGGCGGACTGTCTCACGCATCACCCAGGAAGGCAAAGGGGGGGTACCAACAGGAGAGGGGCGCAGATAGAGTCCCGGAAGATCTCCGAGCCTCCCCGTCATACGGGTGCGTTCCTACCATAGTATCTGGAGGGACGAGGAAGATCATTGCGAATTAAGTTGTTGTGAGGGAACACGAGAAACAGACACAACAGTTGTGGGGTACTTTCCGTAAGCACAGCAGGGAAGGACTGCAACACATAGCGCTAGAAGGAAGGCACCGATTTCCACCTGCAAGGAGAGCTCTGGAAGTGCCATTGGACCGGCCGGACTTGCGCAGCCTGGTGAGCCGTATTCCGGACTGAGGACCCAGAGAGCTACAGTAAAGAGGTAAAGAGACTGCAACCTGGTGTCCTCGTTATTTACCGCGACCTGCACCCCACAACTGCACCGCTACAACATCACTTATTGCACCGGACGTCCCCCACTGACAGACAGGGCCACGGACCGGGTCTAGCCACCGTGACAACCCCAGGACTGAGACCTAGAGGCCCGGCTCCGGGTACCCCTCGGCCCTGCGGCGGTGTGGGGGCGCTCCAATTGCATAATGGTACCAAGCAAATAGTAAGGGCCCAGATCTCGTTATCTCCCGTGAATGGGGGTGGGTAGGCTTAATATGCACCACAAGGGGTCCTAGAAGTTCAATATTGTATGTTGTCAATATTTTTTTTAATTTTTAAATGTCCATTGTCCTTCCCCTTCCTTACATTTTTTCTAAGTTAAGAAATGTGTAAGAACTTTTTTCTTTAACTCTTGAAATGCATCCACCCTCATAATTAAGGTTTAAGCAACTGCCTACTTGTTATCCCAGCCATGGTTGAAAAAATATTTGGTTCAGAGAAATGCTTTTAAAATAAATAGCTACTTTAATGGTGAATAGCTCCTTTAAATTAACAAAAAAAATCCAGGTAAAGTTGATATACTGTATAATGCCAGCCCAGCTCTTTGGGGGTGGAGCATAAATTAAGGAACACCAATAAAAAACTCTTATGTCATGTCCCACCCACTAGGGGCCTTGCACTTGGTATTATACAGTGTGGCAGTTTTACAGAGAGTGTTTGATTGGTGTCTATAATCCCCTGCCATAATCACTGGTTGGTTGACTTGTTCTTTGCATTTTCTGACATCACGGAAAGCTTGACATAAAACATATCTGAACATATTAGGTGACTGGGCTGACAGGCAGCGCTATCAGTTGAAACAGCAAAAGACAGGGAAAATGAAATTCCTGAGCAAGTGGAGAATGTAACCAATGTTGTAAAGTAACGGGAGGGGATGGGCGTCTTTCTAATATTTTCCAGCATTCCTTTCATTTAATGTCAATCATCACTTTTATGGTACTGTAGGAATTCCTGAGTTTTACAATCTCTTTCTTATTCATTTGGTGTAAATGGCTGATTTCTTCTCCCAGTCTATTTTCCTGTAAAGTTGTCAAATTGCTTAAAACTTTGTAAAGTTTTCCTAGTTATGCTGTAAAAGTTATTTCAAGTATTTAGCCTATAGCTATTTTAATAGATGTTGAAGGTTTTATGTACAGTAGCTTCACATATTTTTTTTCTTGTGCCCTCCTTCTACTTTTACACTCCCATGGGTTGTTTGATTTTGTTAGGTCTTACCTGGGAAGTAGTGGGTCTTCGAAGCCATTGATCCAAATGAACAGTTCTAATACAGCAGGACATGTGGTGTAGGTGCAATGGAGCTGTAGCGCCCCCCACTGCCGCAGGGCCGAGGGGTACCCGGTAGCGGGCCTCTGAGTCTCTGTTCTGGGGTTGTCACGGTGGCTAGACCCGGTCCGTGACCCTGCTGAGGGGCGCACAATAAAAGGTGGAGGTGTGGGATGATGTTATGGTGCAGTGAAGTGCCGGTCGCAGTAAATAACGAGGACACCAGGTTGCAGTCTCTTTACCTCTTTACTGAAGGCTTCTGGATCCTCAATCCGGAATACGGTTAACCGGGCCGCGCAAGCCTGGCCGGTCTGATGGCACCTCCAGAGTTCCCTTTGCAGGTGGAAATCTGTGCCTACCTTCTAGCGCTTGTGTGTTGTGGTCCTCCCCTGCTGTGCTTACGGGATAGTCCCCACAACTGTTTTGTCTGTTTCTCGTGTTCCCTCACAACTCAATTCTGATGTTCTTCCACGTCCCCCAGATCTTACGGTTAGGACGCACCCGTATGACGGGGAGGCTCGGCGCTCTTCCGGGACTCTAGCGTCGCCCCACTCCTGTTGTTACCCCCCTGTGTCTTCCTAGGTCAATTGGGTGAGACAGCCCGCCTATAACTGACTGTCCTGCCGTAGGTTTGAAGTATTGCTTGGAGCTTAGTACTTCCTCGGCATTCCGGCCACTTCGCAAAGAGTCCTTTCCTTGTGTAAAACCAGTAGAGAGCACCTTTAAGAAGGTGCAAACTATGTACAAAAAGTTTGTAATCATGCATTGTTCATGATTCAGCAGTTCTTTCAATGATGAATAAACAGGAAACAAACAAAACAGAAGAAGGGATCCCGGGTAAACAAAGGGATCCCTTTTAGAGTTAACCCTGATCGGGTTTAAGGCCCCGTCACACACAGCGACGCTGCAGCGATACAGACAACGATGCTGATCGCTGCAGCGTCGCTGTTTTGTCGCTGTGTGGTCGCTGGGGAGCTGTCACACAGACCGCTCTCTCCAGCGACCAACGATCAGGGGAACGACTTCGGCATCGTTGAAACTGTCTTCAACGATGCCGAAGTCCCCCTGCAGCACCCGGGTAACCAGGGTAAACATCGGGTTACTAAGCGCAGGGCCGCGCTTAGTAACCCGATGTTTACCCTGGTTACCAAAAAAAACAAACAGTACATACTCACCATCTGATGTCCGTCAGGTCCCTTGCCGTCTGCTTCCTGCTCTGACTGAGCCGCCGTACAGTGAGAGCAGAGCGCAGCGGTGACGTCACTGCTGTGCTGCGCTCACTGTACGGCCGGATCTCAGTCAGAGCAGGAAGCGGACGGCAAGGGACCTGACGGACATCAGATGGTGAGTATGTACTGTTTGTTTTTTTTGGTAACCAGGGTAAACATCAGGTTACTAAGCGTGGCCCTGCGCTTAGTAACCCGATGTTTACCCTGGTTACCAGTGAAGACATCGCTGAATCCGTGTCACACACACCGATTCAGCGATGTCAGCGGGACCTCAACGACCAAAAAAAGGTCCAGGCCATTCCGACATGACCAGCGATCTCACAGCAGGGGCCTGATCGCTGGTACGTGTCACACATAGCGAGATCGCTACTGAGGTCGCTGTTGCGTCACAAAACTAGTGACTCAGCAGCGATCTCGCTAGCGATCTCGCTATGTGAGACGGGGCCTTTAAAGTAGCAAAAAGCAGGAAAACAAACAGTTAACTATTTACATGTTCAGGTTTCCGAGGTTTAGTTGGACGGCTTCCAGGGCTGTACCTGGCACTTAACCCTTCTTGGCCTGGGAAAAGTGAGGTCCAGGGTTACACCCAGTGCTGGACAAACGCCGTTAATCCGTCTTCCATGTACAGTTAAATCATGCGCAGCGATGGAGGTCTGCGCAGCTTGATTATGGGCATTTGCTGCAGCAGAGGTAGCGGCTGCTGCAAGATCAGTCACTAGAACGGAGTCAGCAGCTGTGGCACTAGCAGTCACTGGAGTGATGTCGGTTGTCAGGGCAGGGTCGTCCTTCATACCTGCTTCAGATGCGGTCCCTCCAGTGCCGGTCTGCTCCGTCTCCGCTGGGGTCTGGAACGCTGGTTGCGGGGCCTTGTGCTGCGACGTTGTCATCTCTGCTTGCAGCATCCCGCTTTCCGGCAGGGCCTTGCTTTCCAGCTTCGGAGCGCTGGAACTTCTTTCCTGCTCCGGACCAGACGAGGCTGCCGACAGGCGTCCGGCGAGGCTCCCGATGAAGATCTTCTTCCACCCGGCCTCAGTGCTCAGCTGCGTCCGCCGGGGTCGGTCGCTGAGCTCGTCCACTCCGGCTTGCAGGAATTCAGCATCAGCGGTGGAGGCCTGGTTGCGGTGCCCCTCCGGGTAGCTGGGGGAGTCCTCTGCTCCTACCCCACGCTCCGGCTCCGGGTGGCTCGCCATGGCATCCTCCATGTCGCTGACTTCTTCTTCCTGGTCCTTTTCCTGCTCTCTCCTTCGTGGGCGGTTTCACTTTCGTTGTCTCCGCCCCCCATTGAGGATCAGTAGGCGGATCTCGGCTGCTGACGGACACGTCCTCAAGGGGCAGAAATATTTAGACTGGGCGGCCATTGTCTTTCGCGCTCTCCAGCTTGTCTACGCCCACTCCACGCCCTTCTTGTTCTCCTGCGCTCTCCTTAGCGCTGTAATGGCGGCGGTTTTGGCGCGAACTTCTGGCGGCAAGTGGCAATACACAGTCCTTGCAATAAAGCACAGTCCAAGCACAATAAATCACAGTTCCAAGGCACACATGACCTGATTCTTCAGGCTTAAGTAGATCCTGTTCGTGATGCCAAGTTTGTAGCGCCCCCACTGCCGCAGGGCTGAGGGGTACCCGGTACCGGGCCTCTGAGTCTCTGTTCTTGGGTTGTCATGGTGGCTAGACCCGGTCCGTGACCCTGCTGAGGGGCGCACAATAAAAGGTAGAGGTGTGGGATGAGGTTATGGTGCGGTGAAGTGCCGGTCGCAGTAAATAACGAGGACACCAGGTTGCTGTCTCTTTACCTCTTTACTGAAGGCTTCTGGATCCTCAATCCGGAATACGGTTAACCGGGCCGCGCAAGCCTGGCCGGTCCGATGGCACCTCCAGAGTTCCCTTTGCAGGTGGAAATCTGTGCCTACCTTCTAGCGCTTGTGTGTTGTGGTCCTCCCCTGCTGTGCTTACGGGATAGTCCCCACAACTGTTGTGTCTGTTTCTCGTGTTCCCTCACAACTCGATTCTGATGTTCTTCCACGTCCCCCAGATCTTATGGTAAGGACGCACCCGTATGACGGGGAGGCTCGGAGCTCTTCAGGGACTCTAGCGTCGCCCCACTCCTGTTGTTACCCCCCTGTGTCTTCCTAGGTCAATTGGGTGAGACAGCCCGCCTATAACTGACTGTCCTGCCGTAGGTTTGAAGTATTGCTTGGAGCTTAGTACTTCCTCGGTGTTCCGGCCACCGGTTATGCGCCTCAGTAGGATGTTGCCTCGTCTTACAGCACGACTCCTACTGGTATTCTCCTTGTTGTGTTGATCTCGTTTCTCACTCAGCATAATAAACCTCGCTTCTTGTCCTTTCTTGGGGTACCGCCGCTATATCGTGCAGGCGCGGTCCCGTAACGTTCTCTCTGGTTGCTAGGCCTCTGTCAGGATCCCACCCCTGACAGGGACCCCTCTGAATCTTCCCCTACAACACCCTCTGCCACAAGGTGTTGCCTGGTTCCAACCCAGTCAGCTTTCTTTTCTAACTTCCTGCCTAACCCCCAGTTTTACCAGATTGTGAGGAGTGGCCTAATGAATAGTACCCTTAGCTCCCCCTGGAGGCCAGACTGTGAAATGTATTGGTGTATGTGATACCTGGTCAGATGAACTCCTTCAATGCCATCAGACGTACCATAGCCCCCCTTAGTGGCAGAGCAACAGTACTGCAACGACCAGGACTCTGGGGCGCTGCAGAGCGATCTCTTAAGAGCTTCAGATGTGGCAGAACTACAAAAACGACAACTGGAGTAGCTGGTTTGCAACAGCTACAGTAGAGGTAGCTGAATTGGAGCAATGATGGCAGATGTAGCAGCCACAATCCACAAAGAAACAGAATAGACACTTCGATGCTCCATTGTTGACACTGCCATTGTCCAAATGAGAAAGACTGGAAGGAGACAAAGCACAAAGAGGGTCTCTTTCTGGGGAAAACAAATATGTAGGAGATAGCACAATTTTGTTCACCTGGTTTGGGTTGGGTACACACAACCACTGAAAACGTTTGAGGCTGTTGCAGACTCACGAGGAGATAGAGCATAGGTAATGGAAAAACGAATGGGTTGATTCTGCGCCGCCGTGTGAAGAAGAATGACGGAAGCCAATCTAAATAGTAAGTGCTTTATTCGTCAACGCGTTTCGAAGCACATAGTTTCTTCATCATGGCAACCACTATGCTTCAAAGCACAGTGACCATGCTTCGAAACACGTTGATGAATAAACCACTTACTATTTAATTTGGCTTCCATCATTCTTCTTTCTACATAGTAACATAGCAACCTAGTTGTTAAGGTTGAAGGAAGACTTTAAGTCCATATAGTTCAACCCATAGCCTAACCTAACATGCCCTAACATATTGATCCAGAGGAAGGCAAAAAAAAAACCCATGTGGCAAAGAATAAGCTCCACACTGGGGAAAAAAATTCCTTCCCGACCCCACATACGGCAATCAGACTAGTTCCCTGGATCAACGCCCTTTCAAGGAATCTAGTGTATATACCCTGTAACATTATACTTTTCCAGAAAGGCATCCAGTCCCCTCTTAAATTTAGGTAATGAATCACTGATTACAACATCATACGGCAGAGAGTTCCATAGTCTCACTGCTCTTACAGTAAAGAATCCGCGTCTGTTATTATGCTTAAACCTTTTTTCCTCCAGACGTAGAGGATGCCCCCTTGTCCCTGTCTCAGGTCTATGATTAAAAAGATCATCAGAAAGGTCTTTGTACTGTCCCTCATATATTTATACATTAAAATAAGATCACCCCTTAGTCTTCGTTTTTCCAAACTAAACAGCCCCAAGTGTAATAACCTATCTTGGTATTGCAGACCCCCCAGTCCTCTAATAACCTTGGTCGCTCTTCTCTGCACCCGCTCCAGTTCAGCTATGTCTTTCTTATACACCGGAGGCCAGAACTGTGCACAGTATTCTAAGTGTGGTCGCACTAGTGACTTGTATAGAGGTAAAATTATGTTCTCCTCATGAGCATCTATGCCTCTTTTAATGCATCTCATTATTTTATTTGCCTTTGTAGCAGCTGCCTGACACTGGCCACTAAATGTGAGTTTGTTATCCACCCATACACCCAGGTCTTTTTCATTGACGGTTTTGCTCAGAGTTTTAGAATTAAACACATAGTTATATGCAGCACCCCAGAGTCCTGGTCGTGCAGTATTGTCGCTCTCCCACCAGGGGGAGTGATGGTACGTCTGATTGTACTAAAGGAGTTCACCTGACCAGGTATCACAGTCACACACTACACTTCACACTCCAACCACCAGGGGGAGCAAAGGATTCTATGTATTAGGCCACTCCTCACACTCGGGTAAAACGGGGGGGTCGGATAGGAAGTTAGACAGAAAGCTGACTGGGGAGACCCAGAGAGAACCTGTCAGGGGTGGGATCCTGACAGTGGCCTAGCACGAGATAGAACGTTACGGAGCTGCGCCTGCACTTCCTTGCGGCAGCATCCTAAGAAAGGACACGAAGCGAAGTATATTGTGGAGAAGTGAGAAAAGAGATCACAGCACTAGGAGATAATACCAGGAGGAGTCCTGCATTAAGAATCGGCAAGATCCTTCTGAGGCGCGTAGCCGGTGGCCGGAACGCCGAGGGAGGGATTGGCTCTACGCATTACGCTGAACTACGGCAGGGCAGTTAATTCCAAGTTGGCTGTCCAAACTTTAACCTAATGAAGACAACGGAGGCAAATTGTTTGAGAGGGGCGTCTCTAGGGTCCCTATAAAATGGCTCCAGGCTTACCCCTTCATACGGGTCGTCCTATCCATATCATCTGGGGGACGGAGGGAGAAACAGAAACATACACGACAGTTGCGAGGACTATCCCGTGGTGCCCAGTAGGGAAGTACTACAACACACAGGCGCTAGTAGGAAGGCTACTGATTTCCACCTGCAAAGGGAACTCTGGATGTGCCTTCAGACCGGCCGGTCTCAGCCAGCCCTGTTAGCAGTGCTCTGGATTGTGGACGCTGAAGTCTACAGTAAAAGGTAAAGAGACTGAAATCTTGTGTCCTCGTTATTTACTGCGACCTACACCATCACCATCTATCTTACTGGGAAGCCCTGGGGACATACTTCACCTGTGGGAAGGTATACCACCTAGCTGCCATAACATCACCCCAGTGGACCCCTAAGCAGCGTCGGTCACCCTGACCGAACACCACAGGTGGCGTCACGAACATGTGACAAACTACACCTTTAATTGGGCGCCCCTTAGCAGGGCCACGGACCGGGTCGGGCCACCGTGACATCCCCAGAGCCGAGACCGAGGGACCCGGTACCGAGTACCCTACTGCCCTGCGCCTGGGGACGATCCATATACATCTTATTACTTCTACCCAAGTGCTTGACCTTACATTTATCCCCATTAAAGCTCATTTGCCATTTATCAGCCCAAGCTTCTAGTTTACATAAATCATCCTGTAATATAAAATTGTCCTCATCTGCATTGATTACCCTGCAAAGTTTAATGTCATCAGCAAATATTGAAATTCTGCTTTGTATGCCCCCTACAAGGTCATTAATAAATATGATAAAAAGAAGAGGGCCCAATGCTGACCCCTGTGGTACCCCACTACTAACCGCGACCCAGTCAAAGTGTGCTCTACCGCAGAGCAGAATCATCACATTTGTTTTTTCCATTACTTATGATCTAGAGTATGCAATTGTGACTCAATGTAGCGAAGCTGGAACAGTGAAGTAGCAGAGTTGACTCAGTTAAGTGTAACCAGTGTAGGAGAACTGAGTTGGCAATTGAGATTCAATGCAGCAGGGCTAGCACAGCCATGTACTATACTTGAGAAAGAGAAGAGGTATAGGTGTAGTAGAGATGAGTTGGAAATGCTCCTGGAGGTGGAAAAATCTTTTACTTTCTGAATACTATAAATTGCAACCTGTTCTCACATTCCCTAATAGCTCAGTGTGTTATTGGGTTGATTCTCAAGCGAAAAGTCACTGGTTCGAATCGAGGAGCCATCCCCCATTAACACCACACTTTACTTAAAAAGAAAAGTGTATATTTAATTTATTCATAATTGATCCTGAAAGCCACGAGTGCACTGATATCTGCCAAGTTTGACTGGCGCTGACTTTGTGACCACCACCACTCCGAGGTTTTAGGTTCCACCACCGAGCGGAGAGGACATAAGATGAGATCATTCCTCAAGCTTTCTACTCAGTGTTTTCCCATGTGCCCTTTCTTTCATTCTGCACGTGTAGATTTTAGAATAAAATGTCATTAGATCTGTGTAAGCAAAATACAGATTCGGCCACTTACCAAGTTTAATAATTCTTAGGAAGATTTACGCCCTAAAAAAAAACTTTGGTCTGACTTATTACCAAAAGAGCAGACACAGAGTCATCATGAAATTGCCTTTAATTGATTTAAGCAAAAATGACTTTGATGATGTCTGACGAGCTTCCTGATGATGGGATAACTTCACAGAGATGATTTCATTAAAGGGGGGGACGGATTCTGTCATGTTAGGGTATCGTTCTAAGAGGCACAGATGACTCAAAAACTTGAAAGAAGTAGCTAAAATCGTTAGGAAGAACATAATAAGTGCTGCAAAAGCGGAAACACAAACACAAAGTTGTATTTGTTCATGGGACACGAAAGTGGAGAATCGAGGTTGAAAATATTTTATGCAAAAAGCACAAAAAAAGCTATTTTGAAGTTTCACTTTTATTTAAATGAGGATTATCTAATCGCCTTAAATATCATATTTTGTTTACTTTCTTGTGGATTACTCATAATCATTGTCAACTGTATCATATCAAGGATGATTTCACCCAAAATATATCACAATAGTGCAAAACAAAAATGACAAATTTGGTGAAACTTACTAGCAACGTTAGACATTTTTTCACTTTCTCACACCACCTCCATGGCTGCCAGCACCAGAATGGTGACTGCAAACTATGTCCTATGAGGAACGGTTTAAAGGATCTGGCAATATTTAGCTTGTAAAAATGAAGGCTAAGAGGAGACTTAATAGCGGTCTACAGATTAGATATTAGAAAAAACTTTTTGACAGTGTCGGGTGATCAATGAGTGGAACAGACTGCCACGAGAGGTGGTGAGTTCTCCTTCAATGGAAGTCTTCACACAGAGGCTGGACAGACATCTGTCTGAGATGGTTTAGTGAATCCCGCATTGAGCAGGGGGTTGGACACGATGACCCTGGAGGTCCCTTCCAACTAACTCTAATGTTCTGTTATTCTATGATCATCGGATGGACGTCTGATCATATAATACAAGGTGGTCTCTCTTGTCCACCAAACTAGGAGCTTGTACAAGCTACATTTTGGCTTGTAGAGGATCAAGAGAGCATCATGTATGATGTACATTCCCTCAAATATATTATATGTATGACGACAATCCATTTAAGCCAATTCCCAATTCCACAACTGTTTTAACTGTTACCATTGAGCATAAAGGTTTCGTTCAGTAATGGACATCCTGTAATTATTGGTCCAAGGGTGCTGCATAAATTAAAACTAAATCTATATTCAGCTGCCGCACTGGTACCGCTCCTCAACTCTCAGCCATGTGATCCCCGCCGGTCTTGTGGTATGTGATTGCCGCACTCAATGAGTGGCCGCTGATTGGCTGCAGCCTTTACATTTCCATCCCAGCAGAAAAGTGTTTCTTCTGCTCAAACTGAAATGTGAAGACTTCAGACATAGGGGGCACCAGGTTGAGAATAGAGGAGCGGAAATGATGTGGTCACTAAAGGGGTTGTCTGGGCTCAGAACAAAAATCTGCAGTCACTCTGCTGAATTGTGACAGCGTGTGGTATGCACACTGTCATAACTCCCCGTTATTCCCAATTACCTCTCATGGGCAGTGATGTGATGACATGTACAGTATGTGATTTATATACCGGTGGTCATGTGTCAACTAGACTCATCCAGCTTTTCTTAATTCTTTTCTACTGAGGGAAGTCGAACACATGACTGCAAGGATGCAAACTGCATATATGCGGTCATATGACTCTCAACTTCGAAAACTATGGAATCATGACAACGTTTGCACGGCACACTGTCATGATTTGGCAGTTTACAGTCGAGTAGAGCATACCTGTCATTTCTGCTGACTTTTAAGAAGCTGTCATGTGTACTGAAAAAATAGCACTGCATCTGCTCATTATATGACTTGACTGGCATTTTTCACCCTTTTTCCTCTCTGCAGGCTCTATCTCTGTTTTTCAGATGTCTCTGAACAGTGGAGTGGAGACTAGCTGTTATGATGTCTCCCATACACAGCACACACAGACATGAGTGATTCTTGCTTTTTTTATCTCTATGTAGCACATGATTATAAGCAGAAAACAAAATATTCCCCAGCAGTGCTACGCAGTGTAGCTGTGAATCCAGCACTGAGATGAGATGAGATAACCACTTACTAGAAAGCTGAAACACCTGGGTTTTTGCCACTTCCCTGCTCGACCCTCTTCCTCCTCCCCCTGTCCCTCTACGTAGGCTTCCTTGGGCAACTAGAACCTGATTCCTCAGTGAGCTGTCAGCCCATCTTGTTTCGACCAAGACATATATTAGCAGCTTCTCAGAATGAATGATTATGAGTTAGAGAGAAGGAGACGAAAAGGCTGATAAGTGGAAAAAGAAGCAAACTTCTCTGATAAGTTATATTACAAATTTATTTGTTTTATTGATTTATACAAGTTTTTTGGAATGACCGCGGCCATTTAATAGGCTGTAATACCCACTACAACCATTGGGTGGCCATATATAGACACATATATCATAAATTTCTCTCTACAGAGTGGATTGATATCACGTTGGTCATCTTGTATCAGGATATGTCAAGACAGGAGGAAAGGTAAGAAATTACACATCTGAACTTATTGCTAAGAGATGAGCCCCAAAGTGTCGTACAATAATTCTCCTTGGAAAGAAGGGGAAGTCAGATGTAATTACACTCCCTGTTATATTTGGCGCCATTGTACTGGGCAGGTGTAAAGCAAGTACTAAAACATGCCATTATCTCCCAACATTACCTAATGCACAGAAAAGATCCATACATCGGCGCCCGCCGTAAATTCATAGACTTATATGTATTAAGAATGGGTTTTCCAGATGTTTCTATAATTTCTCATACCTAGTGATTGCAAATTGTTTTAGGGCCCCTTCCATCTCGCTCTAAGAGCTGCATCCAAGATCCAATTGAGCGGCTCCTTGAGACGTAACAGCCATTTGAAAAATGAATCATCTCCATTTACGAGTCCCCGCTGCCCCCTTAAAAAAACAAAAGCCGCTCTTCGAATTTAAACACGGCAGTAATGATTCATAACGCAGGCGTCTCTGGATACACCGCAAATGAAAGCCGGACGCGGAGCGAGCGGGAAGAATGGAGAGGTCTCACATAGGTAAAAAGAAGCAAAGAAGACTTAACGTAATCCAAATACAATTTTTCCTTTGTATCAAGGGCATTGCTGGAAATTTACTCCGAGCTATTTGCTGTGTTATTTCCAATTGTGCCTGTAATGCTCTTACGAGCCGGTGCCCTTGATCATATTGAAGTAATAGATATGGATGTCTGTCAAAAGGTTTAAAGATCATCTTTGATTCCCAAGTATCGAAAAAGGATGATTTTGTGGACTCCTGAACCTGACATGAGCGCAGGAGACTGAGCATGATAACATTAGAAAGTTATAGGGAAGTGGCCAATATACACGGCGCTCGATGCTAACGTAGCAGAGTGGAGCTACTGCTGAGTATTGGGGCAACACGCTGGCTCGGTGGTTAGCACTGCTGCTTTCCTTCGCTAAGGTCCAGGGTTCAAATCTCACATCTACAAGGAGTTTGTATGTTCTCCTCATGGTTGCTTGAGTTTCCTCCGAGATCTCCACTTTCCTCCCACACTCCAAACACAGTGAAAGGGAATTTAGATTGTGAGCCCCAATGGGGACAGAGATGATGTCTGTAAAGCATTGTGGAATCAATGGCAATAAATATGCACTTAGGAACTCAGTAGGTTTATCTGCCATCTTAAATGTGGATCCCCAAATTAGATTTTGTTTTAGAAGTTACGCCAGTTGAAAAGCTTAAGTCAGCTAGATTGGCAAACAGTGTTAAGAAATTCTAAAAATTCTGCACCTAGGACATCATTATCTTACAAAATGGTGGTCTGACATTTGCGTCACTGAAGAGAGTCTGCTAGTCAGTTTGTGTCATTGCAATGCAGAACACATTCACCATGCTGATCAAAGCTCCTCTTACCATTCACTGCCTATCTGGCAATTTGTCGGCTTTTGCAGCCTCAAGCACGAGCACCAGTGTCCTTCCGCATCTCTGGCTCTGGTGTGGCTATCTCCTCTCTCATATTGCAGTAGCATGCAGGAATGAGCCTTTTTTGGCTTCCTTGTGTGCTGGCACTCTATCAGTCTTTGCCCTCACATCCTAATGGCAGGACTCTCTCATATAGGTGAACTCATTTCCTTCACCTGAGACAATCAACATTGACGGCAGTTCGTGCTCACTAACCCTGGGATAGCCACCTTTATGCTAGGTGCTACTCACCCCTACCTACTAGATAGCATTAGTACAGGTCTATTAGTGCAATTGCACACATCTCCTTCTGTCTACTCCAACTGTTTGTATCTGGTCCCTACAGGAGGGAGCACAGAAACTTTTAAGATCTATGAAACACTACTAGGGAGCATGGAAGCTCTTATGGTGCTAATTAGTGATGAGCGAGTATACTCGTTGCTCGGGTTTTCCCGAGCACGCTCGGATGGTCTCTGAGTATTTCAGCGTGCTCGGAGATTTAGTTTTTGTCAATGCAGCTGCTAGACTGTTATGATCCTAGTGGCAAGGATCGCAAGTAAGACTAGCTAAGTAACTAAACCGACGACCAGCTCTGGGGAAGTGGTATCTGGATTGACCGCAACCTGATCCTATCCGCAAACAACTATAGGCAGCCGTGGAACGTTACCTGAAAATCCTAGATGTCTCTTCACGGCCTGAGAAACTACCTATTCCTAGAGGGAAAGTAAAGTCCTTACTTGCCTCAGAGAAATGACCCCAAAAATATAGAAAAGCCCCCCACAAATATTAACGGTTAGTTAAGGGGAAAGCACAAACGCAGAGATGAAATAGATTTAGCAAATGAGGCCCGCTAACACTAGATAGCAGAAAATAGGAAGGGAGCTGTGCGGTCAATAGAAAACCCTAAGCAAAATATCCACGCAGAGATTGCTCGAGCCCCCGCACCAACTAACGGTGCGGGGGAAGCAACTCCGTACCCCAGAGCTTACCAGCAGAAAGAACTCACATATTAGCAAGCTGGACTAAACTCATCATACACTGAAATCATATTGCAGACTGATGAGCAAAAAATAATCAAACAGAAACGTAGCTTCTCCAGAAGAGACTGAAAACGAAGATAATCAGGGGAGATCAGAATAGCACTGAATACATCGACAGCCGGCAACAAGTGGAGGTGAAGCAGAGCTAAATAGGAAACTCCCTAGTGCATAACGAGGCAGCTGATTCAGCCACAGATCCGCAGGATAACAAACAAAGCCACCAGGGGGAGCCCAAAAACAAAACTCACACAATACCACCTGTGACCACAAGAGGGAGCCCGAAAACAGAGTTCACAACAGTACCCCCCCCTTGAGGAGGGGTCACCGAACCCTCATCAAAAACCCCCAGGGCGATCAGGGTGAGCCACATGGAAGGCACGAACCAAATCAGCCGCATGAACATCAGAGGCGACAACCCAGGAATTATCCTCCTGACCATAGCCCTTCCACTTAACCAAATACTGAAGCCTCCGTCTAGAAATACGAGAATCCAAGATCTTCTCCACCACGTATTCCAATTCTCCCTCAACCAGCACAGGGGCAGGAGGCTCAACCGAAGGAACCACAGGCACCACATACCTCCGCAACAACGACCGATGGAACACATTATCAATAGCAAACGATGCTGGGAGGTCCAAACGAAATGACACAGGGTTAAGGACTTCCAAAATCTTATAAGGACCGATAAACCGAGGCTTGAACTTGGGAGAGGAGACCTTCATAGGAACAAAGCGAGAAGACAACCACACCAAGTCCCCAACACGAAGTCGGGGACCCACACAGCGACGGCGGTTGGCAAAGCGCTGAGCCTTCTCTTGTGACAGCTTCAAATTGTCTACCACATGATCCCAAATCTGATGCAACCTATCCACCACAAGATCCACTCCAGGACAGTCAGAAGGCTCCACCTGACCCGAGGAAAAACGAGGATGAAACCCCGAATTACAAAAAAAAGGCGAAACCAAAGTAGCAGAACTAGCCCGATTATTAAGGGCAAATTCGGCCAATGGCAAAAAAGCCACCCAGTCATCCTGATCAGCAGAAACAAAACATCTTAAATAGGTTTCCAAAGTCTGATTAGTTCGCTCGGTCTGGCCATTCGTCTGAGGATGGAAGGCCGACGAAAAAGACAAATCAATGCCCATCTTAGCACAAAAGGTCCGCCAAAATCTAGACACAAACTGGGATCCTCTGTCGGAAACAATATTCTCAGGGATCCCGTGCAAACGAACCACATTTTGAAAAAACAGCGGAACCAACTCGGAGGAGGAAGGCAACTTAGGCAAGGGCACCAAATGGACCATCTTAGAAAAACGATCACACACCACCCAGATGACAGACATTCTCTGAGAGACAGGGAGATCTGAAATAAAATCCATGGAAATGTGCGTCCAAGGCCTCTTCGGGACAGGCAAAGGTAACAGCAAACCACTGGCACGAGAACAGCAAGGCTTAGCCCGAGCACAAATTCCACAAGACTGCACAAAGGAACGCACATCCCGCGACAAGGAAGGCCACCAAAAGGACCTGGCCACCAAATCTCTGGTACCAAATATTCCAGGATGGCCTGCCAACACCGAAGAATGAACCTCGGAAATAACTCTGTTGGTCCATCTATCTGGGACAAACAGTCTCTCCGGTGGACAACGGTCAGGTCTATCCGCCTGAAACTCCTGCAGCACTCGTCACAAATCTGGGGAGATGGCAGACAAAATCACCCCTTCTCTGAGGATACCAGCCGGCTCAGAATCTCCAGGAGAGTCAGGCACAAAACTCCTAGAAAGAGCATCAGCCTTCACATTCTTCGAACCAGGCAGGTACGAGACCATGAAATCAAAACGAGAGAAAAACAACAACCAATGAGCCTGTCTAGGATTCAGCCGCTTGGCCGACTCGAGATAAATCAGATTTTTGTGATCAGTCAAGACCACCACACGATGCTTAGCTCCCTCGAGCCAATGTCGCCATTCCTCAAATGCCCACTTCATAGCCAACAACTCCCGATTACCGACATCATAATTCCGCTCGGCAGGCGAAAACTTTCTTGAAAAGATAGCACATGGCTTCATCACAGAGCCCTCAGAGCTTCTCTGCGACAAAACAGCCCCCGCTCCAATCTCAGAAGCATCAACCTCGACCTGGAAAGAAAGAGAGACATCTGGCTGACATAAGACCGGAGCCGAGGAAAACCGACGCTTCACCTCCCGAAAGGCCTCCACAGCCGCAGGAGACCAATTAGTAACATCAGAACCCTTCTTGGTCAAATCCGTCAAAGGCTTAACAACACCAGAAAAATTAGTGATGAAGCGACGGTAAAAATTAGCAAAACCCAAGAACTTCTGAAGACTCTTAACAGATGTAGGCTGAGTCCAGTCATGAATAGCCTGAACCTTGACTGGGTCCATCTCAATAGTAGAAGGGGAAAAAATGAAACCCAAAAAAGAAACCTTCTGGACCCCAAAAAGACATTTTGAGCCCTTCACAAATAAAGCATTGGCACGCAGGACCTGAAACACCATCCTGACCTGCTTAACATGGGACTCCCAATCATCAGAAAAAACCAGAATATCATCCAGATACACAATCATAAATTTATCCAGATACTCGCGGAAGATGTCGTGCATGAAGGACTGAAAGACAGAAGGAGCGTTAGAAAGTCCAAAAGGCATCACCAAGTACTCGAAATGGCCTTCGGGCGTATTAAATGCAGTTTTCCATTCATCACCCTGCTTAATACGCACAAGGTTATACGCACCACGAAGATCTATCTTGGTGAACCAACTAGACCCCCTAATGCGAGCAAACAGATCAGATAAAAATGGCAAAGGATACTGAAATTTGACCGTGATTTTATTTAGAAGGCGATAATCAATACAAGGTCTCAGGGAACCATCCTTCTTAGCCACAAAAAAGAATCCCGCACCCAGAGGGGAGGAGGAGGGGCGAATATGTCCTTTCTCCAAAGACTCCTTTATATAACTCCGCATAGCAGCATGCTCCGGCACTGACAAATTGAAAAGTCGTCCCTTAGGAAACTTACTACCAGGAATCAAATTTATAGCACAATCACAATCCCTATGAGGAGGTAGAGAACTGAGTTTGGGCTCATCAAATACATCCTGGTAGTCCAACAAAAACGCAGGGACTTCAGAAGGAGTGGATGAAGCAATTGACACCACAGGAGCGTCACCATGAATTCCCTGGCAACCCCAACTTGACACAGACATTGCTTTCCAATCCAGGACTGGATTATGAGTCTGCAACCATGGCAGACCCAACACGACAACATCATGCAAATTCTGCAGAACAAGAAAGCGAATCACCTCCTGATGACCAGGAGTCATGCACATGGTCACTTGCGTCCAGTACTGAGGTTTATTCATAGCCAATGGTGTAGCATCAATACCCCTTAGTGGGATAGGGAATTTTAAAGGCTCCAAAACAAAACCACAGCGCCGGGCAAATGACAAATCCATCAGGCTCAGGGCAGCACCTGAATCTACAAAAGCCATAACCGGGTAAGATGACAGGGAACAAATCAGGGTAACAGACAAAATGAACTTAGACTGTAAAGTACCGATGGTGACAGATTTATCAATCTTTTTTGTGCGCTTAGAGCATGCTGAGATAACATGAGCTGAGTCACCACAATAAAAGCACAACCCATTTTGCCGTCTATAATTTTGCCGTTCACTTCTGGTCAGAATTCTATCACATTGCATAGACTCAAGTGTCTGTTCAGAAGACACCGCCAAATGGTGCGCAGGTTTGCGCTCCCACAAACGCCGATCAATCTGAATGGCCAGAGTCATTGACTCATTCAGACCTGCAGGCGTAGGGAACCCCACCATGACATTCTTAATGGCTTCAGAAAGACCCTTTCTGAAATTTGCAGCCAGGGCACACTCATTCCATTGAGTAAGCAGCGACCATTTCCGAAATTTCTGGCAATACATCTCTGCTTCATCTTGCCCCTGAGAGAGGGCCAACAAAGCTTTTTCAGCCTGGTTCTCAAGATTAGGTTCCTCATAGAGCAATCCAAAGGCCAGAAAAAATGCATCCACACTGAGCAATGCAGGATCCCCTGGCGCCAATGCGAAGGCCCAATCTTGAGGGTCGCCGCGCAAGAAAGAAATAATAATCTTAACTTGCTGAACGGAATCACCAGAGGAACGAGGTTTCAAAGAAAGAAACAATTTACAATTGTTCTTAAAATTCAGGAACCTAGATCTATCTCCAGAAAACAACTCCGGAATAGGTATTCTAGGCTCTGACATAGGACTGTGAACAACAAAATCCTGAATACTTTGTACCCTTGCAGCAAGATGATCTACACTGGAGGCCAAACTCTGGATATCCATGTCAGCAGCTGAACTCAGAGCCACACCAAGATTAAGAGGAGGAGAGAAGCTAGACACACAGCAGCTAGACACACGGCAGCAAAAAAAAAAAAAATCCTCAAGGCTTCTCTTCTCCTGCTTCTGCCATGCAATTAACACTTTATGGGCAAGCTGTACTGTTATGATCCTAGTGGCAAGGATCGCAAGTAAGACTAGCTAAGTAACTAAACCGACGACCAGCTCGGGGGAAGTGGTATCTGGATTGACCGCAACCTGATCCTATCCGCAAACAACTTTAGGCAGCCGTGGAACGTTACCTGAAAATCCTAGATGTCTCTTCACGGCCTGAGAAACTACCTATTCCTAGAGGGAAAGTAAAGTCCTCACTTGCCTCAGAGAAATGACCCCAAAGATATAGAAAAGCCCCCCACAAATATTAACGGTGAGTTAAGGGGAAAGCACAAACGCAGAGATGAAATAGATTTAGCAAATGAGGCCCGCTAACACTAGATAGCAGAAAATAGGAAGGGAGCTGTGCGGTCAATAGAAAACCCTAAGCAAAATATCCACGCAGAGATTGCTCGAGTCCCCACACCAACTAACGGTGCGGGGGAAGCAACTCCGTACCCCAGAGCTTACCAGCAGAAAGAACTCACATATTAGCAAGCTGGACTAAACTCATCATACACTGAAATCATATTGCAGACTGATGAGCAAAAAATAATCAAACAGAAACTTAGCTTCTCCAGAAGAGACTGAAAACGAAGATAATCAGGGGAGATCAGAATAGCACTGAATACATCGACAGCCGGCAACAAGTGGAGGTGAAGCAGAGCTAAATAGGAAACTCCCTAGTGCATAACGAGGCAGCTGATTCAGCCACAGATCCGCAGGATAACAAACAAAGCCACCAGGGAGAGCCCAAAAACAAAACTCACACAATACCACCTGTGACTAGTGTTGAGCATTCCGATACCGCAAGTATCGGGTATCGGCCGATACTTGCGGGTATCGGAATTCCGATACCGAGATCCGATACTTTTGTGGTATCGGGTATCGGTATCGAAACAACAATAATGTGTAAAATAAAGAATTAAAATAAAAAATATTGCTATACTCACCTCTCCGACGCAGCCTGGACCTCACCGAGGGAACCGGCAGCGTTGTTTGCTTAAAATGCGTGCTTTTACTTCCTTCCGTGACGTCACGGCTTGTGATTGGTCGCGTGCCGCCCATGTGGCCGCGACGCGACCAATCACAGCAAGCCGTGACGTAATTTTCAGGTCCTCAATGCCTAATTCTAGGCATTCATGATTTTAAAATTACGTTCCGGCTTGTGATTGGTCGCGTCGCGGTCACATGGGCGACGCGACCAATCACAAGCCGTGACGTCACGGGAGGCAGGAGACGCGCGCATTTTTAAAATTACGTCACGGCTTGTGATTGGTTGCGTGCCGCCCATGTGACCGCGACGTGACCAATCACAGCAAGCCGTGACGTAATTTCAGGTCCTGATGCCTATTTCTGCATTCAGGACCTGAAATTATGTCACGGCTTGCAGACTAGAACTGAACGGCAAAATCATAGACGTCAGAATGGGTTGTGTTTTTACTGTGGTGATTCTACACATGTTATATCAGCATGCTCTAAACGCCTAACAAAGTTTGTTAGTCCTGTCGCCGTTGGTAACTTGCAGCCTAAATTTATTTTGTCTGTGACTTTAATTTGCTCATTGTCTTCCTACCCTGTTATGGCGTTTGTGGATTCGGGCGCTGCCCTGAGTCTTATGGACTTGTCGTTTGCCAGGCTTGTGGTTTTGTCCTGGAGCCTTTAGAAAATCCTATTCCTCTTAGAGGAATTGATGCTACGCCATTGGCGGAGAATAAACCGCAGTATTGGACACAAGTGACCATGTGCATGACTCCTGAACATTGGGAGGTGATTCGTTTTCTTGTTCTGCATAAGATGCATGATTTGGTCGTTTTGGGTCTGCCATGGTTACAGGCTCATAATCCTGTTCTGGATTGGAGGGCTATGTCCGTGTCAAGTTGGGGTTGTCAGGGAATTCATTGCGATTCCCCGTCAGTGTCTATTGCTTCCTCCACTCCTTCAGAAGTTCCTGAGTATTTGCTTGACTATCAGGATGTGTTCAGTGAGTCCAGGTCCAGTGCTCTTCCTCCTCATAGGGACTGTGACTGCGCTATAGATTTGATTCCTGGTAGTAAGTTTCCTAAGGGAAGATTATTTAATCTGTCGGTACCTGAGCATGCCGCGATGCGTTCTTATATAAAGGATTCTTTGGAGAAAGGACATATTCGTCCGTCCTCTTCCCCTCTTGGTGCGGGATTCTTTTGTGTAAATAACTGTGTACCAGCGCACTACAAAATATGGAGCAATATATAAGGGGTGCAAAAGAAGCAGTATGGAACCATGAAGAAAAAGAAAGAAAAAAGGGGACCGCTTCATGCAAATGCACACCACAACAACAATTTGTATGTAAAAAGGTAAACTTTAATTGACACACAATTAAAAACTATTAAAATGGCATCATACCATCATCCCCACACATGCCCGCCAAAACAATACAATATAAACAAATAAAGGCGCAAATATACAAAATTGCTGAATAACCATAAATAACACAGCACACTAATCAGTATCCTGTAAAACACAGCGTCAACATGTCAGACCTGAGATGATGAAAAAAAGTACAACCAATACCCCCACAATGAATGCACATATAGCCAACTGTGGAACATGGAATGAGCCCATGCACACTGAAGTGGCATATAAAGACAAAGGGGTGCCTATGCATATGGATCCAAACCCAATAAATGACAGAAAAAACTGTCCATCCGTAACGATGCCTATGCAAAAGGATAACTACCACATGGAAGGAAGGTGTATACAGGTCCCAGGTCCGGCCAGACAGAACGCAAAACTGTGCTTGAAAGAAAACCCAATAAGGGTGTGGAGCGCCAAAGGCAGGAGGAGCGTGGGGAGAAGGCTTTTTCTGTCAATTTTGTATATTTGCGCCTTTATTTGTTTATATTGTATTGTTTTGGCGGGCATGTGTGGGGATGATGGTATGATGCCATTTTAATAGTTTTTAATTGTGTGTCAATTAAAGTTTACCTTTTTACATACAAATTGTTGTTGTGGTGTGCATTTGCATGAAGCGGTCCCCTTTTTTCTTTCTTTTTCTTCAGGATTCTTTTTTGTGGCCAAGAAAGACGGATGTTTGAGACCTTGTATAGACTACCGGCTTCTGAATAAAATCACGGTTAAATTTCAATACCCTCTGCCACTATTGTCGGACTTGTTTGCTCGGATTAAGGGTGCCTGTTGGTTCACCAAGATAGATCTTCGTGGTGCGTACAACCTTGTGCGCATTAGGCAGGGAGATGAATGGAAAACTGCATTTAATACGCCCGAAGGTCATTTTGAGTACTTGGTGATGCCTTTTGGGCTCTCTAAGGCTCCTTCAGTGTTTCAATCCTTTATGCATGACATCTTCTGGAAGTATCTAGATAAATTTGTGATTGTTTATCTGGATGACATTTTAGTTTTTTCTGATGATTGGGATTCTCATGTAAAGCAGGTCAGGATGGTGTTTCAGGTTTTGCGTGATAATGCTTTGTTTGTGAAGGGCTCAAAGTGTCTCTTTGGAGTGCAGAAGGTTTCCTTTTTGGGTTTTATTTTTTCCCCTTCTGCTGTGAAGATGGACCCAGTCAAGGTCCGAGCTATTCATGATTGGACTCAACCCACGTCTGTTAAGAGTCTTCAGAAGTTTTTGGGTTTTGCTAATTTCTACCGTCGTTTTATTGCTAACTTTTCTAGCGTTGTTAAACCTCTGACGGATATGACCAAGAAAGGTTCTGATGTCGCTAATTGGGCTCCTGCGGCCATTGAGGCCTTCCGGGAGCTGAAGCGCCGGTTTACTTCGGCGCCTGTTTTGTGCCAGCCTGATGTCTCACTTCCCTTTCAGGTTGAAGTGGATGCTTCTGAGATCGGTGCAGGAGCTGTTTTGTCGCAGAGAGGCTCTGGTTGCTCTGTGATGAAACCATGTGCTTTCTTTTCCAGGAAGTTTTCGCCGGCTGAGCGGAACTATGATGTTGGTAATCGGGAGTTGTTGGCCATGAAGTGGGCATTTGAGGAGTGGCGTCATTGGCTCGAGGGAGCTAAGCATCGTGTGGTGGTCTTGACTGATCACAAAAATCTGATGTATCTCGAGTCTGCTAAGCGCCTGAATCCTAGACAGGCTCGTTGGTCATTGTTTTTCTCCCGTTTTGACTTTGTGGTCTCATACCTGCCTGGTTGGAAAAATGTGAAGGCTGATGCTCTCTCTAGGAGCTTTGTGCCTGACTCTCCTGGAGTCTCAGAGCCGGCTGGTATTCTTAAAGAGGGAGTGATTTTGTCGGCCATTTCTCCTGATTTGCGACGTGTGTTGCAGAGATTTCAGGCTGGTAGACCTGACTCTTGTCCACCTGATAGACTGTTTGTTCCTGATAAATGGACCAGCAGAGTTATTTCCGAGGTTCATTCCTCGGTGTTGGCAGGGCATCCTGGGATTTTTGGTACCAGAGATTTGGTGGCTAGGTCCTTTTGGTGGCCTTCCTTGTCATGGGATGTGCGTTCTTTTGTGCAGTCCTGTGGGACTTGTGCTCGGGCTAAGCCTTGCTGTTCTCGTGCCAGCGGGTTGCTTTTGCCCTTGCCCGTCCCGAAGAGGCCTTGGACACACATTTCCATGGATTTCATTTCAGATCTTCCGGTGTCTCAGGGAATGTCTGTCATCTGGGTGGTGTGTGATCGTTTTTCCAAGATGGTCCATTTGGTGCCCTTGCCTAAGTTGCCTTCCTCTTCCGATCTGGTTCCTTTGTTTTTTCAGAATGTGGTTCGTTTGCACGGCATTCCTGAGAATATCGTGTCTGACAGAGGATCCCAGTTTGTGTCCAGATTCTGGCGATCTTTTTGTGCTAAGATGGGCATTGATCTGTCGTTCTCGTCTGCCTTTCATCCTCAGACTAATGGCCAAACGGAGCGAACTAATCAGATGCTGGAGGCTTATTTGAGATGTTTTGTTTCTGCGGATCAGGATGATTGGGTGACCTTCTTGCCATTGGCTGAGTTTGCCCTCAATAATCGGGCTAGTTCCGCTACTTTGGTTTCGCCATTTTTCTGCAACTCTGGTTTTCATCCTCGTTTCTCCTCGGGTCATGTTGAGCCTTCTGACTGTCCTGGGGTGGATTCCGTGGTTGATAGGTTGCAGCGGACTTGGAATCATGTGGTGGACAACTTGAAGTTGTCACAGGAGAAGGCTCAGCGTTTTGCCAACCGCCGCCGCGGTGTGGGTCCCCGACTTCGTGTTGGGGATTTGGTTTGGTTGTCTTCTCGGTTTGTCCCTCTGAAGGTTTCCTCTCCTAAGTTTAAGCCTCGCTTTATTGGTCCTTATAGAATTTTGGAGGTCCTTAATCCGGTGTCTTTTCGTTTGGATCTTCCTGTGTCGTTTGCCATTCACAATGTGTTCCATAGGTCTTTGTTGCGGCGGTACATTGTGCCTGTGGTTCCTGCTGTTGACCCTCCTGCTCCGGTCTTGGTTGAGGGCGAGTTGGAGTATGTGATGGAGAAGATCTTAGATTCTCGTCTCTCTAGATGGAGGCTTCAGTATCTGGTCAAATGGAAGGGCTATGGTCAGGAGGATAATTCCTGGGTGGTCGCCTCTGATGTTCATGCGGCCGATTTGGTTCGTGCCTTTCACGCTGCCCATCCTGATCGCCCTGGTGGTCGTAGTGAGGGTTCGGTGACCCCTCCTTAAAGGGGGGGTACTGTTATGAACTATATTTTTTGGCTCCCTCTGGTGGTCACTCGCGGTATGGCTCTTGGATACTCTTTCCCCAGGTTGGTAGTCACCTGCTTCGTTAAGACTCTGGGTGTTCCTATTTAAACTTCCTGGAGTCTTAGTCCATTGCCTGGCATCCATGTAATCAGTCCTTGTCTGGTTGCTCTTGTCTACTGGTCCTGATTTTTGCAACATAAGCTAAGTCCTGCTTTCTTGTTTTTTGTTTATTTGTATTATTCTGTTTTTTGTCCAGCTTGTTCATAATGTGATTCCTGATTTTGCTGGAAGCTCTAAGGGGGCTGATATTCTCCCCCCATACCGTTAGTCGGTACGGGGGTTCTTGGATATTCAGCGTGGATATTTTTGTAGGGTTTTTCGCTGACCACATAAGTCCGCTTTCTATATTTCTGCTATTATTTAGTGGGCCTCTCTTTGCTGAATCTAGTTCATACTTACGTTTGTCCTTTCCTCTTACCTCACCGTTATTATTTGTTGGGGGCCTGTATCTACTTTGGGGTACCTTTCTCTGGAGGCAAGTGAGGTCTGTATTTTCTCTGAAAGGGTTAGTTAGATCTCCGGCTGGTGCGAGACGTCTAGAACCAACGTAGGTACGTTCCCCGGCTGCTATTAGTTGTGGGCTAGGATCAGGTATGTGGTCAGCTCAGTTACCACCTCCCTAAGAGCTAGTTTTTATGTTTGCAGTCTTTGCTTAAGACCCTGAGATCCTCTGCCATTAGGATCACAACAGTCTAGCAGCCGCAAATCGTGCAGCTGCGTCAACAGAAAATAAATCTCCGAGCATGCCGAAATACCCGGAGACCATCCGAGCGTGCTCAGGAAAACCAGAGCAACAAGGATACTCGCTCATCACTAGTGCTACTGCTAACCAAATGCTGCCCTACAACCAAAACATTGTCATCAGTAAACCATTGCAGTATATGTTTTTAAGGAAAGAGAGCAAAAACTGTAGTTTTCAGGGCCATAGAATAATGACCTGGTTGCTGGACTGGATCCAGCAAAGCAATTTGCACCATTTCTACTGCATATTAATACCACAACCAGTGGTATATATTCTATATATCATGTATTCTTCCTGTATACATCGCAACATGCAGTAGGGTTCAGGTGGTTACATTTTAACCCCCATCCATGGTCATATATTTGGTGCAGTATAGATGCATGGGCAAATAATGTTTATTTTTTGTTTTAGGTAAAATGGATCCTAATAGTATCTTGCCCCCTGGCTTGCAGCAGAATCATTGAATATTTCCTTATACCTATTTTATGTACAATTTGCAAGATATTTTTACAGATAACAAACATTTTTTTTCGTTATTTTTTCAGCAGCCCTTTATTTTTTTTGCACCTCTTAGATCCTGTGAGTGAAGAGAGAGCTATTTGACCTGCTTTGTGTCACCCAGACATCTCAGCCGTGCCAGCTTTCCCTCCTTTGCTAACAATTAATTGGTATGCAGCGGTGCGAGAATTCTGACCATGCTCCAATTAAAAATTAATATCATTCTGGTACGCTCGTTATTATTCAGTTATGCACATTCCGAGATTTCCATCGTGTCATCGATAACATTAATGTTATATGACCCCCCTTTCCAGAAGAATTATCTTCGCTCTTACAGGCTACTTTATTTTTTTTTTACTATTCCAGCCGGGTTCAAAGCCTGTGGGGTTTTGCCAGATTTGTTGTATATCAGCTCTAAAAAGTCAGACTTAATTATTTTTCAATCTTCAGCTTTTTCTTTTGTGGGAGGAGGGATCTCTTATCAATTTTGATAGCAATTAATCAAATTGATATGCAAAAAAATGTACAGTAAATTGTCTACATCCAGCATTAATAGGGAATGATGACAGATTACCAAACACTCTGGATTATTGGGTGGCCGCTATTTCTATAAAATACTAATATAAAATATAAAATTTTTACTTTGAATATTACAATTGGCTTTCTCTGTTCAGATTTCTGATTCTGGACTGATTACATCTAGCATTGCGCAGTTCTGTGATGGATTATCAAACTTTCTGATTTAACTGGGGTTGGACTGAAGGGGATTGGTTTTGGTTACAGATTAACCTCAACAATATCCATTTTTTGCCATTCGCCATATTGCTGGATTACAAAGGGTCGGGAAGGGGAAAAAATATATATATATTTTTTTTAATTCTCACCTCTCCACCAACCCTCACATTTCACTTCTTCCAGTTGCGGGAAGAGAAGACTGGATCTCAGGAAGCAACAAGTAAGGGTGGCGAAGAGGTGAATATTTTTTTACCCTGTGATTTTTAAGGCAAATTGATAGATGCAAATTCAATATCTACGAATCTCTGCAGATGCATATGCAGATGAGTATGCATCGATGGGGCCATTGATTATAAGTTAACGTGTACTCTGATTTGCATTATTTTCTGGAGAATATCCCTATTGGAGGCGGATACTCAGACCTAGTAGAGTTTGTGTTGATGTCTACCTCCAGTAGGCATATATGCCTGAAAATGCTAGACGTCAAAGCGCATGTTGACTCTGTTGGCACCATTACAGCCAATGGTCCCATCAACGTATACACATAGGCAAAAGTTGGCCGAGAACGCAATTTGAAAGCACCTATGAAGACACTATGTTTGTTCTTAATTATGCCAGACGTATTATTCAGCAGACCCAGAGACAGGAACTATTGTGAATATAAACCTGAACGTTGACTCTTGTTGTTGGTTGAATTGATGTTTGTTGAATGGCTGCTGATGATTACCTATTGTAGCAGTCCCTGCAGCTTATTGTTCTGCTATCCTTGATCTGTTATCTGCGCTACCCTCACCCTGTGATGTCTGAGTAGTATTCTGCACAGGGGAATGAACTGCGGATTTTCAATGGAAAGAGCACTGGTCCATGTGGTCTTTCTAAAGACAGTCGAGCCAGCGGACGAGAGCTCCCACTGACCCCCATGTCGCCACACTTGGTGGCCAGCGGTTTCAGGGGAGCTGCATAGGACCGGTTGGTTGCATTGGGACCCAGAGCCTCAAGTGGGAGAAGGAGCTGGGGGAGTTCTTCCATCGGTACAGGTGGATCCATACCATTGAGCTGAAGAATTGCGGGTAAGGCGGTGCCACACCTTCATCTGCTTCCAGGATCCACAGAATGTGGAGGGTGCCGCGTATGAATGCAATGGATCCGGTTCTTGTTGGTTATGTGTGGCATTTCCCATATCAAACTGGGGATCAGGGGAAGGATAAGGATTACCACACAGGAGGAATGGACCCCCATCTCAGCAAACTGAGTACAGAGTCCTCGTCTTAGTGCTTCCCCCATCAGGGAGTTGGCAGGATCTGAAAGATAATATGAGAGAAGCTGGAGATGTCTGCTATGCTCATGTACACAAGGCCAGAATGGTGATTGTGGAGTTTAGGCCTCTTTCACATATCCATTTTTTCAATCAGTCACAATCCGTCAAAATGTTGAAAAGACGGATCCTGTGCAGATTGTAAAAAACTGATGCACTGGATCCGTTTTTTGACGGATCTGTAGAGGCAGTTGTTGCTGGAATTTAAGGCTATGTGCACACGTTGTGGATTGTATGCATTTTTGCCGTGATCTTTCACCGCAAATACGCATGCACAACACAACCCAATGGGATACTCACCTTCTGGCGGCCCCTGGATCCAGGCAAGGTCTTAGTGATGCTCCCGGCAACTCCCGTTCCCAGTGATGCCTTGCGAAAATGAGCTGTGATGATGTAGCGGTCTTGCGTGATGCTACATCATCTGGGGTCATTGTCGCGAGGCATCACTGGGAACGGGAGCTGCCGGAAGCATCGCGAGGATCGGGAAGGCTGCGGGGGCCGCCGGAAGGTGAGAATATCATGATTTATTTTTTTTAAACATTATATCTTTTTACTATTGATGCTGCATAGGCAGCATCAATAGTAAAAAGAGAGAGAGAATTTCACTGACTGGAAAAATGTTTTTTTACATTGAATAGAAATTCTTCCAGGCATGCTCAGTTTCAAAAGACGGAATCTGATGCTGGATTCCGTCTTTTGACGGACAGCGTCGGATCCTGTGCCCATAGGCTTGCATTATAGCCAACGATGGACGCCGCAGGATCCGTCGCTGTCCGACTTTTCGACATACACAAAAAAATTTTCTACGTCCGCTGTCTCCGGCCAACCGACACCAACTTTACGACGGATCCGTCAAACGACGGATGAAACGGAAAACCATCCATCACAATCCGTCGCTAATACAAGTCTGAGAAAAAAACGGATCCAGCAGAAATATTTGCTGGATCTGTTTTTTTCTAAAAACGACGGATTGTGACTGATGGCAAAAAACAGATGTGTTAAAGAGGCCTTATTTGCAAGAAAGACATGGAAATGCTTTGAAGAAACTGGAGGATACAAAGTTTCGTTCTCATGAAGGCTCAATTTTTTTCATTCGTGTCTGTGCTGAAAGAAATGCTGATGGACAGTCCCCAACAAGTAGAGGATGATCGGAAGCCTATCTTGTCTGGCTAATTAAGAATGGGGAGGAATGTGACGACACCGCGTTTATTCTTAATTATGCCAGATGTATTATTCAGTTGGCTCAGGGACATGAGGTATTGTTCATATAAGCGTGAACTTTGACTCTTGTTGTAGGTTGAATTGATATTTGTTGAATGGCTGCTGATTACCTATTGTATCAGTCCCTACAGCTTTTTGCTCTTCTATCCTTGAGGGACAAAGGCACAGGTTAATTGAACATTCGATGCTTGTTAAATTGGTGAAAGAGTGCTTACTACCTACCATATCAGTCCATGCAGCTTGCTGTTCTGCAAACATTGAAGGACAAAATATGCAGGTTAATTGAACACTTGAGCAATGAGAGATTAACTCCTTTACACCTTCCCCCAAACCTGTGGATAATGACCTGAAGGACAGTTGTGGGTATAAAGGGACCTCTCTTCTTCTACAAAGAGACTGTAGAGGACAGCAGCCAAGGCACAATGACTCCAACCGGAAAAATACAGATTTGATCCACTGCCCATCACAGAACCCATGGAGACTTTTGAAGAACCTAAGTTGGGACAAACAGGCCACCTGGCTACATACCTCAATGGATTCTGTCAGCTTTTTAAGCTTGCCGCTATCTCCTCTCTGTGGATGCCCGTCAAAAGCTACTGCTACTGGTTGAGGTACTGGTAGCCACGTGGCTCTGAAGTCACAATTGTTCTAATTCCTGGTGAGCCAGCGGAAAGGTGAGACTTTCTCATTTGCATCATCTTATGTACTTTCTGGGACTGTACTATATGTTATTGTCTGTTGGCGATCCAATAAAGTATCACCCCACTGTGCTGCCCTCACCCTCTGTTGTCTGAGTAGTTTTCTGACCACTGGAAAGGAGAGTGGGCGTTCAGTGGGATGAGCCCTGGTCCATGAAGTCTTTCTAAAGACAACAAGGCCAGCGGACTAGATCTCCCACTCAGGGCCGGCGTCAGCACCCGGCGCACCCGGGCAAGTGCCGGGGCCCTGGCGAGACGGGGGGGCCCACTCACGCTGTCTGGGATACAGCGCACACACTGGTGTAAGCGCGCGGTCAGAATTTTCATAAACCACCAGAGCGCTGTGTGTGTGGAGGGAGCAGCAGGAGTCATTGTGACAGACAGCTGGGAGAGGAAGCCAGTGCTGAGCAACAGGAGGGCGGGACTTTCCAGCATCCAATCCCGGCTGAGCGCCTTACTACAGTATTCTCCCTGGCCGTCACAGTCAGGAGTGAGTCACAGAGCAGAGAAGTCCCCCCCCTCCCCCCGGTGAGTGTTGTCTGAGCCTGTGTTTAAGTGTATGGATGGTGTCCTGACAGGCTCTAGTCCAGTCCCTGCAGCCGATCATCCTCACTGAGTCTGCTACTGTGCTCATTGACAGCATCAGTCAGCACAGCAGCTGCTATGTCCTGAGCCACTCTGACCCCTGTCTGTATCATCAAAAGAGCAGAGCTGAGTGCCCCTTCCCCCTTCACCTCCTGCAGAGAAGCATAAGACTGCTGAGCCTGCCCCCTGACAGGACACAGCAGCCCCCTCTCAAGATTCCCTGGATTTACTTCTCCAAACTTCAGTCTTCAGAATGGAGCTGTGGTGTCCTGCCAGGGGGCAGATGGGGCACAGAAGCCTTCCTTCTCTGTTCTCTGGAGGGGGCTTTATAGCTGCTGAACAGGCTCACCTTCTAGAGATGTTATGAAACATTACATGTCCACACACACATATATACACTCACTGGCCACTTTATTAGGTACACCTGTCCAACTTCTTGTTAACACTTAATTTCTAATCAGCCAATCACATGGCGGCAACTCAGTGCATTTAGGCATGTAGACATGGTCAAGACAATCTCCTGCAGTTCAAACCGAGCATCAGTATGGGGAAGAAAGGTGATTTGAGTGCCTTTGAACGTGGCATGGTTGTTGGTGCCAGAAGGGCTGGTCTGAGTATTTCAGAAACTGCTGATCTACTGGGATTTTCACACACAACCATCTCTAGGGTTTACAGAGAATGGTCCGAAAAAGAAAAAAAATCCAGTGAGCGGCAGTTCTGTGGGCGGAAATGCCTTGTTGATGCCAGAGGTCAGAGGAGAATGGGCAGACTGGTTCGAGCTGATAGAAAGGCAACAGTGACTCAAATCGCCACCCGTTACAACCAAGGTAGGCCTAAGAGCATCTCTGAATGCACAGTGCGTCGAACTTTGAGGCAGATGGGCTACAGCAGCAGAAGACCACACCGGGTACCACTCCTTTCAGCTAAGAACAGGAAACTGAGGCTACAATTTGTACAAGCTCATCGAAATTGGACAGTAGAAGATTGGAAAAACGTTGCTTGGTCTGATGAGTCTCGATTTCTGCTGCGACATTCGGATGGTAGGGTCAGAATTTGGCGTAAACAACATGAAAGCATGGATCCATCCTGCCTTGTATGGAGCATCTTTGGGATGTGCAGCCGACAAATCTGCGGCAACTGTGTGATGCCATCATGTCAATATGGACCAAAATCTCTGAGGAATGCTTCCAGCACCTTGTTGAATCTATGCCACGAAGAATTGAGGCAGTTCTGAAGGCAAAAGGGGGTCCAACCCGTTACTAGCATGGTGTACCTAATAAAGTGGCCGGTGAGTGTATATCTACTGTATAATTGTCTAAGGGTCACTTCTGTCTGTCTGTCACGGAAATCCCAAGTCGCTGATTGGTCGCGGCAAAACGGCCATGACCAATCAGCGACGGGCACAGTCCGGTGGCGAAATCGCCGCTCCATACTCCCCTGCCGTCAGTGCCCCCTCCATATTCCCCTCCAGTCAATGCTCACACAGGGTTAATGCCAGTGTTAACGGACCGCGTTATGCCGCGGTGTAACGCACTCCGTTAACGCTGCTATTAACCCTGTGTAAACAACTTTTTACTATTGATGCTGCCTATCAATAGCATCAATAGCAAAAAGATCTAATGTTAAAAATAATAAAAAAAATAAAAAATCATTATATACTCACCCTTTGTCGGCCCCCAGATCCAGCGCAGGCCTTTCCCGCTCCTCGCGACGCTCCAGTGACCGGTCCATGCATTGCGGTCTCGCGAGACCGCTATGTCATCATCTTGCGGGACCGCAATGCACTCTTGGGACAGGAGTGTAGCAAGGAGCATCGGTAAACGCCTGGGCTGGATCCGGGGGCCGACCGAGGGTGAGTATATAACTATTTTTTATTTTAATTCTTTTTTTTTAACAGGGATATGGTGCCCACATTGCTATATACTATGTGGGCTGGGCAATATACTACGTGTCTGTGCTATTTACTACGTGGCTGTGCAATATACTACGTGGCTGTGCTATATACTATGTGGCTGGGCAATATACTACATGGCTGGGCAATATACTACGTGGCTGCTATATACTACGTGGGCTGTGTTATATACTACGTGGGCTGTTATACGCTATTTGGCTGTGCTATATTTCTCTGCTGTATCTGTGCATCATGAATCGTGGTATGTGTTAAAGGGGGGGGCTGTTGTGAACTCTGTTTTCAGGCTCCCTCTTGTGGTCACTGGTGGTATGGTGTGACTTTTGCTTTGGGCTCCCCCTGGTGGCTTTGTTTGTTATCCTGCTGGTCTCTGGCTATCAGCTGGTTCGTTATCCTCTGGGAGGTTCCTATATAGCTCTGTTTTACTTCCACTTGTTGCCGGCTGTCGATGTAATCAGTGCTACTCAGATTCCTTCTGACTACCTTGCTCCCAGTCCATCCAGGACAAGCTAAGTTTTGTTTGCTCATTTTTTGATCAGCAGTGTTTATCATGTTTTCTTGTCCAGCTTGCTAAAATGTGATTCCCTCGCTTGCTGGATGCTCTAGTGGACTGAGTTTCTCCCCACACACCATTAGTTGGTGCGTGGGTTCTTGAAATCTAAGGATGGATATTTTGTAAGGGTTTTTTATTGATCGCATAGACCCCTGCTCTATTTTCTGCTTTCTAGTACTAGTGGGCCTCTTTTGCTGAATCTGATTTCATCCCTACGTATGTGCCTTCTTCTTACTTCACCGTTAATATTTGTTGGGGGCTTCTATATCTTTGGGGATTATTTCTCTGGAGGCAAGCGAGGTCTTTCTTTCTCTTTAGGGGTAGCTAGTTCCTCAGGCTGGCTCGAGACGTCTAGGAATTTTTTAGGCACGTTCACCGGCTACCTCTAGTTGTGTTGGATAGGTTCAGATTTGCGATCAGTCCAGTTACCATCTCCCTAGAGCTTGTCCTTAGTTTATTCACTTGCTGGTCTATTCGTGATCCTCAGCCACTAAGGATCATAACAGTACAGCCAGCCACAAAAGTGTTAATTGCATGGCAGAAGCAGGAGAAAAGAAGCCTTGAGAAATTTTTTTTTTTTTTTTTTTTGCCGTGTGTCTAGCTGCTGTGGCTAGCTTCTCTCCTCCTCTTAATCTTGGTGTGGCTCTGAGTTCAGCTGCTGATGACATGGATGTCCAGAGCTTGGCTTCCAGTCTGGATCATCTTGCTGCTAGGGTTCAAAGTATTCAGGATTTTGTTGTTCACAGTCCTATGTCAGAGCCTAGAATACCTATTCCGGAGTTGTTTTCTGGAGATAGATCTAGGTTCCTGAATTTTAGGAACAATTGTAAGTTGTTTCTTTCTTTGAAACCTCGTTCCTCTGGTGATGCCGTTCAGCAAGTTAAGATTATCATTTCCTTTTTGCGTGGTGACCCTCAAGATTGGGCCTTCGCATTGGCATTGGGATCCTGCATTGCTTAGTGTAGATGCGTTTTTTCTAGCCCTTGGATTGCTCTATGAGGAACCTAATCTTGAGAACCAGGCTGAAAAAACGTTATTGGCCCTCTCGCAGGGGCAAGATGAAGCAGAGGTGTACTGCCAGAAATTTCGGAAATGGTCGGTGCTTACTCAGTGGAATGAGTGTGCCCTGGCTGCAAATTTCAGAGAAGGTCTTTCTGAAGCCATTAAGAATGTCATGGTGGGGTTCCCTACGCCTGCAGGTCTGAATGAGTCAATGACTCTGGCCATTCAGATTGATCGGCGTTTGCGGCAGCGCAAACCTGTGCACCATTTGGCGGTGTCTTCTGAACAGACACCTGAATCTATGCAATGTGACAGAATTCTGACCAGAAGTGAACGGCAAAATTATAGACGGCAAAATGGGTTGTGCTTTTACTGTGGTGACGCAGCTCATGTTATCTCAGCATGCTCTAAGCGCAAAAAAAGGGTTGATAAATCTGTCACCATTGGTACTTTACAGCCTAAGTTCATTTTGTCTGTTACCCTGATTTGTTCCCTGTCATCTTACCCGGTTAATGCTTTTGTAGATTCAGGTGCCGCCCTGAGTCTGATGGATTGGTCATTTGCCAGGCGCTGTGGTTTTGATTTGGAGCCTTTAAAATTCCCTATTCCACTAAGGGGAATTGATTCTACACCATTGGCTATGAATAGACCTCAGTACTGGACACAGGTGACCATGTGCATGACTCCTGTTCATCAGGAGGTGATTCGCTTTCTTGTACTGCATAATTTGCATGATGTTGTCGTGTTGGGTCTACCATGGTTGCAGACTCATAATCCAGTCCTGGATTGGAAAGCTATGTCGGTGTCAAGTTGGGGTTGTCAGGGAATTCATGGTGACGCTCCTGTGGTGTCAATTGCTTCGTCCACTCCTTCTGAAGTCCCTACGTTTTTGTCAGACTACCAGGATGTATTTAAGGAGCCCAAACTCAATTCTCTACCTCCTCATAGGGACTGTGATTGTGCTATAAATTTGATTCCTGGTAGTAAGTTTCCTAAGGGACGACTTTTCAATTTATCTGTGCCGGAGCATGCTGCCATGCGGAGTTATATAAAGGAGTCTTTAGAGAAGGGACATATTCGCCCGTCCTCATCCCCTCTTGGTGCAGGATTCTTTTTTGTGGCTAAAAAGGATGGTTCCCTGAGACCCTGTATTGATTATCGCCTTTTGAATAAAATCACGGTCAAATTTCAGTATCCTTTGCCATTGTTAACTGATTTGTTTGCTCGCATTAGGGGGTCTAGTTGGTTCACCAAGATAGATCTTCGTGGTGCGTATAACCTTGTGCGTATAAAACAGGGTGATGAATGGAAAACTGCATTTAATACGCCTGAAGGCCATTTTGAGTACTTGGTGATGCCTTTTGGACTTTCTAATGCTCCTTCAGTCTTTCAGTCCTTTATGCATGACATCTTCCGTGAATATCTGGATAAGTTTATGATTGTGTATCTGGATGATATTCTGGTTTTTTCGGATGATTGGGAGTCTAATGTTAAGCAGGTCAGGATGGTCTTTCAGGTCCTGCGTGCCAATGCTTTATTTGTGAAAGGCTCAAAATGTCTTTTTGGAGTCCAGAAGATTTCTTTTTTGGGTTTCATTTTTTCTCCTTCTACTATTGAGATGGACCCAGTCAAGGTTCAGGCTATTCATGAATGGACGCAGCCTACATCTGTTAAGAGTCTTCAGAAGTTCTTGGGTTTTGCTAATTTTTACCGTCGCTTCATAGCTAATTTTTCTGGCGTTGTTAAGCCTTTGACGGATTTGACCAAGAAGGGTTCTGATGTGACTAATTGGTCTTCTGCGGCTGTGGAGGCCTTTCGGGAGCTGAAGCGTCGGTTTTCTTCGGCTCCGGTCTTATGTCAGCCAGATGTCTCACTTCCCTTCCAGGTGGAGGTTGATGCTTCCGAGATTGGAGCGGGGGCTGTTTTGTCGCAGAGAAGCCCCGATGGCTCTGTGATGAAGCCATGTGCTTTCTTTTCAAGAAAGTTTTCGCCTGCCGAGCGGAATTATGATGTCGGTAATCGGGAGCTGTTGGCTATGAAGTGGGCATTTGAGGAGTGGCGACATTGGCTCGAGGGAGCTAAACATCGTGTGGTGGTCTTGACTGATCACAAGAATTTGATTTATCTCGAGTCGGCCAAGCGGCTGAATCCCAGACAGGCTCGTTGGTCGTTGTTTTTCTCTCGTTTTGATTTCATGGTCTCGTACCTGCCGGGTTCGAAGAATGTGAAGGCTGATGCTCTTTCTAGGAGTTTTGTGCCTGACTCTCCTGGAGATTCTGAGCCGGCTGGTATCCTCAGAGAAGGGGTGATTTTGTCTGCCATCTCCCCAGATTTGCGACGTGTGCTGCAAGAGTTTCAGGCGGATAGACCTGACCGCTGTCCACCGGAGAGACTGTTTGTCCCGGATAGATGGACCAACAGAGTCATCTCTGAGGTTCATTCTTCGGTGTTGGCGGGCCACCCTGGAATATTTGGTACCAGAGACTTGGTGGCCAGGTCTTTTTGGTGGCCTTCCTTGTCGCGGGATGTGCGTTCCTTTGTGCAGTCTTGTGGAATTTGTGCTCGGGCTAAGCCTTGCTGTTCTCATGCCAGTGGTTTGCTGTTACCTTTGCCTGTCCTGAAGAGGCCTTGGACGCACATTTCCATGGATTTTATTTCAGATCTCCCTGTCTCTCAGAGAATGTCTGTCATCTGGGTGGTGTGTGATCGTTTTTCTAAGATGGTCCATTTGGTGCCCTTGCCTAAGTTGCCTTCCTCCTCCGAGTTGGTTCCACTGTTTTTTCAAAATGTGGTTCATTTGCACGGGATTCCTGAGAACATTGTTTCTGACAGAGGATCCCAGTTTATGTCTAGATTTTGGCGGACCTTTTGTGCTAAGTTGGGCATTGAATTGTCTTTTTCGTCGGCCTTCCATCCTCAGACGAATGGCCAAACCGAGCGAACTAATCAGACCTTGGAGACTTATTTAAGATGTTTTGTTTCTGCTGACCAGGACGACTGGGTTACTTTTTTGCCGTTGGCCGAGTTTGCCCTTAATAATCGGGCTAGTTCTGCTACTTTGGTTTCTCCTTTTTTTTGTAATTCGGGGTTTCATCCTCGTTTTTCCTCGGGTCAGGTGGAGCCTTCTGACTGTCCTGGAGTGGATGTTGTGGTGGATAGGTTGCATCAGATTTGGAATCATGTGGTGGACAATTTGAAGTTGTCACAAGAGAAGGCTCAGCTCTTTGCCAACCGCCGTCGCTGTGTGGGTCCCCGACTTCGCGTTGGGGACTTGGTGTGGTTGTCTTCTCGCTTCGTTCCTATGAAGGTCTCCTCTCCTAAGTTCAAGCCTCGGTTTATCGGTCCTTATAAGATTCTGGAAGTCCTTGGCCCTGTGTCATTCCGTCTGGACCTCCCGGCATCATTTGCTATTCATAATGTGTTCCATCGCTCGTTGTTGCGGAGGTATGTGGTACCTGTGCTTCCTCCGGTTGAGCCTCCTGCCCCGGTGCTGGTTGAGGGAGAATTGGAATACGTGGTGGAGAAGATCTTGGATTCTCGTGTTTCTAGACGGAGGCTCCAGTATTTGGTCAAGTGGAAGGGCTATGGTCAGGAGGATAATTCTTGGGTTGTCGCCTCTGATGTTCATGCGGCCGATTTGGTTCGTGCCTTCCATGTGGCTCATCCTGATCGCCCTGGGGGTTTTCATGAGGGTTCGGTGACCCCTCCTTAAGGGGGGGGTACTGTTGTGAACTCTGTTTTCAGGCTCCCTCTTGTGGTCACTGGTGGTATGGTGTGACTTTTGCTTTGGGCTCCCCCTGGTGGCTTTGTTTGTTATCCTGCTGGTCTCTGGCTATCAGCTGGTTCGTTATCCTCTGGGAGGTTCCTATATAGCTCTGTTTTACTTCCACTTGTTGCCGGCTGCCCTCGCTTGCTGGATGCTCTAGTGGACTGTGTTTCTCCCCACACACCATTAGTTGGTGCGTGGGTTCTTGAAATCTAAGGATGGATATTTTGTAAGGGTTTTTTATTGATCGCATAGACCCCTGCTCTATTTTCTGCTTTCTAGTACTAGTGGGCCTCTTTTGCTGAATCTGATTTCATCCCTACGTATGTGCCTTCTTCTTACTTCACCGTTAATATTTGTTGGGGGCTTCTATATCTTTGGGGATTATTTCTCTGGAGGCAAGCGAGGTCTTTCTTTCTCTTTAGGGGTAGCTAGTTCCTCAGGCTGGCTCGAGACGTCTAGGAATTTTTTAGTCACGTTCACCGGCTACCTCTAGTTGTGTTGGATAGGTTCAGATTTGCGATCAGTCCAGTTACCATCTCCCTAGAGCTTGTCCTTAGTTTATTCACTTGCTGGTCTATTCGTGATCCTCAGCCACTAAGGATCATAACAGGGGGCCCACTGAGACTCTTTCGCCCGGGGCCCTCAAAAACCTGGAGCCGGCCCTGCTCCCACTGACCCTCGTGTCTCCAGGGTGCTCTTCATAAATCCTACAAAAATATACGAAATGTAAAAAAATAGGGGAAAAAAAATCACCCAGAATAAACCAAAACATCACCATGTCTGTCCTGTTCACTCTAAACTATTCACATTACATATTAACAGGGTGCAATAGGAAAAAGGGAACCCAACACTTTATTTTATTGAAAAATTTGAAAAGAACTATCAGGCCGATTCACCAAACATTTTTTCACCAGAATTCTAGCAAGAAACTGCTTGAAATGTTCCAACTTGAGGATGCATAAAAATTTGTAAACTTTTCTCCTTTTTACGCCAGTCCTGCCAACTTATAGAAAAATAAGCTGGGCTCAGGCCAAACAGACTGTGCTGAAGCATAGTTGTCAACTTCATCATAATTTACACCACAAAAGTGTTATAAATTACAAAACAGTAATATATGTTAATCTTTATGAATCAGGGCCTATAAATAAAAAATATAATAATTAGTTAATAAAATAAATATTTTTACTTTGTGCACTCTTCCCCAACTGTCTATGTGTCTCGAAAAAAAAAAACCCACAAAATTATTTGAAAAACTTAAGGTCTTTTCCAGTAATTTTGCTAAAAAGGGTCTAGTCATTTAGGATCAATACTTTCCGGCCATTAAGAGGTTAAATGGAAACCAATTTTATATTTCATAAAACTCGTGAAAAATTGATGTGAATTTGCCCAGATGGGCAGGCCGATACATGCCCAGTGGAGATTGCTTGCCCGTATTAGATCACAGCTGCATTGCCTCTTGTTCAGCTCTCGGTGTGAGCGACGAGTCCAATATTAAATCATCCTGTGTGCCTGCTAATATTAATATAGGTTCTTAGATTAAAAAATGCAAAATGTTATCCTCTATTATGTTTAAAATTCTAATCTTTTCCAATGATACATTTTGATTTTGTTAATGACTATATATGTCAATATTTTTTGGCCCAGTGTATCAGAAATTGAAGGGTATCTATCAGCAGGATTTAACCCCTAAATTATTTATATGTGCTTATAGCCCTTTTAAAGAGCAGTCCAGCAACACCTTTATTTGGCAAATCCGTGCCTCCTTTACTAAAAAATCAGCTATTGAATTGATATGCAAATGAGGCTGAAGGGCTATGGTAGATCTGGAGCTTCTGTCACTCCAGCTCTTTTCTCCACCCAGCACCGTGTCCTACTTGAGTGGCGGCTCCTTTGACTGAAGTCACACTAAATAGTCAAGCAGTAGTAGGCGTCACTGGGCGGGGAATAAAGCTGGAGTGACAGAGGCTTCAGATCTACCATAGCTCTTCAGCCTAGTTTGCATATAAACTCAATCGCTGATTTCTCAGTAATGGAGGACCATGTAAAGGTATTGCTGGACTCACCTTTGAAAGAGCTACATATGCATATAAAAATATTGTGGGGTGTGAAATCCTGGTGACAGATTCCTTTTAAAATAGAAAGAAACTGCAAATTTCCATGATTAAAAATCTCCTAGTGTTTTGTGTATACAGCTCCTATGCAAACTTATGTGTCTCTCTATAAATACAAACTACAAGCAAACTTTGTGCAGTCTGATCCACCAGTCATACTGCCTTATATATGAAGTCTTTCTTCTTTGATAAAAAGTAGTGGACAGATGGAAGGGAGTATTTTTTGTCAGGTGTTGCTAAGATTGATGTCACGCCTGCAGTTGAGGCACCTGGTTCGGGGACCCACTGTGCCACAGGGCCGGACCTGCCTAGGAAGGGGCATAGCTAAGCCGCCTCCTGGTGTTCGCTGGAGCTCCTGATGGGGGGAGACAGACTCGGCTGCAGGTAGCCGCCAGGTACCACTTCTAGGCCGGTACCGGTACTGCAGCAGCCGATCCCAGAGGTCGGGTTCGCTGACACAGGGAGACTTGACCGAGGTCACTGACTAGCAGGATATGGAGACTGCCGGACTGTACAGACAGCTTGGATGATAAAGGTAGGTTCTTATTCACACTAGTAGATATCAGGAGACAGTTCTGAAACTGGCCACACTTGGATCAGGGACAAAGGAAAAAGTACTGGCTGCACTAGGACCAGGGACAACGTAAACAGGATTGGCTGCACTAGGACCAGGAACAACGGAAAAAGGACTGGCTGCACTAGGACTAGGGACAACGTAAACAGGACTGGCTGCACTTGGATCAGGGACAACGGAAAAAGGACTGGCTGCACTAGGACCAGGGACAACGGAAACAGGACTGGCTGCACTAGGACCAGTGGCCCAAGTATAGGTACCGCCGATGTGGTTTCAGGATTAGGATACCGCCGAAGCGGTCACAGGAACATAGACAAACGTAAACATAATGCACTAAAGGGAACACAGGATACGGGAATAACTTTAACAGACTAAGGACATGGGGACCTGGTAACATACAGCTGCACACACCAACACCATAAGACTAACTATAATGGTTGCACAGGCACCTCTCTACTGGGGAGGGAGCCCTTTTTACAAGATGCCTCCCAGCTGTTGGCTGAGAGACACGCTGCAGATGATAAGTTTAACTAAATGCCTTCCAGCTGTTATCTGAGGTCATTTTA